>NW_027176483.1:18880384-19337884 GCF_023349555.1 Cebidichthys violaceus | reverse complement strand
AAAGTTCCTGTCAGACTCCGCGGACGTCATGGGGGTTGTGATGACGATGCTGAGCAGAGTGCAGGTTTCGGACAAGGCCTCTTGCAGGTCGTTTTCGTGAATGGCCTGGAACAGCAACAGTGCCGACTTCCCCGCGTGCAGCTCGGTGTGTCCGTATAGAAGAGCCAGCTCAGTTTGCAGCTTCCCCTTGTTGATAAGAGCTGCGGGCCAGAGCCTGACGGCACAGGCGAGCTGGGCCTCCGGGAATGACTTCACAAACTTTGGGAACAGCGAGCAGTCCACCAGCTGCGCGGCAATAAGATGGTCACTTTTGGAGAACCGGTCCTCCACTTGCGCAATCATGGCATCGCAGGCCTTCTTCATCACGACCGGCGTATTCGTTTTCCTGCGCTTCGCCGTGCCCGGTCCCTCACTGGCTCGGATACCGATCTCATCCGCTCTCTCTCTGATTTCTTTCACGTTCACTTTGAAATTCTCCACTGCACGACTCAGCCCAGCTGCGTCGATCTCTCTTTTCTGCAGTATGCCATTATACAAAACATCCACTTCTGGCATAACTTTGGCAAAGAACTCCAGCAGTTGGAGAAACGCGGGGTCCCGCAGGTGCATGGAGAGGCCGTATGCCTCGCTGATGGACACCTTGTCCCATCCCGGTTGAGTGCGAATGTTATCCAGGCACTCCAGTATATCTTCCCGAGTTTCCCATACCACGTTCACGGTCCTGCTTTTAAAATCCCATCGCGTGCCGGGTGGCCGCGGGATCCGCTTGTCCGATGTCTCCGCCAGAGCTGCCGTTCTTTTCGGTGAAGTGGAGAAGAAGGTGGCAAAACCAGCCAGATCAGCAAAGAACACCTTCAGCTCACTGATCCTGGATGCGCACACTTGCTGCAGAGTTCGGTTTAGCTGGTGTGCGTAGCAATGCACAAATATTGCGTTCGGGTAGCTTTCCTTCATAAGTATCTGCACGCCGCCGCCTACACTGCCACGCAAAACCGCTGCACCGTCATAGGTTTGGGCCACGAGTTTGTTAGTCAGTCGCAGTGGCTCGAGGGCATGTTTGATAGCAGTAGAAAGGCCAACGGCAGTTTTATCCTTCACTTCGATGAACTGGAGAAACCGCTCTGTGACGCTGTTGTCCACCATGTATCTCAAGACTATGACCGTTTTGGATTTGCACGAGGCATCGGTGGTCTCTTCCGCCTGCACAGCTACAAACTGGGTGTCCCACAATTGTTTGGCCACCTCACGCCTGTAGACCTCATACATGCAATCCAGGAGTTCGTTCTGAATGGTGCTAGATGTCCCATTGAACGCAGGCTCCGAATCGTAGTGTCTTTTCAGCCTGGTGTCGCCCTCGCACATGGTCTCAAAAATGCACTTAAAAACGCCTGGGTTTACAGAGTCGGCTGACTCGTCGCGGCCACGCAGGCCCAGTTCGCACTTCCCGCAGAGCTTTAGGCACGAGATCAGCCTCCCCAGTACATAACGATTCTCCTCCGTCCTTTTGTTGTGCTCCATGTTCCGCTGGTATGCACTATCTAGCCGTGCCACGATGTTGACCCGACCCAATAGTCCCAATTTCAGGGCGCAATTGATATGGGTTTTACAGCTTTCGTGTTTCACCGTTCTTTCTGTCAGATGCTTCAGGTCTTTGAATCCATCCGTTGTCCAAACTGAGTCTGCATTAGTAGCATTTCCGAAAAGAAGGCATGGGAAACAGAACAGTGCTCGTTTTGATGTGCTAGCCGTTAGCCATGTCTTTCTCTCATACCATTCAGTTTTGAAAGTTCGAGTCGCTTTCTCACCAGGCTGCAGCAAGATCAAGTCGTCTGGTCTGTGTGGCCCCAAACGTTTAATTTCTAATTTCTCTTCCAACGACAATGTACTAAATTGCACCCTCAACAAATGGTCTACATTATTCATTGTAGGCTGAATTAAAACGCTTCCAAAATACTCGAAAACTAGCGATAGCTAACTAACAGTACCGTTACTGGCATTGATCTGTCTGACTACGATCTGACTACAGCTGTGTCTCAATTCAGGGGCTGCATCCTTCGGAGGCTGCATTCGTAGACCGGTTGAGTCACGCGGCAGCGACTAGGCTGTCCCATTTCGCAAGTTTGTTGAAGACTCCTTCGAATGCAGCCTTCAGGTCCCAGATTTGGAGGACACATCTGATGTATCCTTCGCGGCCCAGCATATCCCGAGATGCATTGCGTGCCGGTGAAGATTTTATTTGAACCAACATGGCGGCGATTGATGCGGGAGCTGGAGAAGCCGCAGGATTCACTTTTAAATCTAAGTATTGGGTTTCAACTCACTAGAATGTCACCGATACTAATGTTAAAGTAAAACACATTTTTTAACCCCTTAAACTTTGTCTTGATAAATAGTAAAGAAAATACATTTTCTTTATGAACGATTAATGTGTGTAACTAATGTATGCTCGACCCTCCTTCACCTTTGTTCAAACTGGGAAGAAGAGAAAAGGAAATGACTGACCTGTTCCAGGTTGTCCCCGACTGAAGGAAGTTAAAGCGGTGCTCTTCAACTACAGCCACTTTTCAAATCCCGACTCCCCTCCCCTCCAGCTCACATTTAAAGTTTCCAACGTTGATGCCGAACACTGACTGGTGAATACCATCTAATGCACAGTTCCACATTCAATATTCATCAACACTCAGTGTTTCACAGGTCATAAAGCATGTTGATGTAGCTTTGTACAGCATTGTGTAATGAGAATCTTTAGCCCTCTGGTGGGTTAGGGTGCAACAGGTCAAACAAGCCCAAGAAACCATCTGCAAAGACCACTTAGCTTCAGAAATTAAGACGGAATTTAATTAATAATCGGACAAAAAAAGTGGGTTGAACAATCCATCTGTAGATAGCTTCTTCCCCTTCCAATGCTGGTACAGTACAGAAAACATGTTCTTTTGGAACCAAACCCCAACCAGTGAGTCATTTGTTGCCAAGATGAAAAAAAAAGAAAAAGCTGTCACATTTGGCAGAGGAAAGGAAGCGAGTCCATGGAAAGGATGGAGAAGGAAAGGCTGCAACAAAGACACCATTTAAATCCCAGCTGCAGGTACATGCGTCGTTTAGGAGCCAGAGCCACAGTGGACCTGCCGAGGACGGATGTTCAGCAGTAATGCTGCCATTACTTTATTAGATTTATCAGCGGACTACCAACTGGCCCATCGTTTCAAAGTCCATCGCCTCATGAAGGCGGACTAAGCGGTGGAGCGAGGGTTCAGACTGACAATAGCACCAAAAACACTTCCAGGACTAAACGTCACAAGAGACACTGGGGCTCGTCGTTTACATCGTTCTAGGTCTCGACCACCCGCACCTTCACCATACAGTCATCTAGCAGGAATGTGAGCACTGATTGGATTGATGTCCATGGTTACAGCAATCACTGAGCCACTTGAGAGAACGCTTTAGTGTTTCTTTCACAGCTGTCAGTCTGAACACAGTAGAAGGTGTCCAGCAGCACAACTGTAGAAGTGAGTCTAATCTTTCCTGTCTTTGTCTTTAACAGCCACGTTCTCTAAAACGCTACCTCAGATCACAGTTCTGCACTGTGCAACTTCAAATATGTGATTGTGATTTACAGGGAGAGCCCAAGTAATAAGCAAAAAGGACAAAACAAAAATAAACAAGAGTTTTGGGCCAAAGAAGAGGACTGTGTTTCTGAAGAAGTCTAGTTGGGGCTTACAGCTCCCAGTTCAGGCTGTGGAGACCTCATACTGGATCTCTGTTAGCCTTCTAGCTTAGCATTAGGAAGCCAGTCAGCCTTAATGGAAGGGGGGGGGGGGGGGGGGTTGGAACGGCTCTTCAGTAACAAAACATAACCATCATCTTACTTCCATAATAAATAAAAAAAATTATACCAAAAGAAAAAGAAAAGCGTGTCAAATCTTACTCAATGCAGAAGAATACAAGAGAAAAACATTTACAAATAATAATACCTGCAGCGAAAATGAAACTTTCAGTGTGTTCTTTTTAAAATGCGTGTCATTGCTCAGAGACACGGACCAATGGCGGGGGAGAATTTGAAATATAGCAGCTGTTGTGTTAAGTGTGCTGGATGACAGCTCCAGCCAGTCACAACAGCTGTTCAGCTGTTCCTGCTTCTGTGGTAATTCATCTTATGTTTCTGTATACATTTTTCTTTTTATAAAATATTTTATTCATACAATCATTTCTTTAACTATAGCAACATTACTATTTTAATTTTGAGTGGCAAGATATCAGTCGCACATCACCTCATAAGAACAACAGTATATAAACAAATGCAGAAAAAAGGTATTCTGTATCCATTTGAGTATGTCTCTCATTTTGCTTTTCAGTTCGTCCTGTGTCTGTACACCTGTCTCGTCCGTCAGTCAGTGATGAGCCAATAGGAGTATTGCTGGTCCTGGTGGGGGCGTGTGATTGGTACAACTCTGAGCAGTGGCCTCCGCTGGCTGGCCAGCAGGAGGGCCCTGCGTGGCACAACAGGCTGGACGTCAGCTGGCATCGGGAGGCCTCACGCCGGCCCGTTTACAGCTGGCTCTGAGGACACGGCACTCTGGTCCAGTCTGGGAGGACAATGACGGGGAAAAGGAACACGTCCATTTTTGAGCGACAGGACAATGAAGGAGCGGCTGTAAAGTATAGAAACGTTTCTCTGCTCGGAGTGCAGCGGTAGATCTGGAAACCCTTCCGTCGGTCACACAGACATTAGAGAGTCACACTTACTTGGCCTCCTCGACGGGCGACATCTCCTCCAGAGGACCGTTGGGAAGCTCGACGCTGGGCCGACACTTCTCACTGCTTACAGGTGGGGAGAGGAAACGGTTAAGATGGCCTAGACTCACATCCACATGTCGTTTGTGTCACTAATGGAACAATACAAGATGGAGAATTCTGGAGAAAGACGAGCTGCATGAGTTGATATTCCTCATCTGAATGAGACATTAGATCAATAGGATCTATAAAACAGAAATGTATGATATATGTGTATACGGTGATATATGTTTTTGTGGACAAAGCTGTATGGAGCTCAGACTTTTACAACAATCAATTAATAAATTGACGTGTGTGTGTGTGTGTGTGTGTGTGTGTGTGTGTGTGTGTGTGTGTGTGTCGTCTGACCCTGTTTTGGGACAGCAGGCTGCGGCTGGGCTGTTGACACCCGTTCTCTCTGAATCCACACACTCCACTACCGAGTATTTCTCTGAAGAGGCACTCTTCTCTTCATCGCTGCAACACACAGGGACGGACACACACACACACACACACACACACACATATATATACACGTACATCAATACCATAGGAGGTGACCCGCACCACTGCGTTCCCCACAGAAACACACAGAACACAGTGAGATGTGCACGGTGAGGCATGCTGGACGGACACACAGTAAAAACAAAGGATGGAGGGTGTTGGAATGGAGCAGCATGTAGGAGAAGCATCAAAATGTACAGCAAATGGAGAAAGTCAACTGTTTGGATAGGATGCTGTCGATTTTGTAGTTACAGAGCCAAATAGTAGGCAGGCCTACCAACCGATTTGGACACTGATTAGACCCAAATTGCCAGCCGTCAGTCTTGCTTTGTCTCAGAGAACCACCAATAATCTTGATGAGGCCTCAATCAAAGCAAAACGCCCACAAACATCCAGATAGAAGCTACGGTTTGAGACGGTACAGAATGATTCAGCGCCTCTTGATTTTACAACAATAAGCGCCCAATTACAAACCTATGGTACGACACAATATCATTTACACCAGCATCTTAATACTTGGTTGAAAATCGTCTTATTGACACATAAATCTTTATCGTTACTGAATTTATAAACAGGGACACGACCACTCTTCATGAACTTTCACTGCTCAAAAGAAAAGCGTTGTTCTTTGGAAGAAATAAACCTTTCATAGGAGGTTAAGGAAATTATGTGTTTTTATAAATTTACAAATTGTATTTGATGGAATAGCATTTTCCTATGAACATAGAACATTATGTTACGTAATGAGTGGATTATTATTATAAATGTCAAAATAGTCATCATTCATATTAACTATTATGTCAATATGCGGTCAAAACTGATCATTTCAATTAATTTTGTGGTCACAAGTGTGTTCAGTCAGAACATGATGAGCAGATCTATCCAAGACCCGTCTTAAATACATAAAATATAAATATTCATAAAGGTCCTGTCAGTCATGGTTGACTGCTGTATAATGTCCAGTACTGTGACTGTTTGCACATTAGAATTTGTTAAGCAGCTTTACATTAAATTTGTCCATTTAAATCTTAATAACTCATAATCTTGAAATGGAGACAATAAGTGAGAAACCAATAAACCTAGTTGTGGAGTCGTAGAGCCACTTTCACTTGTGTCATTTCAAACTATAACTCGGTGTTTAATCCGGTTGGCTTGTTAAGAATGAAGCCATAAACTAATAAACTCACTTGGACAACACCTTTGGTAAGAACACATGCAGAATGGAGATAATGAAATAAAAACAAACAAGGAGCTGAAACCAAAGAAGAAGATCAAAATTGGGAAAGAAAAGTTGGTGGTTGACGTGACAACAAGACTACATCACGGCTGCAGGCTGATCTCTGATTGGCTGTACATACCGATAAGATTTCAAAACTCTGAAGAAGACCACACCCACAACGCACAGCAAGAGAGAGAGGAGGGGAAGCTCAGGTTGTAAGTGTCACTCAGGTCATCAGACAGTTATTACTCAGACAGACAGACGGTATAATGCTGCATCAACACGGGGACAGGAGGACAGAGGACAAGCAACTGGAAACCTGTGGACCTCCCTGTGGGAGCACTGAGACTCCAGTATCAAACAGCACTGTACACACGTAGGAGTCGAGGAATTAGTGGAGAGTGGGGGCTGTAGTCAGGTAGTGTGCGGAACTTTAGAGAGCGTGACAGGAAGTATGAGGTTAGCAGTAACGTAGCTACGGGGAAGAAATCCTACAACAAACTCATCAATTATGTAGAGGGCGCTTCATACTCACAATATAACTCTAAAGCCCAAATACAGAATTAGTGACGGAACTTGCTTATGTCATCTTTATGTGCCGTTCTGTTACGTGAGCTATAACCACCACATATTACTAGACGGTGAAAGAATGAGCACAAAATGTAAGACAGCTGAGCAGAGCTCTGGCGGTTTAGTCTCATCATGACCTAGAAACTGGCTTTGCTAGTCTGTGCTGGTGTGTTGGTGTTTCGTTTGCACGATGCACGGATGGGAGGAGGGGAATGGAGGTCCATTCGAATGAGGAAGAACAAAGCAAGCTGGCGGTAATTTGGTGAGAACTGGGCCTCTCGACAAATGTCTCAGAACAAGTGTGTTTCTAGTGTAAAGTCACACTGCTGCCGCTATGGGGATTCTGTCCACAATATAAAATGCACAGCATTGTGGACCGATGACTCAAACGCAGGTAAACTATTTTAGTAAACAATTTTAGTAAACACTCCAAATAGATGCGTGCGAATGGCCTGGGGCCCGTCTCGGATCCGAGTGTTAAATACAACACCACCTCCACAGGAACTGTGACCGAGTGATCATGAAAACAGACGTGGAAGACTAATGAGACATCTCGAGTAGCCACTCTGGGAAACGCACCATAGCGTAAGAGTGAATTCCAGTGATCCCCTCCTGGGTTTTTATAACACCAGGATGATAACTTAACTTTAGCACAGAGAGCCATGTTGTGTTTTTTTGTGTATACGTGTTTGGCGAACCTCTTGAAGACGGCGGTCTCAGTCTTGGCGTCGACGGTGAGGCTGACCGTCTCCTTCATGGAGCCGTTGATGACCGTCTCCGTGATGCTGCGCTGCTCACAGGAAGCCGTTTCCTCCTCCGCTTTAGGTCTCCCACAATCCTTAGCTGAGGTGGAGGAGGGAGAAGCCACACTGGTACCCAGCCAGCCATCACAATCTGGGGAGGGGTGACAATAGGTTCGGATCTTAACACCTAAAAGACTCAGCTAACCAGACACTAGGGCCCATCTCTCCTACTAATCTGACTTTGGGGTAATTAGAGTGTGTGACATCATACACATTAGCTCGTGTCACATTTCAGCAACGCGTGTCCAGGTTTAGCTCATCACAGTGGCACACAGATATGCAAGAGTGTGTGAATATCTTATGGCTGTACATCTCACCTTCAGGCTGCATGGGTGCATTGACCCCCAGAGGGTCCATTGTCTCTATGCTGGTTTCCATAGCAACAGGAGAGTTGCACCTCAGAGGGTCTTTGGGGCTGAAAGAGAGCAACTTCTATTTATGAAACACTCAAAGACGATGAGCTGCAGCACTGCAGGCACACACTCACAAACTGACCCAGAGTCTGTTGGGATGTCCTACCTGACGGGGGTGAAGTTGGAGAAATCAGCCCAGCCCGTTTCAGTGGAGGTGGCGGGAGGAGTGGTGGCGCTCCACGCTGCCTCTGGGACGTCTTCTGTAGAAGAGGGTTGGGGGGACAAAGCAGTGGGGGCAGCAGGGTTGTTGGGGCTGGAGGCCGGAGCTGTGGACGTACCCGTGTCCATGGGGATGTCATCAAAGTTGGCCGTCCACACAGGCCCTAAAAGATAATGATGATTATAAAACAACATGAAATCAGTGGGAAAAAGTAAGGTGTTGAACGCACCGCCGCTCCTACGTGCATGGACAGAAAACATAGTTATTTCATAAACCATCAGCACTGTGTGCAAAAACCTAAACTGAAAATAAACCTAATCATAGTTCTTACATAAGCCCTGAACCCACGTGCCCAATTTAATTCATTGTGAATAATCTGAACTGGGCTAAATCTTATTTGAATCCTAAACCCCGTCCAGGCAGAAGGTGCTCTTACTTGGGTTCACTCGTTACAGTTATGTCCTTCGGGTTGACATGTAGTAGTCTTGGGTACACCAACCTGTGTCGACTTCCATCCGGTCGTCGGTGCTGGGGTTGGAAGCTTCAAACGGATCTCTCTTCCCGTCCTCCTCCTCCGAGTCGGTGCTTTCCTCGCTGTCCGTGCTGCCTGAACTCCTGAGATGGACACGGACACACACACGGACACACACGGACGGACACACACACACACGGACGGACGGACACACACACACACACACACGGACGGACACACACACACACACACACACACGGACGGACGGACGGACACACACACACGGACGGACACACACACGGACGGACACACACACACACACACACACACACACACACACGGAGACACACACACACACACACACACACACACACACACACACACACACACACACACACACACACACACACACACACACACACACACACACACACACACACACACACACACACACGTTACTTCTAATCCACTTCTGACTTCATGTCATTACTACTTATTGCACTGCTTGGCTGTTAAAAAGTATGCAGCGCTGGCAATTGATTTAATCATGGGCTGACTTTCTGTTAACTATCTGACATCAACATATTCTCAATTATTAAGTATTAATTGCTTACATTTGGTGTTGATTTTGGCAGCCCCTGTGGACCAAAGGGCTAGTGTTTCCATGAGCACCCCCACATGTAGAAACTACTACTATATAAAAATAGCCAATCTTTTTGCCAATGGTCTCGTTTACTTAAGTCAGTTTTACATTAAAAAATTCCTTGTAGGAACTTGAACTTAGAAATGAGTTTGTCTTTAAAACATTGAGCGAAGAGGAAATGTTTGGGTCACTGGTTGAGTAAGATTTCACAAATGTCATGATAACCATTCAAACTTCTCGGGTATTTTATAGACAAAAACCATGACTGATAAAACGATGACAGATAAACCAATCCTTTATTAAAAAGGGTTAGTCATCTCTCTAGTTCTTCCACTAGAATATTAAACTATATGCTCCATACAAACTTCTGAACCCCAGAAATACACAGTGTGCTCAAGTGTACCAACTTATACTTTGTAATGAATCCTGCGTTTGGTTGCACAGACGATTTAAATGTACTTTTTAAAGTAGAAGGATGACGACTTCAAGTTTTTAAAATCACCATTGAAGTATATTCAGTATGACATTAAAGAGGACCATTTTGAGTGTTAGCTCCATTGTAGTGACCCCATCCTGAGGTTTCTTCTTTTGTTCCTGTTCCGATGGGAGACCCTTAAAGGACGGAGGGTGTTGTATGCTGTACAGATTGTAAAGCCGCTATACAAATAAATTCCCTTTAATTGAGAAGTAAGCCCATTTCTGAATGGTTTCTGAACATGTTGGCAGGTTCACACTACTTCAAAAAGGACTGTTGAGACTTGGTTTTGACGTTACAGTTAAGGTCTCAATGAGGACGGACACACACACACACACACACACACACACACACACACACACACACACACACACACACACACACACACACACACAATATATATATATATAGAAAGACAAACGTCTGTGTGTTTCACTGACCTGGGGCGTCTCTGTGCCTCTGGTGCAAAGGTGACATCCTTCTCATCCCAGATATCCTCCTCGTCTGAACCGGCGTCTTCAAACTGCTGGATTTTCTCCTTACAGCGCGCCTCAAACAAAGCTATATTTGCCTGTGGAAACACACAGGAGCCACACACTTAGACACCAACTCTTCTTACATCTACAGCACGTCCACATACAAACTAGGGCTGAATCCTACAGAACAAAAACGCCTCTCAAGACGAGAAGCAGACGTTAACATGTACACCTGCTAGCACAACAGCTTCACAGCGGGCCTCAAACACAATATCTACGTACGCTGTTACACATTGAAAAACAATGGGACAGCATTTGATCAAATCAGGCTGTGCTTTGATACATGTTATTTGTGCCAAGCTTTTGGTTCAAATGCAGGCTAGAACAACGTTAAAGAGGAGTCCTCATCTCACTTTCTAAATGAATGTTGAGTGACCTCAGCGAATACAAAAACATGCCATACTGACAAAACAACACATTTTCATTTGTTCTATGATTATTTTACTCTCTCCTCTCATTGACTATGTATGAATTCAAGATTAATAATCAAAGTACTTACACTTTCATTTGTATTCAGAGAAAAATTGATGTCTGATATTCTATCAAAGGGAATACTGCAATGTTAAAGAGAACAGAGTTTAGTTAAGTTAGGGTCGTTAGGCATCCACAGATATGGAAACACAGGCAGACAGCTCCAACACGTCATGTTCAATACTGAAGGGATAACTGACTCTAGCTCACGCCAGGTTCATGGTCACAGAGAGATAGGAATGAACAAACACGACTTTGTGTTGTAAACTGGCCAAAGAAAAGCTAAGAATCATACATGTAGAGAAAGAAAACCAAAACGGCCACTTTCAACATTGCTTAACGGATGGCAAAGTTTCCCCAAAAACATTATGTACCACAACATGTAACATTTAAAATGGTTGATCAAAACATTTGGGGGAATTATTTGCCATTTTACCCAAAGTCAGATGAGAATAATATCAGCTCAAGGATTAGCCTAGCTTAGCACAAAGACTGGAAGCAGAGAAAAACTGCCATCACAAATGATTATCAGTTAATCTGCTGGTGTGCATTTGATACTACATGCATACATTTTGTTCAGAATGTATAGTGTGTTATTGTGATTAGCCAGCCATGGAACCTTTCACACAGTCAGAAATAAATGCTCATCCTGGTCATGAATTTGAGACGGAACTTTCCCATCAGGCTGTGTTTCGTGTGCAGTGAAAGTCTGATGTGCTGCCTTTCAAGATGAGGCTTGTATCAGGGGATCCTCCTCTAATGATTCTACTCGGGGACGTTTAGGGAGCAGGCCGGATATGTATACATGAAATCTGTAATCATCCTTAACGTTCACGATTAGAAATAAGGCGAGCCTTCCTTTCCACCAGATACCGGTACAACCGCCTCTACTGCCCTCCAGAGCGACGGACTCGGTTGACTGAGCGGTGCAGGAGACGCTCCACAGGGCGCTGGGATTTTATAACTCAACTGTGATCAGTCTGCACAGTTATACTTTTGACTGTGTGAAAATGCAAAGTCTCACAGGACATTATGACTTGTTGGAAGTACTTCTTTGTGAACATGCTGCGAAGGTGAATTGCTTCACATTTGACTGAGCTACGCCAGCAGTTTCCCCATGCTTCTAGTTTTTGTGCTGAGCCACGGCTAATACCATCCGGGGCCTGTGTAAGAGCTGAAAGTCTTTAAGTAAACTCATATGGAACATCTCAGCTGACTCCGGTAACAATGCTCGTTTTCTTTTCAATCCTAATGTTTGCTTTTAATAAGCTCTGTTAGAAGTTCAGAGATTACAAACAGCTAGAGAAGCTTCCACTTTCCAGTGGGAACTAAATTGAATCAGACTGTGATAAAGTAATAAACAGAAGTACTAAAGAACAAGTTAGATTATGAATAAACCTGAAGTCCTATCCACACATAGACCCAACTAACTCCAGCACCATCATCTCATACCAGCCTACAAACCCCACACACTGGAATGTCTCCATCTAACCACCCTATTACTATTACATTTTGTGCATTCATGACAACTGGAAAGTATCTGACCTATACGCAATGTGTTTCTTTAAAGCACAGCAGGGGTGCATATGATGTGCAATGAACATTAGTTCAGGCCTCGGATATATCTATATAGATACATTTATATCTTAGTGCTGGGCAAAGATGAACATTTTTCGCGTGATTAATCACATTGTTATGTGCAAAGTTCAATCATGAATTAAAAAGTAGTGTATTGCGCACTTATGTTTTAAAAGTACTGCTATATGAACAAAAGTGCAATAACATTTGGTTTGCAAACACTTTAAACAAATAAGGTGCTTTTTAACAACAGTATTCTCTTTACACACTGACAGAACACTGAAGACTGTGCGCGATGTAGGGGGCGTGTTCAAAAGACAGACGTCTCGCAGCAGCGATCATATTTCTTGTGTTAAGTGTGCTGACTTTATTTGAAACGTTCCACTGCTGTGCAACATGAATAAAATGTTCTGTGCACGTTTCAGCAAAATGTCTGTCTTCCGTTTTCATTACAGTCAGAGCGTGTGAATGCAGCTCCCACTGTTCATCAATATAATGCACTGTAACTCCGAGGTGATTATGGTTACCCAGCAATGTAACACGATAACGCGTTAAGTTGCCCAGCACCAATATATCTATATATAAATATATATCACGTCCTCTCCTTGTCGACATTAAAAGGTCAGATACGTTCCAGACATCGACTGCACAGATGGAAGACCACCAGACAGACCTTAACTAGAGTGAGAGCATCATCAGGCACACCAATACAACAGTTCTTCAAACTACACTCTTCAACCTCTCAATAGTTACCCTTAATGTCACCTTTACATGAAATAGCAGCATGCAGAACTGACAGAAATGTTGCTGTGTGTTCAATCTACCATTTCAACCTTTTATTATTGACGGTTACCATTTATTACTATTGAGTAGGGAAGGGTATTGTTTGGGTTTTTTCCAATACCGGTGCTAAAACGATACCGGTGCCTAAACGGTGCCTGAACCAATACTTTAAAAAAACAAACACACAAAACAATGATTGACGACATTAAAGAAAGGCTTTTTTTTTTATTGCCAAGGCAATTTGTTTTCTTCAAATTGAACAATATATTAACTGTTTGAAGTATACTATAAATATAAATAAATACAAAACACTTGGCTTCAAACTACAGCTTCAAACTTTTTAACTTCAAACTATGAACAATATATTAACTGTTAACAACAGTTTACAGTATACTTAAATAAATATAAATAAACTTCAGCAATTCTTTTGCAGAAATATGAGCATATTTGCCTTGGCACCGAAAGGAAGCAGCGAACATATTTCAGTTGGCTCAGGCACCGAAATCTGCATTGCGTTTCGGTCCGGTAGGTACCGGTTGTATAGGAACCGGTTTTCGGTACCCAACCCTACTATTGAGACAAAGTATTTTAGTAGGACACAACCTCCAGACTTTGCATCTTAATCTATTGGAGATGTAATGTGTGCGAGTGAAAAACTTCTTTAGTAAAACAATTAAAAGATACAAGAATTAATGTCAGGACTTGAAGAACGTTTGTATTGGTGTACTACTCGTTTCCCCCGGCTCACAGTCTCATTTTGTCTGATATTGCTAAACCCAACATCTATGTAAAGCGAGAAATGCACTACTTCAAACAACAAACGGTTTAAAGTGAAGCAGACATTTGAAATGATTGATCAACTAACAGCCATCTCCCACAGCCATTGCACAAGATTATACCCAAACCAGCTCGCCCTAAGGAAGAAAGAAAGGGACAGCACACGACAACAGTAAAGCTGGATATTATGGATTCTTCTCTTTAAGCCATATTTACTATTTATATCAAAAAGGAAATAACCTTGGAGGTAATTAGTTTTAATGCCTGAGCAAAATTTCTGCTTGGGCAACAGCCATTCCTGTTATTGCTCTTTTTCTGCAGCAAACTGAAAACGGTATCTGTTCTAATCATAACTTCAGATCTATCTAAATTAGGCTGCACAACATTGAGATTTTCATGTCAACAAGAAAGCTTGGAATAGGAATCAAACAATATTCTCATGTTATGACATGTCATAACGATGGGCCGGAGAATAAAGCACTTCAAAAAGATTTTTCTAGCCTCAAATGAATATGCCGTTATTGAATGAATACATGATCCCGCCCCACCAACTTTGTCATGTCGTAGGTGCCCTGTCCCTTCAGTGTTACACAGCAGTATTTAGACAGCAGGTCCAGTCATGCAGGATGAGTACTCACTCCACAACATCGTCCTGATCAGCAAACTCTTCGTCATTGAAGCCGAACTGCTCAATAAAATTGGACGTCATTTGTTGCATCTGATAATCAGAAAAGGCCTGGCAAAACCCAGGACCAACGATAATGATATAGTCTTGGCTCTACACAAAGCTGGTCATTACTTGCAGTACAGAAAACAGCAAATACATTTATGTAGTAAAAAAAATGTGGAACATGTAGGCTAGACAGGTTAATAGCTAAAAAAAAAAAAAAAAAAAAAAAAAAAAGCAAAAACATGCATTTACAGTCAAATGCCAAAATGCTTTTACATTAGTTTAAGAAAAATATCAGACAATTCTATTTGATTTAAAGTAACTGTAAAGTCTCCTAAAAACATTAGTAGTTAAGTTAATTAATTCAACACATGTTCAAGAGATGTATATTGTTAGAGCTTCAGAAAGACTAATGAATATTTGTAGATCAGCTGGGCCTGCTTTGTGTGTGTGTGTTTAGGTCTTACTTGTTGTAGAGAGGAGTCCTGGTGAAAGCCATTGTCTTTGAAGTCCACCTCATCGTCACTGGAAGAATGGATGTGGTGTGTATTGACCTACAGAAAGAGATGCAGCTCTCTTGACTGTGTGCATACTACTCCACACTACTGAACAGGCACAACTGGCCCAACATTGTGTGCTAACATATGTCACTTTTGATATTTGCTTGTGCTATCCTAATCTAAGGCTTTCTGAAAATGTGCCGTGGAAGAGATGGATCTGTACTTTAGAGTCACGATTTCATTTCAAATCAATGTGCTGGACTACAGAAACAAAACATGGCGCGCCGTCTAAATAAAAGCCCAGTACAACCAACATGTATAGCGAAATAAATATTAAAGCTCAATGTCAGTGCTGATGTCCATGTGGTTACTCACCAGGTCAACAGTGTTTCTCTTGTTTGTGTCAGACAGCTGCCCAGAAATAAAGGCCTCCCATTTGTCTCTGTCCTCTGCTGGGAGCTCTGTGTCACACAAACACACAAACTCATCTTTATATTCTGTAGAGAACTTCAAGAATGATGCTCTTAACGTCCATTGCAGATACCACTAGTTATGTTGATAAACACAAATAGGCTGAGGACAGAGCCAAGTGAAGCCACAGGAAGAGTTACCAATACCAACACTACTTCACAGCCAATCGTCTCACACCGAAAGTCAAAGATGAAGCTAATTTGCGAGACAGATGAGGACGGAGAGCTATGAGCCCTCAGACAGAAGCGAGTCCTTACCAGAGATGAGCTGTTGTATCTGTGGTCCATTCGGGCCTTTGTCACAGTTATGAACTATAGAGTTGGCTATTCTGGTCAGGTGACCCATATAGCCTCGTCGGCGACCACCTTCTGCCCTAAAACAAACGCATCAACACAATCATGAGAACGTTCCAGTACTCTGACTACTAAACCCAAGCGTCACTCTGTTAACTATTCTGAACCATGACCAGCAGTGACACTAAAAGGAGCAACGGACTTATGGTTTTGTTGTTGACTCTTTTCTACTTTGGGGTGGGGGCTCAACATGCTTTAACCTCTCTCACACACCAGAATTGTTTCCGTGACGAGTGCACAGGTGCCGGTTTTTACGCTTCGTGCGGATAGCGCACACACACACACACACACACACACACACACACACACACACACACACACACACACACACACACACACACACACACACACACACACACACACACACACACACACACACACACACACACACACACACACGCCTCTGTCCTCGCTTTACCACCTACTCTCCTCATCCCTTCGTGTGTGTGTGTAGACGCACCTAAAAGTCACGTGTTTGTGGGCAACCGCTACCTAAATGGCGGCGTCTGCCGTCTCGGCGCCTAGTTCATACTCACCGTAGTGAAGCCGGCGCGAGGGTTAGGAAAACGACGTGGACAAGCCTGCGTGTCGTGCGCAAAAAGGGTCCACAAGTGGTCGCAGCTCTTGGTCATGCAACTATGAATTTTTGGAACTTGACTGTCACAAATAGTTCATTGATAAAAGCACTACTTACACGTCTAGGGCCTATATAAAAGGAGGTCCATTTGTTTTTAGATGCTTTAGAAACCAGTGCTTTAGAAACCAGTGGGGTCAAATTGTTTACAGGACATTCAACCTTCGTTTCTTTAGAATACATGTAATACTTGACTTCTTTCTTTACACGGCTTGTACAAAAGCAATAAAGTGGTCCATGAATATGAGGTACGAGTTTACAGATAAGTATAATTCCTCCTCGGCATTGTGGGAGTTTGCTTACGGTTTCATTCGTTTTCTTTTTGCTTCCCAATAGTTCATTTAGTTTGTACGCCCTCTGGTGTTTTAGATAATAATGCAGCAAACGGCGCAAAGAGTAAAATGCCTTCAGTGTTTTTTTTGTAGGTTTGTAATCCCGAGGGGTTAAAAAACAACAATAAACAAACATCTGAATGCCAAAATTGCAAACCGAATACCTGCCCAACTAACAAATAACCAAATATTGAAGTCCAGCCGTAACTCTACTACAGCAAATGATAACTTGATGATGCATAGTTACACCTCGACAAAGACATTTGCAGCAATACTCACTGTTCCTTCTCATTGGAGCTCCAGGCCTCTATGATTCTCTGAATAAACTGGCACTTTTGAAACAGCTGGTGGAAGAAAATATGAGGACATTAAACAACCACTTCAGCGTGCCCATCATGTAGCGCACACTGCTGCTGTGTCTGACCGACCGACCCACCCAGCCCAATTTTACATTAAATGCATCATTGTGTTTATATTTGTACCTATATAACGACAGCTTTAGTTTGCCATAGAACCTAGAGGTGAAAGCTTGTGCAGAACCTCAACAATTCCATCACATAATAAGGAGAGACTTGAGAAGCGATTGAAAGATCTCTTTTTCTCTCATTATTCTAATCTTACATGTTTGATGAGGATGCTCTCCCTGGCGGCTTCCTGCTCTGTGTCTGGCTGGATGTCAGTGGGAGCGGGGGGCATAGCCAGAATCATGGCTGTGCAGATCTCCACTTGAATGTGGAGGAAGTTGTTCCAGATGTATTTGAAATACATATCCTGTGGAGCAAAAACAAAATCGAGACATTAAGAAATGGTTTGGTATTGTGATCTTTGCTTTAAGAGGTTACTAAACCAAAAAGTCTTTGTTTTTCTAGTTTTCATAGGATCTTCCCTTCAGTTCAAGTTAACACTGTACATTTGTTCCCGTTGTGTGGTCACAGTGACAAACAGCCTTGTTAACCAACCACGGAAACCAATCTCCAGTTTAACATCATTATCGAAACCACAAGTGATTAAAAGGTGAAAATGTGCAACTCACGTATGCAAAACTACAGTAAGAGCAGCATCTCATTAGGTTAACCTCAACTAAAAAGTAAAGAATCACCGTTTGTTGGCTGAGAAGGCAGAAACACTACGGGGTTTTAGTGGTAGTCTAACTAATGGTTCATGTTTCTTCATTTTCTAATATGGGAGAAAATAGTCTCGGAGACGGGGAAAGTTCGTTTATTTGTTTGCATTTTAGAAAATACTTTATTTACCTGTGACTACAACCTGAAAATGAGCATAATATATGAAATGTGAAAGTGAGGAGATATAAAAGGTTTAAGTTTGTAGCATAACAAATCTGGGTATTTTTTTTGCGCACAGGTGTGGCTTTATAAGGAGGGCACACACTGTTCTATGAGATACAGTACGTGGACATGGTGACAGTTGTTGATCTATTCCCTTAAGGTGCAAAGATCACACAAAAAAAGAAACTGATAGGGCTCATTCTGTGACCCATAGCTGTGTTGAATTAGATAAAGCGTACTATGGACTCTTTTCTCGTGTATACCTGATGAAGACATGATGTCGAAACGTTGTAGCTGCACTCAAATGTTTCCGGGGCAACAAGTTCAAATAAAAAAAGACAAAACATACTTGAAAAAAAAAAAATACTATTGAGCATATGTAATTTAGAACACAATCTCAGATTGAACTCTTCAGCTTTGTCACAGTTGTGACCCGTCAGCCTCAGTTACTTAAGATCTCACTTTAGTAAGTTTGTAACAGGGCAGTAAGAAAAGGAAAAAAAGAACTAAAACAGGTATTACTCACGAGTATGACTCCCAGCGTGTTGAGGTTAATGAGTTCTGTGTTGATGCTGTGCGTGTTGCTCTGCAACAGACTGGCCACCAGTCTGACCACATTGAGCCTCGTGTTGCCCACAGGAGGGTCCAGCACCCCCCACGTTGTCTTCATCACATTGGCCTGTTGGTGGAGAATAAACTCTGCACAATAAATCCACAACAGACTGAATACTTATAGTATGTGGTATACTGTCACATACTCATCTTCAGCTGCTTTCTAACAACATACCAATTCAAACTAAACTGAAAACAGCTGACAATGGGTTAATAAAAGGGTTACACAGTCCCATGCAGACTGCAACATTGAAACATTGTCACTTCAGTCAACAAGACATTTAGTTTGTTTTAAAACTGCTTTTTACCTTCGGGGGTTCCAGTAGCAGCTGGTGAAAGTCTTTGAGTCGGGGTCTCACAGCCTCCAGGATGCTGTGGTTGACTGAGAATGAAGGGTGGGACATCCCAGGGGGGCAATCCATATGACCCTCAAACCTACAATGTAGAAAGTCACAACCTGGTGAAATAGCTCACTGAGAATAGCGAAAAGTAGATTTGATCTAAAACACTTGAACTTTAATCGTTTTTCATGTGGAGTCATCGTTAACTATTTCTTGGTGATGTATGAACACATGCCACACTTTGAGCGTTACCTCCAAGCAAAGCGGTTTGGATAATCTGGTTGTTTACAACCCGTTTGATCATGTGACTGCTCACGTTTCTGTCAGACAAGTGTTGTTGCTGTGTTCCCAGAACTCTTTGCTTTTGGGAGTAGTTATATGCGACAAGTAAACTATGCAAATACAATATTGTATACAGTGTAATACTGCATCAAACCAAAAAGATCCTTTGACAAGTTGGTATAAAATCTGACTTTATAACTAATGCACATACAAAAAACATAACAGTCATTCTTACTTAATGGTTTTCCTTATTTCACATTTTCCACCAATCTCATCATCTACTCTTATATAAATATATATATATATATATATATATATCCATTTCAAATCAGGACGTCAAGAGGGGTAGAGGCCACAGGACGTACGCTGGTCTCCTTGTCTCAAACAATGTGAGGAGGATCTGGATAACACTGACGATTGCAGACTCCTTCTTCTCCTTGTCGAAGATATTAGACAGCAACTGCTCCACCGTCTCCTGCCTGCGGAGGAGGACAGACATGAAGATGAAAGCAGCCTTCAAAGTCACTTGTCAGGTTTGTAGTGCAGAGTCGGTTTTTAATAGCCTACTAGGCAAAAATGACAATAGCCATTGTTAGAATAAATGTACTATCACATTGCACAAAATAAACTGACGAAAAGCACTGGTGAGCATATATGAGCTAAATAACTGATCTACATGAAAACCACTACAGTAATTAGAACCTAATATTTAATAAAGTGAATAAAGAGAACTCTTACAGCTCTGAATGTTAGAGTTATTGTATATAAATGCATGCATACTTTTCAAGTGTGGACAGAAGGGGGTCTGGATCGGAGGAGCCCTGGACCTGGAACATCTGGTCTCTGCTCAGTCTGATGATCTCACACAGTGACTGGGAGGCATTGGAGTGTCTCTGAGTCAAGAAAGTTGGATAAAATAAATGACAATAAACCATAAATCTAATATTCCTGAACCAACTTATAGTAAACTAAATAGGGCTGGGTATCAGAAAACAGTGTCATCCAGCACCAACCAAATTATGATGCTGCTCCTCGGTATCAAAAAACAGTGCCAAATGTTTGTGCTTTTTCTCCATGAAGTTTGCTGGAAGTGATGCTACAGCCCCAGTGTGTTCTATGTGGGGTGAGCACTTCGCCAGACTCCGTTTAAAAAGTAGCCTTTTAAATGCTAGCGTGCTTGTCGGCAACCAGCCGGCACTAAAAGTGACCTATTGTCTTTTCAAATTAGTGCTGTGGATCGAATTAATGCCGATATGAAGAGCGGTTCATGTGGATATAAATATTTAAAAACACGTTTAGTGATATAGAATTCAATGAAGCGGTATGAAACATTGTATAAACAACACACAGCCCTACACAAGAACCGATACTACATTTTGAAAAGGTGACGGTACTCTTCTACAGTACTGCAGGTACAGGGGATCAAGACTAACAGGGTTTTTTTCTGATAATGCTACATTGTAAACAACTCAGTGTTGAAATCTGTAAGGGGAGAGCTAGTTAACGTTAGCTGATAGCAGCCGGTGGGCAGCAGTCCTGCTTGGCTAAATAACAGAGCTAACAGCTAACATACAGAAGTTACTTATTAGTTAGTTAGTTAGTTAGTTAGTTAGTTATTTTTATGCATTCCAGCTCTACTCAGTAAAATGAGTATTGGGCAGAGGTAAATTCTTGTTATCATGATGTGTTCAAATGTAATCTTGCCGAGAAATTTGAGGCGGACCATCAGGGATTATGAATTTGCAAAAAAAGTATGCAAAGTATGCAAAGAGTATTAAAAAGGAGTGTATGTTGAAGACCATGGGATTTATTGTTTTGTTTTTGACTGTGGTGTCAAACTGAATATCAGGAATTGTGGAATTTTACTGGCATTGACTACTAAATTTGTGGTATAGGTGACATCCCTAACACATTATTATTTATCTTGATGCAGATTAAAAATGACTACTACAATAAAATGGACTCTATCTGCAGGGTTTAATAGCTTTATGATTCTTTGTAATGTGGGTGAACTGATCCTGAAATGTAAAAGTGGACAAGCAAATTCTCTGACAACAATATATAGAAAGCCACATTTCCACTTGGGAACAGTAAAATATATCTTTAATGCAAACCAGACTAAAGCTTCCCTGGCTTCAAGAGCCCACAGACGACTTAAATATCCTGGTGACCAATGGAAGAAACAGTGAAGAGTGTGTGAAACTCACATCCTCATCTTGAGAAGGTTGCACCATGTCCACCAGTCTCTGAATCACCTTCTCCTCATTCAGCCACTGATAGAGGACAGAGAGCAGCACACACACACACACACACCATTAGGACGACAACCAAGAGAAAAACACCTCCAGCGTCAAGTATAAGTGACACGTTTATCAATTAAAGATCCCCTTCATGTAGCAAGTATAAATCCACATTTCTGAGTCTTTAGTAGCTTTAGAAAAACACCTTACTTTTATAAAAATAAAAAAAAATAAAAGAAAGAAAAAGAAAGAAAAGTAGTAGTTTCTAGTCCTCTGCTGCCCAAATCCATGTTGCCAATTAATCCTAGTAATTTATCTTAAGCAAGCGCCTAACAAGAACATAACTATGAATTACCAAACAAATGCATTTCGTAAACTTGCGTGCATGTTGATAAAAGCGCCTTCAACATTTTCTGAATAGAAATTAGAAGCAAAGACAGAGGACACGCCAAGACCTGTTGGACCTGTCCTCAAGTACAAAGGCTTCATGTCGATGTGTCCGGTGCGAACAGCAGCACGCACTCCCTTTCGTACAGCATAACCCAAATGACACTTGTCCTCACGAAATGTTTACTGAACTCTGCCAGATCACAATGAGCAAAATGGAATTTGCTGGCGTGTTCGTGTGGGCTGTGATGATCCAATTCAAACTGGGAGAAGTGAGCAAATATGGGCTGTAACGAGAAAGTGTTGTGTTGCTACCCACGTTGAGAACGTCCTGTCGTAGCTGTTGTGGTTCGATGCAGGTGAGCATTCTGAGCAGCAGGTCCATGATGGCGGATGTCCCGATGTGTTTGATCATCAAGTCTACAAAGTCCTCCCGCTTTCGCAGAAACTCCACTATCTAGAAACGCATGCAGACAAACCGTACACACACACACACACACACACACACACACACACACACACACACACACACACACACACACACACACACACACACACACACACACACACACACACACCTTACAATCAGTAGAGAAAATAAACGGCATTGTTCCCTACAGGTCTCAAATATCCTGCTACAATGGAAAAGACTTTAGAGCATGTGACCCGATTACTGATGAATATTGCTTTGACAACTTGGATCCTGTTATCAGATACAACAACCTCTTGCCGCCAACTTACCTGTTCGGGCTTGCGTCCGATAAGAATGGATAGGACCTTGGAGAAGAAGCTGGCCAGGAGCGGGTTGAGAGGCGGCTCATTCTGCAGAAAGCCATACAGTTTTATCAGCAGGTTCTCATCTTCTCCCAGTCTGTCGTTGATCTGGCCCACGTCGGATGTAAGCAGCTCACATGATATGTTGGGATACCTGGAAGAGAACAAGAGCTGCTCCGTAAGATTGTTACAACACGACGGTTACAATACTGTGGTGCAATGTTTACACTAGCCACCACCATATACGTAGATTCTTCATGACAGAGGCAAGAGATTTCAAATACTGTAACAAACTGCTGGTAGATGCCAAGAATCGTAAGCGGCGGAAGAAAGAATTTCAAGTCAAGATACTTTGATGGATCTGATCATTTTGGGTGCCCAGTTGTAAACTACCTTGTTCTTGAAGGCTACCAAAAGTGGGTTAGCTTAGTTAGTCCTCTCTAACTAATGCTACTGACCAGAAGAAAACAATGTACTTCAACATACACTCCTTTATTACCCTTTGCATCATTTTTGTTGTGCAAATGTATTATTAATCCCCGATGGTCCGCTTCAAGTCTCTTGCCAAAACTCACTTTTAAAAGATTACATTTGGGCACATCATCATAACGTTATGATTAACATTTTGACATCTTGAATGCATCATGATGTAACTCAATGCAACATCTGTACTATAGTCGCTAGCTCTGTTATTTAGCTAACGTGACCCAACTCTCCTCCTGCTGATTTCAAGACAGATTTGTTGTCCACAATCTAGCATTATCCTGGAAAACTTCTATCGTCGCCCAGGACAACAGGACGGAGTGAGTCTCAAGCACTGATCCTACAATACCGTAGATAAACGAGTAACGTCATGTTTCCAGAACTTTGGCATTGACTTGGTACCAAAGTATCGGTTCTTGTGACATCCCTAGTTCTGAGCATCACTCTCAACCACTGGGTGCTACTAGCATCAATATTAAGGCATAGGATGGACCGTTCTTCTCATATTAATTGAGGCTAAAACAAAGTTACACACAGTTTAGCACAAGCTTAACAAGAAGATAAAGAGAGTAGGCAGGGCCGGAAGTCAACAAAGCAAGTAAACAAGAGATTAAACTCGCTGTGTGTTCCATCGCGGTTATGTTGAATACCGTAAAACTCTCAGCTCATGGTTTATTTTGGAGACAGGTGTTCTGGAGTTTTTAAATCTCCTTTACCACCTCTGCATTGCCTCTTTCGGATCCATACAAACAGTAAGTTGCATTACAGTAAATACAAACAAAAACAGTAACTTGTGTTATCGTTTCCTTTTGTGTTAAAATTGCTTCAAACAATTATGTCTTTTAATCTCTTATTAGTGTAATTTGCGCAACTTTCATGGTTCTCAAAAAGCAGTTTCTCCTGTTTGTCAACACAACTGGAAGCTCCATGAAATGCTTTGTGGTTCACAGATGTGATGGAAGCACAAACACAAATGTCCAAAAAGGGCCACATAAACTAAGGAATTTGAGTTCCTTGTTTAGTTCCTGTGGCTACTTAGTTTCTGGAACTATTCGCTCAAAAAAAGGGCAAATGACCAAAATTCCAAGATTCGCACAATTGCAAGATATGCTGTCCTCCTGTTTCAATGGCAAAATATATGGCTGAAATACAGTGCTAAGACTTAAACAGGTGTCTACGTAGGTGTCAAGTTGTAAATCTCTCTTGAAAGGAAACAAAACAGATCCTTTATTTTGATGACTTCCCCCCCCCACCCCTCCCCTCCTTTATCCTTTGCTCCATTTGATCTTACTTGTATTTAACCTTCTCCTCAACATCAGTACTGGGTTCCTGTGTGATGTAGGTGACCAGGTCCTCCATGCACTGTGGTCTCAGCAGGAAGTCAACCAGTTTGTGGTTCTGGGCCTTGCACTCCTGCAGGACGTCATCCTCATCCATCACCTCTGTCAGAGTCACATCCTCCTTCTCTAACAGCGTGTCAATGTGGGATGTGGTGTGGAGGTCAAATTTCCAAAACATGTTGGCTATAAAAAAATTTAAAAAAAGTGTGCAAACATCACCAACAACACGGGTCATTAAAATCAAAACAACCTTCCATCAGAGGCTATCAGAATACAATAATTGCAGAAAGTTGTCTGACAGCTCTTTCTTCTGCCTACCTGTGAGTATGTTAGAGTCCAAACAGCGGAGCTCAGGTTAAAAAGAGGTGTGTTCTAGTCTTTGGGAGTTGTGGCCCATTCCAGGCTAGCCGGATGGACAGACAGGGAGGCAGACAGCGGTGATGGACAGACTGACAAACCACACATACAGCAGATTAACAGCACACACCTGTGAGGCAAGAAAAAGACAGGGACATGTTGTTAGAGAAATATTTCACTGCTTTTGGATATTATTACAATACATTCACTCGTACTACTGTTCAACGATGCCCAGTACTGTTACAACACACAATTAATTAATGGCTATTTAAATTAAGCTAAATGGACTTGTACTTGTATATTTCTTTTCTAGTCTTCTGACCACTCAAAGCACTTTAACACAACATGTCACCATTCACCCATTCATACACTGATGGAGGGGCTACCATGCAAGGTGCCACCTGCCCATCAGGACCATCTAGCATGCATACAACATTCACAGATCCTGTAAGAAAACATTAAATTCTGCACTCCTCAGCACAATTAGGAAGCCATGATTGACTCAGCTGAGACCAACAGTCACATGACAACAATTCAGTGAATCTTCTACGGCATTGCGTTTTTTCATTTTTAGGATTTATGGCATGGTTACAGTGTTATACTGCACAGAAGACATTTTTGAGTTCCCTCTACTTCTAACCATGAATGTGCCGTTTCCATACAGGTGCAGTACTTGTATATTGTAGTGGAAATCAAGGCCACAGAGAGAAAAATGTGACCGGAGCAAAAAAAGAGCTTGGGGTTCAGAGGGTTAACACACACTTCATACACTGATGGCAGCACTGGTGGCCATGCAAGTTGCCACCTGCCCATCATGATCTAAACACGTTCAAACCAATGGCACAGCCTCTAGGAGCCATTAGGGGTTCAGTATCTTAAAAGGGTCCGAGGTCCACCAACTACAGTCTCAGCAATTCCTGAGGGAAACACTTCAAGTGTATTCAGTAAAAATGAGTAAAGGTAAATTATAATGTTATCTGAGATATTCCACTAGTGCATTCAATGTCCAGCTGGGTGAAAACAGTATCCAGCTAAGGACCTGGGCCAGAGGAAACGCATTTTAAGTGGGTGGTCTCAGGGTCATACCTCGGGAAATTTTAGGCAGCAAACACTTCATTTCCTGCCTTCTGTTAATGTTTTATGCACCAATTTATGGTGGATATGTCTTTATTCATGTAAAAGATAAACAAAAAAATCCTTTTGTGTTCTCTGCAATATTATGAAAGAAGAAAGTTGCCTGCATCCTTTCACAACGGCTCCAAATGGACTCGCCTCGTGGGTTTGATATGAAATATTATTTATATAATACTTTATGCCAACCAATACATAATATTACAGGAAACCAATAAAAAGGAAAGTTGCTGTCAAAAATAGCAATATGACAATATTTTCGGGCCTCACGCAGCAACACAAGTCAAGTCCCAGTTAAGCTTGGTCAGACAATACTTAACACTAAGCACAGATTCCTTAATTACAGTGAGGGATTAAACAAATTCCAGTTAACGCCGCTAGATTTCTCCAAGAAAAACCATGTTTTATAACCAGGTTATTACCATACATATAAACCTCTTCTCAGAGTTTCTGATTTAAAAAGATTTCCCCTGTTAACTTGTTTTCTTGTATGTGAACACAGCGATTGGCTGTGTACAGCATACACATAAAGAAGGGGAAGTGTGCACTGGTACATTAACCACATTCCAACTTATATTGAATAATAATGAGAAAACAGCAAATAATGTTCAATAAACCCAACTGAGTCCAGCCACTGAACTGTAAACTAATAAAACCACAATGTTGTTAGTCATGATCGTACCAATTACGTGTGTGTTGTTTGTTTCTCTTTCTATGTGAATACCTTAGCAACAGCTGCCCATCCCTGGCAAAAGTAATACATCCATAATCACATAAAGTCTTGATTCTCAATCAAGGAATGAAATATATCCCTCTACCAATAGCGTCTGAATACAACCACATGACAGTGAGAATAAACTTAAGGCCAAAAGCAATATAATCCTCTTGGCCACCCTGCGGAAAACAGCTGTAACACGGTGTCTTATGGGATGCCAGTCACGAGACCCAAACAAAATCGATCTAGGCACCAACTAGCTACTGACATTTTAGACACATTTGACAAGTTTTCAATCTACATACTGTGCGCATGCCCAGATTATTAGACAACAGCATTTTCCTTACTTATATCAACAGAGCTGCAAAAGCTTAGAAACATAGACTTCAGTATTGTTTATCATCGTGTTCCGAAGCAGTTGAAGACATCGGAAAACGCACATTATGACATTAGTATGGCAGTTAAACGCACGCAAAGTCGGCGTTCCTGAAAAAAACAACAGTTAACGTAGAGCTAGTACCGAACAACGTCAGAAAAACATCCAACTCTAATTCTGACTAAACATGGTCTAAACTCAAGGCAAGATCTGATTATTCAAGCCTGGCTTATATAAACGGTACCAACGACTTACGTTATTTACGTTTTGCTGGCGAAATATTACGTTTGCAGTAACGTCAGTACATTTACGTACCAGGGCCCAAAACAGCTACTGCTAACGCAACAGAAACGCACCGGCTCGGGCAAACAGGCTAACGTCACTAGCCATCGTTAGCTCTTGTTAGCTAACCTGGCCACCTAAAATCAGGACCAAACTACCGTTAAGGACCAACGATACGTCGACCTGACCGGTACCATTGAGATATGACACTAACGCTCATTGAATGACAACTTGGCCAACTAAATACCGCTATGGCTTCACGGTAGCTACTAATACTGATATGAAACGTTAACGTCTAACGTTACCCTGTCCTAGCTAGAGGTACAGCAAGAGCGACTGACAGCATAGTGTTAAGATGGCCAAGTATGCTTCTTGCTAACCAGCTAACGTTAGCCGGCTCCCTACAGACTGCTGGCTAATCGTCTCTTCAGCACCAACCAAGTGTATGGGCTGGCAAGTGTACCTACCGATAGACAACGGTAAACGGCGAGTCTCCAGCATGTAGCTTATCTTGCCATCAGCCCCAGGCCTTAACAAAACGAACACTGAGAAAACACGAAATTCCAGAGGAAAATAACGCGTTTAAAACTGATTCTGACAGGCGCGAAAAGGTAGACCATCGGAGGGCACTTTTCAAGATGGCGGTTCCGTCAACTTCAGCGGCCCCTTCCCCCACTACAGCTACAGTGTGTGTCACTCAAACGGTCACTGCAACACTATTGGTTGAGATCCCATCGCTCACAACCGGCCCTACGGTTTTATTGGCTACAGCATGTGTCACTCAAACGGTCACTGCAACACTATTGGTTTAGATCCAATCGCTCACACCAGGCCCTGTGGTTTTATTGGCTACAGCGCGTGTCACTTCACTGCGTCATTTAATCGAATTATAGATATTTTGCGGCCCGGAAAAGCGGAGTTTATACTGTTTTATCAACTATAGATGTTTAGTAAAACGCGCGTGGTCATGGTGAGAAGTACATACAAATAAACAGTTTTCCCTTGAGTTATTCAATCACATTTGGGTCAAATTGGGTTAATGTATAACATTATAACTAACTCCGTTCGTACGTTTGCTTGGCATTAAGAATCGAACATACTCTCACATTACGTGCACGCCCTTGGCTCGCCGAAAAACGCCCAATTGACTAGGGTTAAATATCTCTTGAGATATTTTTCACCTTTGGCCTCGCTTCGAAAGCAACTCCATTTGGGCGGAGTGAAACCAAAGTGTACACGTCGATCGGGGATTCATATCTCAAAATGACAATTTAACCTGATACCTGAAATGATGCACACTGCATCATTTTGACCAACACGCTACCCTTATTGCGGTCTGCAATAGTTGCATATAATAATACAAATAAAAAAATTGAAAAGCTTTATATAAATCGGATGTATTGTTGTTGTTATCATTGTCATTGTTATGGTGATGGTATTTTTACTACCTATGATGACTGTAATTTTGTTATATTTATAAAGCATTGAAAGCAGAGTATGGTAGAAACCAATGCAAAAAAGTTCTCTGTAACATTTAAATTAACTTGGTTATTTATTATTATTATTATTATCAGATGTAGTGCGAACAAAATCAACTATCTTGCCAGTCAGCACAATCACCTGACTCCATGTTTAGATTCCTTTAGAGTAAATGCATTATTTATTATCATTGCACAGGGTTAAGTAGCTGCCATTAAAATCAAATGTTTCTTCAACAATATGCCAATATGTTGTATGTTTTCATCATTGATTAATCTTCCAATTATGTTCCTGATAAATCAATTAATAATGCATAAACAACTGGAAATAAATGTCCATGCTCAACAGTAAACCAGTTTATTGAATGCCAAGTACAATGAATGTAACTACAGTGTAAACAATAGGCTAGTGTGTGGTGTGTACAGTGTAAAAGTAAGATTAAACAGTTACAGGTCAGAGTTGAATGAAACACAGATCTCGTGTTATTTAACGGTTTAGGAGCAGTGTAAACAGAAACATTTGGAGTGGAGCTTTATGATTTTGATAAGAAAAAGAAGGTGTAATTACAGTAAGCATTATGTAACTTTTGTAATACATGATTTTCTGTCGCTATGGACAAAAGTGTCTAATGAATGAATGTAAATAAAAAGTCGTGATGATTCACTTCCGCTCCACCTCTGAGCCACAGGGGCCCATAAAGAAACGCTGCTAAGCTGTGGGAAACTAAGAGTGTTATACATTTATTTTGTAGTAGCAGGAGTGGACAGTAGGCTATTGATTACATGGGGGTCTCCTTTTTTTATTTGTCATTGTCAGAATAAACAGAGATCGACTACTCCAAAAATGAATCCCGGTGTCGCGCCATCGTCATTACTGACCAACAGCATGCAGAAGCCCATCTGGCTTTTAGTCGAGGGAACCAGAGCAACGCTAACTTCTGTTGGTGTTTGACACCCTGGGGAGGAGACCGGCCTGTATCAACGATCATTTGATAGATTTGTGTAATTAAAACAAAAGGTTACTGTTCATGTAACTATAGGTACCATGACAGCGTAGCAGCGAGCCACACGTGCACAATAGCTGAACCTCAAGAAGCTCAATGGAGCTTGTTAATGTGATCAATTACACCTGTGCTCGTCCCTCTGTGCGACATGTCTACATGTCTGCTGTAAAAAGAAATGAAGTGAAGTGAAAAAAGTGAGAACTTGGATTTGGGGAATGAGAAGAAGAAATCTGTCAGGACTGAGATAATTTTTGTTCAAATTTAGGCATTAGGAAAATATTTTTTTACAAGAGGCACACACTCTTGAACAATATATCTAATGATATATGGAATATAATGATACGAGGTGAATAAGATGCAAGATGTGATTTTTCAACCCAAAATTCATGGAAAGACGGAGACAGTGGGGAGCTTTGATTTCAGAAGAGCCACTGAGGTTGTATTAAGAGGCGATGGCATGTAGACAGAAGAGCTGGAGGAATATTAATACAGTAATAAATAAATATAAAAAATGAATTATCATCAATAAATATAAGGAGGATAGTAAGTAGTGTCACGAGCCATTTAAAAACATATATATTACATGTGAGATGCTTCCAGTAGTAAGTATAATTAACACAAATGTGCTTAAAGCAATCACTAATGTGAAAATGTATTAAAATGACATTTTACACGGTCAGCAGAAACGCCTATTGTAAAGTAGTAGACATGAGAACATTTTTAAACACATAAAAACTTTGATTTTGTCTTATCTCTACGTGGGCAGTCTAAAAGGGTTTCCTTATAATAATCATAATAATACATTAATAAATACACACAAAGAGAGCTTTCCATCCGACAGCTGATATTAACTACATTTCCAACACGTCTCCATTCCTTCCATCTTTCCCTGGGACACATGAACGCAGCACTTGGCTCGTGCTAATCCTGTCCGTTAATCGTCGAGATCCAGGCATCATGCGGTCATCGGTGGGCGGTGACGAACTGTAGCGTGAAGATACAACCTGAGTGACTAACACACACGCTCTCACACACACACACACACACACAGGACTCCGGAGGAAGCTGCTGCTAGCTTAACGGCGCAGGACATGGATTTAAAAGGCACCATAGAGCAGATGGAGACGGGAGAGCAGGACGCTGCTCTAACGGCTCTCCAGAGCTACAACACGGAGGTAAACACGGGGGTTATCATCAGTGTTTAGCGTGAAGAGCTGCAGCTCAGCTGCTAATACCGGTACCGTGGACATGATGACGTCATCCTCATTAGAGCCCACTGGTCATTTCTCCAAATCACATCATCAACATTAAGGTCTTCATTGCATCACATTTAGTTAACAAAAATATATTTGTTGGCTGTCAAATGTGACACAATGTGCCCATACATTTCAAAATATTACTCACAACTATACTGAAGATTTTAAACAAACGGAAGTGTTTCCTACAATAGAGACACCAAACCTCTTGGAGGCAGCAGACCAAGCTGTGAACACACTTTGAAGTTATCTAGTAAAGCTGTAGCAGCAGAGCAGCATTAGCATCCTTCTGGATCATGTAAATAAAATACGAAATACCCATCTCTATAATGCACATCTTTTTAGTTTTTTTATTGATTATTTAAGTAATCAGAGCTGCAGTAACACTGTTTTGTCAAGAAGCTGTTAGAAAAATACAGTTTGTGTGCATGTTTGAGATGTGCATACTCAATATAATAATAACTAATATCTCAGAATGTGTGTGAGTGGGTGTTGGACCTGTTTGAGTATTTAAATACAAATGCTGCTCGGGGTTGTTAATGTTGACAGAGTAACACTACATAGATAAAAAATCAAATTCTTGAGTGATTTGATGGGAGTGATTTCACATTGAGATAACTTGGCCCATAAAGACAAATCCAACCTGGCCTGTTTATGTTCTCTCATGTGTCATAACTGGTACAAACCAGGCGGCAACCTCTGGTTCTGCTGAGTGAAGCCATGTGGAAGTGTCTTTAAAACCTGCATTCTCTCTAATGACCATCAGGGGGCGACTCCTCTGGTTGTATAGAAGTCTATGAGAAAATGACTCTACTTCTCTCTTGATTTATTCCCTCAGTAAACATTGTAAACATGAGTTTATGGTCTCAATCTCTAGTTTCAAGTCTTCTTCAATACAGCATGATGTTCATTTAGTAAATTATGGTCTATTTAGAGTCAAAGAGACCATAAAGCAGGGTATGCTTTTGGGGCGGGGCTACACAGTGATTGACAGGTGAATTGATTGATTGACCAGTGAAGTATACGGCGTCTCTACGTCACTCATCCGCATTCCATATATGGTAACTTCTGTTCACTGGTTGCCAATAAAACAACACAGCGACGGCCGTAATCCAAGATGGCGACGGCAAAATCACCGAACTCAAGACTTCAAAACATCAGTCCACAAACCAATGGGTGACGTCACGATGACTACCTCCACTTCTTACATACAGACTGTGGTTCAAACACAGAACCATCTCAATGTTAAATGTCTGCTCATTGAAGTGATGTCGTTGAGAGGCTCAAAACAGGAGGGTACCAATTCTGAAAGAGAGACAACGTTTTAGGGCCAAACCAGGCCAAAAAGGAATAATGTATTTCAAAAGTTACATAGTATTTAAGGTTAAAACTATTTAAGGTTTTAAGCCTCGGATTCGGTGATTTCGCCATCGCCATCTTGGCAACCAATGAACAGAAGTTACCCTATTTGCAATGCGGATGAGTGACTTAGAGACGCCGTATACGTCACTGGTAGACACCTGTCAATCACTTTGTAGCCCCGCCCTAAATCATCCCCTGCTTTATGGTCTCTTTGACTCTAAATGGACCATAATTTACTAAATGAACATCATGCTGTATTGAAGAAGACTTGAAACTAGAGATTGAGACCATAAACTCATGTTTACAATGTTTACTGAGGAAATACATCGAGAGAAGTAGAGTCATTTTCTCATAGACTTCTATACAACCAGAGGAGTCGCCCCCTGATGGTCAGTAGAGAGAACGCAGCTTTATTAAGACACTTCCGCATGGCTTCACTCGGCAGAACCAGAGGTTGCCGCCTGGTCCCAGTCGTATGACGGGTTTCAACCTAGTCTTGCGTTGTATGTTTTTCAAGCAGCTGACGTGTGATCATGCAGATGAAAAAAGTTGTATTTTGATTATAGCATTAATGCCAGCTGTTCAGTGTCAAGCTTGATAACCAACCCTGTAATCTGGATTACCTATCAAACCTTTTTGATTAATTATTCTACAGTTTCTGCTGCAGTGTGGATCAACAGGTGCGTTGGAGACGGACACCTTGGAAACAGTTCATACGGTGAACAATTATTAAGCCCTAAATGGCAAGCTAGCCAGAGCCTAGTAATACAGATTTTAATTTATTTTTATTATCTAGGTATACACTACAGGTGTGTTGTATGATGGGCAGTGTGAAATGTATTTGTTGGCTGGTGGGTGGCAGTCTGTTATTTAGTATTGTTTTAACAGCAGACACCGTATGTGTGTTTCCAAGACAAATTTCCTTCGGGACAATAAAGTATATCTCATCTTATCTTATCTTATAATCGATTAATAACTCCATCAGGCCCGTCGGCTCCTGCCAGTCCTCCCCTTGTGTTTCCATCACATCTGGTCACCGGGGCGTCCTTTCCTTTTAAACAAGCGTTGTCCTGAGACATGAATTGATAATAACATAACGGGTAAACATGTGGCTGTGATGAGCAACATGGTGTGACAAAGTGTAAAATTAATTTGTGGTTTATTGCCAGGATCACGTTTATGTCGATGATGTATGAAGATTAAAGAGGCAACAATTTCTGTTCCTAGATCATCAACAATGTTTACAAGCAAACTCTACAAATTACTTCAGACATACATTATTTAAAAAAAACTAGACCACATTTGAGTTCTACATTGATAGAATGGTGGTATTTAACTGCAGATAGTTATTGTATGGATCATTGTGATGACAATCATCTTCAATATGTCTCATGAGTTGAATTCAATACACAAAGAGTCATCTTCTGCTCTTGGCAACATATCTGTGCACCTCCCAGACAACAAGAAGTTTCCTCTGAGGATGAAAGGTGCACTTAACTGTGATCTTCACAGAAATAGAGCTCTCAATCTTGACTTGTGTAAATGCCACCCGACCTTCTCAACACGCTGCTGAAGCTGGAGGTGAACATTACTGGATGCTCCTCAGCCTCGTCAGCCGTGTGGGAGTTGATCTTGAAGGCAATTGGATTAGATTCTCCGATACAGAAATACAGTCTCCTGCCCCCGGTCAAATCCTGCTCTTCTAAAGCCCTTAAGAGATGAGGAGCTTAGTGCTGCGGGAGACTCTGGCCCAAGATCTCTGGTAAATAGCTGCCTCACTGTGCCGTTGGCCTGCTCTGTGTTACCTATTCTTTACAAGAACGTGACGGCTTAAATGCATCCAAATAATTTCTTAATTGGTAGGAAACAGTCCTGACATCAGAAGGCAGACAAAAAACACACACTGAGTGAATGCACAAGTCCTTGTCCTTGATTCTATAGCTATGGATGGAGACTCTTTGACTAACGCCTGCTTTGTATTGGGGACGAGTTATCAAGAATTGTTGACGACATTTTACACTTGTCAAACGGTGGGGTCCACGCAATCTACCCAGGCCAGTAAGAGCATTCTATGGGAGGATCCCCTCCAGAGCGGGGGCCCTGGACTTGGTGCTCGTTGACTTTGATTTACTTATTTTTCCAATAAAATATTTTTATTTATATTGTGGGCACTAAGAATTCTGGCTTCTGTTGGCTGGAAGGTGTGGATTAACTTTTAGTAACTGGACAGTATAACTTGTTAGTTTGTAGGGCCAATATTAAACTGTAGGTAAAGACAACAAAGAGTTGTGGAAATCACAGGTAAAGTTAAAATAAGACACAGAGGGAGAGAGAGCGCTAAAGTTTCCTGCGCTGGAAAGACAGTTCTTATATTTTTGTGTACCAGAATGCAGCACTTTCCACAATTCTTGAGATTGGTAGCAAAAAACATCAAGTCTGTTACAAACAGACGACGGACTCGATGCAAGAGTCAAACACAGAGCAGGTCGAATTACTTAATATCAAGGGTTTGGTCCATGACAAGGCAGTCTACAAACAGACAAAGACAAGATCTAAGCCAAAGTACTGAAGACTGGTCTGAAACCACCGGGACAGAAAGACTGGAATGTTCTTTAAGCAGAAAAGATGAATCATCACACAGATCAGAGGCACATTTAAAGGAGTGTGATAACGAGGGTCAGGTGAATACAATCAGGGCGGGGCACACTGTCAGACAGGAAGTAAAGTATCTGAACCCAGAGACAAAAGGTAGGTGATACCAACAGAAAATAATAGCTGAAAACTGAAGCACTGTAGAAGCGAGCGGGACATGACAGTAAATGCTTTTTTGGGGTTTTCAAAACCTGCCTAGCAATGCAACCGACAAAAACTTCATTTCATGATCTTTACAACGGAGAAGTGAGATCAAAATGAGTTGTATGCTGAAATGAGCTGACATTTAAAAAGTGTTTTCACGTTGTCGGCGAGTGGTTCAGTATAAGCAGGATACTCTGGACAGGTGTGTACGTGTCATGGTTGTAATGGATTCCATGGAGGCTCTTAGCCCACAGCCATGACAGTACTTCATACTTCATCGACGGATCAGATGACTGCATACGGACAATTATGTCTACACAGCTTTTTAGCCTCTTTTAGCTCACTGTTTTTCCAGGCAGATGTTTTATGTGTGCACTACCTGCTCAGCAGCAAACCGTAGACAGACACTGTTCGAGCTAAAGAGACGAATAGTTCCCTCAGGAGTTGGTGAAAAGCAAAAATCGAGCTAAAGGAGAGTGAATATTGGACTTCCATTCATCCTGTGGACACAAACGCCACTCTGAATGAAGGCTGATGTTGCTCTGTGTCTGCTGGATGTGTTTGTTCACCAAGACTTTATAAGAATGTCGTGTTTTCAGCGTATTCTGTGCTGCCAAACACACAAACTAAAAAGGAATACAGCGAGTACTATAGTTTTATTAAAAAGTTTCATGTAAACATTCCAGTGGAAATCCATCGAGGCAAATTGTTACTGTGTCAAGTAGCCTTTACTGTCTGTGTCAGGGTTGTGTTACACTGTCTGGGAAACATGTGGGACATAGTTAAAGACAGTATCACTGATGGTAAGAGATGAGCTGTGTAATGCAGTCCAACATCCTCCGTTAGAGGTTGTGCAGCACTAAAACAAACCAACTTGTCTGTGCTCTCTTTCTTCAACATGTATCTCTTTCTTCTCCCTCTTCTCCATCCTTACTGTTTCTTCTTCTTTTCTGTTTTGGCTCTTCTTTACCTCACACCTTTTATTTGCACCCTCTGCTTTTTCTTCCTCCAGATGAACCACTGCTTTACATTCAGCAAGGAGGACGAGCGGGACAGAGAGGTAATCCATCTGAACACCGAGTACTGCTCATTGACTGTTGATGTGAATAATCTGTATTATTAAGATGCCTTTCTCTTGAAGATTCCTCAAAGGCGTTTGATTCCAAATTCAGAGCATATCTGTTGCCCAACACTGCGAACAACGGCAACAATGTTAACCCGAGGGTGGCAGCTAACTATCTATATTAACACAGAAGTCACCAGTAAAAGAACATATGTGTGCATGCCCGGTGCTTTGAGAAGATAAGTTATGAAATGAATGAATAAGCAATGAGCATTGTGTTATGCTTCTTCCACAGTTTATCTACAACTTAAGACAACAGCTGTGGCCTGAGGCTGCGTGTTTTGGGGTTGATCTCGATCTCATGAACGCCTTGTACGGAATTTCTTTTGGCACAAACGTCCACTTGGACTCGAGGATGAACTGATTAGAATTTGGTGGTCAAACATCACTATGACCTCACAAAATATGTTTATGGCCATGACTCAAAAAATCATATGCTAATTGTGACAATTTCAGACCAAAGTCTAATAGGAAGTTATGAAGTGATGACATTTTGGACAGATGTGGATGTAAACTGCAACTTGACTGGTTGCTGGATAGATACAACTGCGAGGGGGTAATTCTGGTTTAATTCACCATTTTGCTAATTCCCCAAAACCCGACCAAGTGAGTCAGTGAGGACGCAAGTGTTCTTGAACTGCAACGTTCACAACCTTGTGTATGTTCAGACTACTAAGCTGGGACACATTTGGAATGTTAACGTTTGAAAAGTCTCCATGGAGCTGACAGCGACGGACGTGTCAAAGTTAGTGGAAGGACAACCCTGGAAGCCATCTATTATCGGTCTGCAATATCTCTGTGGTTCTGGTGTAGCCTGCTGATATTGGGGTCAAGACTTCCTCCTTCCTGTTCATTGTTCACAACTTCAGATGCGAGACTGGAGTTGTAAGACGACGCGTACGACCGGGTTGTTTCACAAGTAGCCAGTTAACCAAGCTAATTTTAAACTCATAAAAATATAAATCATAGTCAATGCATTCCACCTCTTTTGCTTTCCACACGGGCTGTTTACCTGCATTCGTACACCCTATTTTTTCTGATAATGCTACATATTGAATAACTAATCTGTGTTGAAACCAGCAGTAGGAGAGCTAGCTATTAACTATTAGCTGTTAGCAGCCGGTGGGCAGCACAGTCCTGCTTGGCTAAATAACAGAGCTAACAGCTAACGCAAGGTTGCATTGAGTTACATTATGATGCGTTCATGGAAGGTAAATTAGATCTTGATCATACTATGTTTAAATGTAATCTTGTAAAAACTTGAATGAATAGAGTTGTTTGAAGGGGATGTTTTCACAGAACTATAGAATAGATATTACAGAGTGAATAGCCTGTTTAACTTCTAACACTAGCCCTAAGCAGCTAATGATACATCATTAAAAATACTAATGCTAAGATTCTTTTTCGGAGACATTTAAATACAAGGTTTATTTCCTAATCATTTGAATTGTCTGTTTTTAAGAAAATAACGACCATAGATGACTATAAGTATAATGGTAACATTTAGAATTTTTGATGGTTATGGGAAGGTTATTGTTTGGGGCGGTGGTGAAATTATTTATATATATATATATATATATATATATATATATATATATATATATACACATCTCATTCTATAAATACATATATATGCATATAATTCTATATATATATATAAATATATGTAGTAGTTACACTGGTACTCGGTATCGGCACATCTCTACTTGACCGTCAAGGGTCACTAGTACTGTATTTACTAAAATAGGAAAATTCACAAAGTTCTTGGTTAAACCTCCCCATTTCCTTTCAAAGAGCATCTTCAGCATGAAACATATTTACTTGTGGAAAAATGGTGACACTAGCAGCAGCTTGAATTCAGCTTTTATGGGTGGAAGTTTTCAGTTTATGTGATGATACACATGTATGAAACTGCTGTTTCCTTTCTCTTAGATTTGGCAGTATGGTGGTAATATTGTCCATTGAGAGTAGCCTTCACAGTCGAGCTGTGACCTGGTGTATTTGTCATTCATTGTCTTGTAGTGGTATGCTACATATCATCATCCTTGCGTTTCTATTATTAAATAAACCAAAGTATAAATGGCTTTGAATCGTATAAGTAAATTAATACCTAATTGTGAAAATGACTAAATACTTAAGTCCATGTTCGTGCATGTGAGCATGCCTCACTGTTTAGCTCTGCATTGCGCTCGTAAGGCGGTTAAAGCTTATAACTCTGCCTCCGGCTGTCGTCGTGGAAGCGTAAAGCTCACCCTCCAGGTCCCACACTGGCTAACAATATTAGCTCTGTCAGCTCTGTCACCATTGTCTGTACTGTCGGCATGTTAAGAGCCGCGTGGAGGCAATAGATAAGCTCTGAATTTGGCATTTAGCATCTTTAATTTATTGTTATGCCCAGATGTCCACACAGCAACAGAATTTGAATTTCAATAAGTGTTCAGAAGTGACTCAACTTCCAAATGAGGTTATTTATATCTACCTATAAGATTGAAATCTTTTCTTTTGTTGTGTGATGCAGCTTCTGGGTGGATTGGTCCTCGGTTTCCTGAATAGGGAGCTGCAGCCTTCCTGTCAGCTGGCCTGTCTAGAAACGGTTCGAATCCTGTCCAGAGACAAACACTGCCTGGAGCCCTTCATCACCCGCTCTGCCATGTCCACTCTCGCCCGCTACGCCGGCATTGCCGTGGTCAGTACTGCCACACCTGCCCACAACCAGCCGGCGGAGGGCCAAGGTAATTCCTGCCAACTCTCCCAGGTTTCTCCAGGGTTTTAGATCCAAAAGCTTCTGTCCTGGTGCTCCTGTTTTGTGGGAAACTCCCCTTAATCCCATGACACTTTAAGGAGCAAAAGAATCACATTAATGCACCAATCAAAAGTCTTTTTAAAACTCTAAATTTAGACCTGCTTACCGAGATTTTATTTGCATAAATTCTCAATTTAAACCCTAATTGAAGTGTTGAATTAAAATATATTTTTAAGTCTTGTTTAAATTGCTGAATTTCAGTTCTAACATTCAAAGTACATTTCAGTTGAAATTGCGTGTCCTCAATTCAGCATACAACAGACATTTAACATTGCAGGAAAAAGCATATTTTGACGATTAAAGTACATTTGTCTCCCATTTAATGGTTGTAACTACAGTGAGTGCGTGTTGCGTTCTGAGCGCAGCCAAAACTAAGGTGACCTACACTCATAACTGTCCCTGAACCCATCTTGTGTACACAGACAGTGAAGCTGCTGCTGTTGTGTCAACATACTGCTTTCACTTTGCAGATAAGGAAACAACGGTGAACAGTAAAATGACTATCCAAACCATGCTGTAATTGTCCATCATTGTAAACTGACCCACTTCCTGCTTCAACTTTGACCAACCGTACTTACTGAAGTCCTGCTCACTGTTTTCCTGTTCAATGACGGATTATCATTTCAAATCAAATGTTTATAATATGGATTAACCTGTGTGACCGTCAGACTGCTTCTCATTGTAAACATGTTGACCATATTGTTTCCAGAAGTGAATGATTACCTTGATATTATTACTGATAAATTATAGACAAAAATTCCATTTCATTGAACCAGAATTATCATTTGATATCTTTTGTTTGGTTTCTGTTGTTGGTCTATTGTCCATCTGTTCTTTGTTCTTTAATCAGGATATAAGTTCACCCATATCAAAATCTATGCTCACAACTCTTGTGAGTAGAAGCGGTTACACAAGTCAAGATTCTAGACAGCATTTACGTGCATGGCAGTGTGGCAGAAAGATCGAAATGAGCTGAAATAGAGTTTGGTTTATCTTTCGGCCCAACCTTTGACCCAAAAGCTGTCTACATAAAGGTTGGATGTGCTGCTTGACTTTGCCATTCTTTCTCTTCCTATTGGAAGGTGAGGAAGGAGAGGGGGAAGAGGCAGCAGAGGTACCCAACGAGGAGGTGAAGGAAGCCTCCCCTCCTTCAGAGAACGCTGACCAGGAAGTGATTGTTGAATCTCTCAAGTCCATCTCTAACATCCTGCTACACAACGAGACAGGACAGGTCAGTCTGCTGTGTGTCTACTCATACCTACGTTGACAGGAATTCCTCAGATTACTAAATGTACTTTGGTTGGTGCTAATTTTCTAAAATGTATCTATGGATGGATGCATGGATGAATGAATGGATGGATTGATGGATTGATGGATTGATGGATTGATGGATTAATGGATTGATGGATGGATGGATGGATGGATGGATGGATGGATGGATGGATGGATGGATTGCAGGCGGTAGCAGCAGATCTACAGCTGATAAAAGGTGTGGCAGAGAGGCTGAAGCAGTGCCATGATCCCACCTGGATCCATGAGGTATGGATGTCAGTTAGATAGATGCTTTGATGTGGGAGTCTACTTAGTAGTGTCAAAGTATCCTGACAAAGGTTAGGAGAAGATTGCAGTTTGGGGACATATTGAATAAGTAAACACGTCATGTCCATTGACTGCATATAAGAAGTAACGTCACACATTGGTTTGGTGACTATGCTTTGGAAGGCTTGAAGTCTGCATTTTCGCTATTCTTTTGCAACTAGTGAAGGGAAGTGACCATATTTGGACTGCGGAGAAGTGATGTAGTAGTCACCATGTAGCCCCGCCCTATAGCATACCCTGCTTTATGGTCTATTTGACTCTAAATGGACCATAATTTACTAAATGAACATCATGCTGTATTGAAGAAGACTTGAAACTAGAGATTGAGACCATAAACTCATGTTTACAATGTTTACTGAGGTAATAAATCAAGAGAGAAGTAGAGTAATTTCCTCATAGACTTCTATACAACCAGAGGAGTCGCCCCCTGGTGGACATTAGAGAGAATGCAGCTTTAACACATGAAGCATTGGCTTCACTTTTCAGAACCAGAGGTTGCCGCCTGGTCCTGTCTCAGTCTTAAGTTTTCCAATATTTTACCATGTTTTTTTTTTGTCTTTATTAACCAAGAGTTTGATTTGAGATAACCATAAAAACTGCATACGTATCTTTGCTATTGCAAATTAGTTAAATACAAACATAATTCTTAAGAGATTGGGTTAAAACTCTTCAGCACAGGTTCAAATACTCAAACCTTTACTTTCATTTAACAAAATCCGCCAAACTTCTCGAATGTTTTCATATTTAATGATGTGTCAACTCAAACCTGCTGAACAAGACTTCAGAAATATAGTCAGCAAATGAGAATAACTGCAAATACAGACTGCCCAAGCATCCAGTGCCTGCTTTCGGTACTCTATAGTTTTTGATGCAACACATACCAAATAGTTATTGAGGTTCGATATCCAGTAAAGCTCTGAAGAGGAATCAGCAGATAGAGGAAACAAGTCTCCATGCGTCTGCTCTCTGTCCAGGTGCGTTTCTTTGACCTGCGCATCACCTTCCTGCTGACTGCCCTGAGAATGGACGTCAGGGCGCAGCTGGTTCAGGAGCTTCACGGCATCAGTCTGCTAGGTAACTCATTTCCTGTGAGACCAGTGTAACTTCTGACCTGGGAAACCAACATCTGCCCTCTAGGTTTCTAGTCTCCAAGGCTGAGAGGCAACTCACCGTCCTGGTCACGACTGGTCTGTAACACCTATGATGATCTGAACAACTCATGATGAATCTCTAACAAGACTTGTGAAAAATAATCACACAAAAGTAGACAAGCATTCACAAGAAGGTACAAATGTACTGAGCTAAAGAGTTTTAGTTGATAACTTCTGTCCTGTGTGTCCGCTAGGCAACCAGTTGGATGCCACACTGGGTCTGTGTTGGCCGGATACATTGGAGACGGCCAGGGCAGGGTTAGAGGAGGGGGAACAACTGCCCCCACTGAGCCGGCAGCAGACAGAACTAGCCATGGAAATACTGAAAATACTGTTCAATATCACATTCGACACATCCAGGCGCAAGGTCGACGAGGTACTGAAGCATGTTGGGGGAGTTTGTTTTTTCTTAGTGTCGTTTGGCCTGTTTTAATCAATATTATACTAATAATTGTGAATTGTGTTGTCAAAAGTCATTGAATCCAATGACTTTTCACATCATCTAAAATCCACTTACCGTATGTTAAAACAGAATGACTCATTTCTGTCGTTTACTTTGTGTATCAACTCTTCAGGATACGCCACTGTCTTATTTCAGCTTAGCCGTGCATCGACTCTCCAGAAAAGTAGTCATTTTGTCACATTCGCCCCTGGTGTTGGTACATCCAGGCTACTGTATCTTCTCACTGTAAAACACACCGGATGCGATTTACAGATGTCATAGTTTACATGACGTGGCCGGTGTGTGTGTTGCACCAAAAAGTCTACAACCTTTTGTCGGCTGTACTTAGGCTAGTACTGCTTTTAGCCAAATGCTAAGGTTGAGCAAGTTCACCACCTGAGTTTTTCATGCTTGTATAGTAACATTTAATTACTGTACATGCTACTTATACAAGAAAAAGAAAAAAACTGTAGGTGAGGCTCATTTGAATGTCATTAGTTTTGCAGGAATTTGGACATAAACCAAAGCATTGGACAATTTGGAACCCTGACCTGATGATGGAGCTTGATACAAATTCAAAGGCTCTTCAAAGTTATTGAAGATTATCTTGAGGGGGACATGAATGTCTGAACCAAGTTTTGTGCCAATCCATCAAGTAGATTTTTAGAAATTTTACTGGATAAATTTAGGAAAGTCAGGGGTTCCTTAAAGTATGTTCATGTGGAGACGATTCCATCCAATTGTTTCAGTCCAAACCAAAAATGTCAACCTTGTGGTGTCGTGGCTTTAGATGAAAACTCAAGGGAATAGCAAAGTCCCTGAAAGTTCTGTTTCTTGAGACAATTCAGCCAAACAAGTGTGTGTTGAACATGCCAGAAATTTTAATTCTGTCTGTTGGAAGATATTATCTGCAAAGCAAGAATACATTTCCTAGTCAGCTTGTTGCACACAAACAAATGTAAAATGTATAGAAAAGAGAACATTTTACAGTGATAAAGGTTCTCTTGGGAACAATGTGTGTGTAACATCTGTGTGTAAAGGAAGAGGCAGCAGAGTACAGACATCTGGGAGCCATGATGAGACACTGTCTTATGAGCCATGCAGACGGAGAGGAGCGTACTGATGAGTTCCACAGGTAGGTCAACACGCGCCTGTTTTTCTGTTAGTCGATCGCTACACTCGTCGCTCTTACATGAGTCCCCCTAACTCTCTCATCCTCTTTTTCTCAGCCACACGGTTAACTTGCTAGGCAACCTCCCTCTGCTCTGTTTGGATGTACTGTTGATCCCTAAAGTGCAACAAGGCTCCATTGAGTACATGGGGGTCAACATGGATGCTGTCAACATGCTGCTGGAATTCATGGAGAAAACACTTGACCGGGTAAGAAAAGACTCTCTGTGTATGTGGGTTCAGTACCTCCGATGCGATGATAATTACTGAAAAGGCATGAATCATAACCTTAATTACAGGAAACATGGTTGTAAGTTTTGATTGAACAAGAATTAAAAAAAAGATTTATTTTCTGGGAGGTGTATGAAGGCCAGAGCATAATCTTTGTCGCTAGGTGTAGCTGCATGTTAATGGATGATTTTAACAGTAGCAATATAACAGGTTGCCATCTGGTTACTACAAGTTACTAGTTACAATGTACTCATGTAAAAAGAGTTTTTATAGGTGTACTTTTTAATGATTTTATACAAATGCAGCTGTTTCATTAATACACTTATAATCTATGCACACCAATATAAAAACCCAATGGACCTGACAAACAGTGGTGGAAAGTTACTAATTACATTTACGTTGTACATAAAAGGTACTATGTGGAACTTTCAGAAAGTCTTTTTTGTTAATGATACTGGTGGTCATTAAGAGAACTGCACTGGGGACTTCCCCAGTGCAGGCTTAACCGTTTGAAGAACTCCTTGAAGAACTCCTTTTGTATGATGAAGACTACTGGTGTGTCAATGACGGGCAGTGTGTCATTTGCTGGTTGGTGGCAGTCTATGCCTGTGGACAGTTATTGAATGTTCTGTATGGATTTTTCGGCAACTCTGTCCCGAGTCCTTTCCACGATTGTCAGTCCACAGGCTGATAACGGGAACAGAGACAGTCGGGGAAGGTCTCATCTCAGGTTACAATCCGTTCAAACATTGGCAATAATACATGGAGATTGTTTCATATAGTACCTTTAAAAGACAATTCTGGTTTAGTACAATGTAGGTCTTAATTAATTTAGTTTGGTTCGTCGATTGACTCTTCATAAAGTCCCGGCCCTCAAACGTAGACTGGCCAATCAAATCGTACCTTTGGCCGGCTCCGATCAGACCCTGACAACTATCTGGCTCTGCTCCATAGATCAGGGATATTCAATTAATGTTCAACGAGGTCCAGTTAGAGAGACTTTCCTCATGCAAAGGTCCAGAACATCACAGTAATGATGATTTAATCCCATATATATTGAAGTAGCCAACAGTTGTATTAACGTCTGTATGTAGTCAACAACTGAAATTAAATATAGAAAGTTCAACTGAATAATATTTAAACAATAGTTATTGTCAGTTTTTAAATTGAACTGGATGAATCATAAATAATACATAATAAATGTTCTCTAATTTCATGTAAAATAAGGATTAAAAAAATAATACATAACAGAACGCCTTTGAAAAATGTGACTCTTAAAATAAAGTACTTATTTTTAGAAACATTTAACTGAATTGTCCTGCAGCTTTAAATTCAGTTCATTCATGGTTGATGGATGTCAATCAGAAAAGCCTTGATATTATATTGTGGTCATCTTATAAAAAGAGAAATTTGTGTGCAGATACTTTATCTGTGGTGATTAAAACCACTTTAGCTCTATTCCTGTCTGTTTGTATTATTGTTGGACAGTGAATTCATGTGTTAGGATTCTGATCATATTGTTTATTATCTGTGACTTCATTTCAGATGTGAGTGGGTACGTTTGCTCAAAAGAGTTGTTCTTTGTCTCGTAGTGACGCTTCACATTGCTGCTTTTAATAATCTTCACGGTCTCTGAACACATGAGACATACTGGTTATGAACTGAACACATGAGACATACTGGTTTTAAAGTGAACACATGAGACATACTGGTTTTAAAGTGAACACATGAGACATACTGGTTTTAAACTGAACACATGAGACATACTGGTTATGAACTGAACACATGAGACATACTGGTTTTAAAGTGAACACATGAGACATACTGGTTTTAAAGTGAACACATGAGACATACTGGTTTTAAAGTGAACACATGAGACATACTGGTTTTAAACTGAACACATGAGACATACTGGTTTTAAAGTGAACACATGAGACATACTGGTTTTAAACTGAACACATGAGACATACTGGTTTTAAACTGAACACATGAGACATACTGGTTATGAACTGAACACATGAGACATACTGGTTTTAAACTGAACTCATGAGACATACTGGTTATGAACTGAACTCATGAGACATACTGGTTTTAAACTGAACTCATGAGACATACTGGTTATGAACTGAACTCATGAGACATACTGGTTTTAAAGTGAACATATGAGACATACTGGTTTTAAAGTGAACATATGAGACATACTGGTTTTAAAGTGAACATATGAGACATACTGGTTTTAAAGTGAACACATGAGACATACTGGTTATGAACTGAACATATGAGACATACTGGTTTTAAAGTGAACTCATGAGACATACTGGTTTTAAACTGAACTCATGAGACATACTGGTTTTAAACTGAACTCATGAGACATACTGGTTTTAAACTGAACTCATGAGACATACTGGTTTTAAAGTGAACACATGAGACATACTGGTTATGAACTGAACACATGAGACATACTGGTTTTAAACTGAACACATGAGACATACTGGTTTTAAACTGAACTCATGAGACATACTGGTTTTAAACTGAACTCATGAGACATACTGGTTTTAAACTGAACTCATGAGACATACTGGTTTTAAACTGAACTCATGAGACATACTGGTTTTAATCTGAACACATGAGACATACTGGTTATGAACTGAACACATGAGACATACTGGTTTTAATCTGAACACATGAGACATACTGGTTTTAAACTGAACACATGAGACATACTGGTTTTAAACTGAACTCATGAGACATACTGGTTTTAACTGAACACATGAGACATACTGGTTATGAACTGAACACATGAGACATACTGGTTATGAACTGAACACATGAGACATACTGGTTATGAACTGAACACATGAGACATACTGGTTATGAACTGTCCGTGGTGAGAATGAACATATAAGAGTCTGTCCATTCTTGGTTAAAGACTGGTCTCTCTGGTCTCTCTGTCCACTTTTCTCTTCTTGGAGAACGTCATGTAAAATAACTTCTGACTCACGTTCTCTCCGACTGTTGTCTCTCTCTCCTGTGTGTGTTTATCCCACTCAAGTCAAGGGCAAAAATGATCAGAATACACATATTTGATTGGCTGAGCAGCATCATGTGATGTGATTTAATACACATGTAATTGGTCGCTGTGTCTCCTGGACCGCTGAACGAGTGCCGTAAAGTCTAGAAAAGCTGCGCCGGTTAAAATAGAAGCGCTCCGTCAAAATGTAATAATTCTCCATTATCTATCGGTTTTATTTCCAGGTCCAGATACAACGGCGTCTGGATCCGGATTTGACAATTCAATTAACCGTTTCCACTATTAAATAATTATTCTACTCACATGTTCTTATTTCTAATTACTACCATTACATTAACGCCAAATAACACACAATCGAAAAACTATATTTCTCTATTTTACATAGATATGTTTGATGAAACTGACTTGTTTGCTATTGTGGTCCAGTTGATTGGTAATAGTCATCATGAAATCATTTTTCCTGTTTAATGAAGTTTTCTTGCCTCCCAGGGATGTAAGCTCAAGGAAACCCTTCTCCCATCACTGAACCTGCTGACTGAGAGTGCCCGAATCCACCGAGAGACCAGAAAGTTCCTCAGGTCAAAGGTAAATTCTGGTTGTCTGTGATGAAGACTTGAATTATATAATATACTTTTGATGGCTCAGGTGTGTGTGTGTGTGTGTGTGTTTGTGTGTGTGTGTGTGTGTGTGTGTAGGTGCTGCCCCCCCTGCGTGATGTGACGAACAAGCCAGAGGTGGGCAATGCTCTGAGGAACAAACTAGTCCGTATTATGACGTGCATCGACACTGACGTCAAGGACTGTGCCGCCGAGTTCCTCTTTGTTCTCTGCAAAGAAAGTGGTGAGGGAAATATCTGTGTTGATTTATTTCAATAATTCATAGTCATTTTTGTACAACTGACTTAAAGCCCATGTTTCACTGAGACATCAAGCATCTCAATTGATCAATTATATTCACATTATTTCAAAAGTAGCTATGGTGAAATGATCAAACATAATATGACTTGAACCCCATTCCAATGGGATAATAATCACTGAGCAGAGGTTCTTCACATCAAATGAGCAGTTCTTAAGATGCTCATTGATAAAAACATCTGTCTTAATACTTATCTTGGCTAGTATGTCTTGAATTATTATGATAGCTGATGTAGAGATCTATGGTTCTGGCTCCAACCAAAGGCTTGTTGAATTGTTCTTGAAAAACTGCCATATCAACAGTAGTGTAATGTTCTATGCTCTATCCAGTCTCTAGGTTCATTAAGTACACTGGATACGGTAATGCTGCTGGTCTTCTGGCTGCCAGAGGACTGCTCAGGGGGGGCAGAGACTCTGGGATCTACTCTGAGGATGAAGAGTCTGACACAGAGGAGTACAGAGAAGCCAAGGCCCAGTCAGTACCCCCACATAAACTCATGGTCTGATGTGTTTAACTGCCTCCTTTTTAACAAAATGTATTGTGTAGCTAATGAGCTTGATGGATACTTAATTGTAGTTTTTACGTTTAACCAATGATCCATCCACCTGCTGCTCATCTGGATCTGGTGACTGTAGCTCAGACCTCCTCCAGGTCTGTCTGCAGTATCTGAAGGTCTTCAATAACTATACAGATATATATGTATATATAACCCCTCCAGCATGTGTCCCCCTACTTGAACATGAATACCTCCACAAAGAAGTGTCCAGGAGGCATCCTGATCAGAGGGCTGAACCAGCTCAACTGCCTACAAAGGAGCAGTAGTTCTACCTTAACTCTAAGGACGAGCACAGCCGCCCCGACACTCATTTTGGCCATTTTTATCCTCGATATTATCGTCACTAACCAAAGCACCGTAGGTACGTGTAGGGTGAAGTGAATGCTAAATCCAGAGCTCAGGCTAAATCCATCAGATAGCTAATATGTCACAGGCAGAATTGAATTCACACTGTTCTTCCTGAATGCGAGGTTTGACGGTAACCCCATTAAGAGCTTTCCCAGTTAAACTGAACAGTTTGACAGCCTGATAATGGAGCGTCTGTGACTACAGAGTCCTTCAGGCTTCCTGATACCGGTCTGCTGCTCCAGGAATCCTCTGGTCTGACCAAGCCTGAAAAGACCACTACCTCTCCAGCTTGCACCCATGACCTTCTGGGCACAACTCCAAAAGGCCGCCTCTGCGACGGAGGCTCTTAACTGTTGGAGTCAGCATTTAATGGCTCCCGCCTTTGATTGGCAGTGCAGCAGACCTCTGTACCTTAAGGACTAAATTATTGAAGGATAAACAAGGGAATCAAAGTGTATTAATTAGGCACATCAGCTGCTTCATTTTCAAAGATTTAGTTTTGCTTTGTTCTGTCCCTTTGATATTTCTCTGTCTCTTGTTCTGCTCCAGTATAAACCCAATAACAGGAGTTGTAGAAGAAGAACAGCCCAACCCCATGGAGGGAATGACAGAGGAGCAGAAAGAATTTGAAGCCATGAAGCTGGTCCAGATGTTTGACAGACTGTCAAGGTCAATAAAAGCAGAACACACACGCACACACACACACACACACACACACACACACACACACACACACACACACACACACACACACACACACACACACACACACACACATTTGGGGACATTACATTGACTTATGTTCATTTCTTTACCATAACCTCTACTAACCGTACCCTAATCTTAAAGCAAGTCTTCACCATAGAATGTACTGATTTACGTTATTTTGTCAATTTATTTATTTATTATAAATGAATAAATAATAAGTAGACACGACTTAGAATCAGAGGCATTTTCAATAATACTGCCACAGGTTTCAATACTCGGTCTGTGCTCACAGATGGTAAATGGACTCTACTTGTGTTTCTCTTTTCTAGTCGTCCGACCACTGAAAGCACTTTAACGCTACATGTCACCATTCACACCCATTCATAGTCTGCAAAGTGCCACCTGCCCATCAGAACTATGTAATCATACATACCCATTCATAAACTGCAGGCACAGCACTCATAGTTACATTTGAACCATTTCTCCCTGCAGGAACAATCTGATCCAGCCCATGCAGCTCGGTATGGACGGGAAGATGAGAGAGATTTCTCCAGAGGATATGCATAAACTGGCCCACAATCCTTTGTTCCAGCCAGAAGAGCCGGTTAATTCAGACAGTGAGGAAGAGGCTTAGCAAACGCAGAAGCATGAAGGCGGAAACATATTTAATTTCTGTGAGAGTAGATCTGTGTCATTATTTAATTTATTCACGCCACGCGGTCCAACCAGTTCCTGTTTACTTATTGTGATGGAGGTGAGTTATGGAACGTTGTTTAGACAAAATGAAAACACAGCATAGAGTACATGGGAGGCAGCTCATATGTGCTATCCTGTCAACTACAAATCAACACTTTTCAATGACTGCCATTAGTTTCCTTCCTCTCAGACGTTTGTCTCAGTTCATTTCAGTTCACTATAAGTGAACTGAAATGAACTATAGTTCCACCTCTTTACACAAGGCCATCACATGTGCACAAAGAGGACCATTTCCACCACGTTGTTCCTCAGTCAACTGTCTCCAAGAGGCTCCTTCTGATCATTGACAGCTTTCCTGTCAATGGGACATTATGTCTCATCAGTACTTTAATCTTCATTATATTCATTCACTTCCAAAGTATAGGTTTCTTGATTGATCTCTTTTGTCTTCCAAGATATAAAAGTCTCTTTTCCTTATTTTTCTGATGGGTCTCTAATATTCCCAAATTAACTCCCAGCTCAAGTTTTGCAGCTCATTTAACACAAATATGAATTTAGTTTTTTTCTCACATGAAAAAGGTTCCTGATGGGGAGGCGACTCTCAAATCTGAGATATCAGAGCATCCTTGAACGCACCGACAATTCCTGAATACACACCGCCACACCGTCACGTTACCAACTCATCTGATACAAATATTTCCAACAATTTATTGAAAAAAGAATACGTTATCATGTTTTTACCGACAACATAATCTGCTTCAATCCTCATTTTGTTGGCGTTTAGCCTTTCATGCTGCACACAAAGAGAAGCACGCACTGCTGTCTATTCTATTCATCAAAGAAAGATGACTTCATAAAAAACAAGAATCATTTCATGCTCTGGATTTTGTTGAGAATTTTTTTAGGGTGACCTCATAAAATATGACGACAGACATTTGAAGCTTCATTTAAAGACCTTGATAAAAGCTTTGATTGTAAAAAACATGAACTGGGTACAGCCCTACTTTATCACACAGTCCTTGCTGTTTGTGACGTTACTGGGATCAGTAATTAGCTACACATGATTGGTCATTGGTATCTCTCAATCAACTCCCCACACACACACACACACACACGCACACACACACACACACACGTTACACTGTGGCCATTGGTTTGACTATTACTGGCTCCAGAATGACACAAAACCTGAACCTCACCCGCCTCAAAAAGGTGGTTTGTGTTGGTATGGTTCATTTATTGTAGTATACTTTCAACACCAGCATGTTTGAAAGGACTAACTAATGAACAGTTGCAGCATGAAACAATATCATACAGTTTGCAAAACACAAACCCAGATAGTTTTGATTGGATTTGTTGAGGCTTCACCGTTACTCAGGATAATCTTGCATTTTAGAACTAGTCTCTGCCTCCATCTTTTACAGTGTGCTGGGACTCTTCGCGATGTCATTTCTACTTTACATGAGAGCAGAGGAACGTGTTTGAAAGCTAGCCAAAGAGATGTACTTCTGTTTGTGACAATGGATGGAATGTGTTTTTGGATTTTAGATGCCTGTTGTTTTACATAAAGATGTTTTATTTTTAGTGAAAGTCAAATGTGAAACTGCAGACGCATAAGTCATAATTCAGTGAGGATGAAATACCTGTATGCAAAGACGGAGAGCAAAGAGAATCTGAAACATGTTAAATGAATACTCTATATTGTTATTAGCTGTATAATATCTAATAAATGTGTTTAAATGCTAGAGTTGTCTCGTGTCATATTGTAATGTTGTCATGTGCTGCACCACCATGTTTCGGTTGAAGTGATCCTCTTAGCTCATTCAGCTGTCCACACTTTGAATGTTTCACGCTCCAGCTCACATTTTAAGGATTTGTTCTACCTCAATCACCATGAACAATTGGGTCCCTTTAACTGCCGTTTTGATTTAATGTCTACATTGATTTGCCGTTTTCTTACCCATTGCTTATGGTAATATTTTGCTCACTAAGATCTATCTATTGACACCTTGTGTAGAACCTTCCCATTCATGCAGTTTTCACTACGAAGTAAGTGGAATATACGGTTTAACTGTGTGTCTGATTGCATTAGATAAAACCCGTTTATTGTTTTGTTTTTTAAACAAAGAACCAGAAAATGACATAAAACATTCCAAATTTATAAAAGAAACAGCAATGCGTCAACAAAACCAAAAAAATGCAACAAAGCAACAACCGCATTATAGGCAACACAATGGCACTACCACAGAGAAAACTAAAGTTCAGGAAGCACAGCGTTGAAGACGAGCACACGCTCCATTAATAACAGGCACGACTGGCGGTTGCCAGGGTTCCCAGTGTTGCCAGATTGGGCTGGTTTCTGCCCATTTGGGCCGGGCTGGTAGATAAAATTTGGTTCTATCAACATTTGGCTGGGTTTTGTTGTTGGAGATAACGAAGGACCTACTTAGCTTGACGACTTCATTGTCATTTGTGTATTTGTTTGTGCATTTGGATAGCCTGTTCATCCAACATTTTATCTTTGGTCATTTGATCCAGGTATGAAGCTCTGTATGCTTAAAGATACATTTTCTATTGTGCATGTAATGGTTTCACGCTTTGATTTGGGCTGTCTTTCATTGAATGGGGCTTGTTTTCGGTTGAGATGGGACTTGAATCTGGCACTAGGTTGTACAAACTGGAAAAATTGTTTGTTTGCAGTTCTTTTTCTAACTTTTAAAACAGCTAAAAAATTCTTCCATGACATAGCACTGCTTCTTATCTTCCAAGTTGCATGAAAGCAAAAATCAATCACAACCTTGCCATTGCCCCATGCTGTTATTTGATAAATTGATATTTTTTATTGGTATATTATAATCCCATTTGCCCTGAACATAGACCGATGAGACCCAGTGTTGAAAGGACAGCATGACTTTCTTATCTTTGAAGATTCTCTGGCTGACCCCTCTAAAAGATCAACACACTGTATTAAAAGCTTACAGCAATATGAACTGTGTAACTTTTCGAGCTAACAGAAATCTTTGTCAGGCATCATCAGCCATGCTTGAGCAGAGTTTCCCTCCTAAATGTTACCGCCTAGAAGTCTACACCTGGCTCATGAGACCTCACCTATTGGGCAAATGGGTGCAGTCTTTGACTAAATAAGAAGACACTTCTATTGGCGGAGTTGAAGCCTGTCGAAGTAGGACAACAGCACCTATGCCTGTCCAACTGGAGCCTTCTGCTCATATTATTGTGACCCGCTGATACTCGATGCACAAGACCCAGAACAAACTGGAACTAGAGACTATATTGACAATGCATATAATAAAAGACTCACCTCCACTCAACAAGTGGGCTTCAATAAAAGGCCTAAATGCAGATCATAATAAAGGAGGGATGGAATAAATCAAAACATTTGATAAATCATCAGGGAGGTCGGTGTAGAGTTATGAGTAAAAAGAGGAATTTGTCACAAAATATGTAGGCAAGTTATGAATAAACCACTGCACACGAACCAAAATCAATCACACTAAATCTAGTATGGGAAAAACAGAGGCTGGCTCCTCTAGTTCTTTGTTTAAAACTAAAAAGAAACAATACATGAATATACAAAAAGGAACCTTTACACAAACATTTGATAAAACATGCAATGTAGAAGTAAATAATACCTTTCTAGACTGGAACACCGTCCCCTCCTAGTTGAAGACATGCAGGTGACTGGAATCTATATTCATAAGAACCATGTTAATATTGTGTTCAGGGGTCTAAACCTATGTAAAAACATCTCTGTTCTGCTTAAGCATACCTTTCTTCTTGGCTGATATGCCGAAGCGATCCCTCCAAGTGTTAGTCTCTCACCAAACATAAATCTAACAGATAACACATTTCTAACCGTTCTCTCACAAACCTTTGATTTCATGCTATGACCTGAAAGAATATATCATGTTTCTACAATGTGTGGCGGAAGAAAAACTATTCAATAGTACCGAGTGAGTCCAATAAACACTGAATACTGAAACAAGAAACATTGAGGAAAGAAGTTTGTCTTTAAAGTATTTATTCTCTGGCCAGAGAAGGCTTCACCGTCATACAGACTGCAGCTCAGTCTGCAGAGGATGAGCCAAGAGTTCAGTTTGTCTCCTGCTCTTAAGCATCTCCGCACACAGTAGAGGGGAACCTCAGGTATTTACATTAGATACAATTGATCAACAGTTTCAAGCTCCCCATTGAACCCTCCAGTCATCCCCTTCATCTTCTGAGCCTTGTCGCACAAAGACATGTGTCTTTATTACCCTTGCCTATCTCTGAGAATCTTCACACCTCAACATTCTCTGGTTAAACTGCAACCCCCATTTGGTTGCTCCCTCTTATCAAAGCAAAAGGCCTGAGATACCCCATATGGTCCTGTTACCACTCTCCTTACACAATCATATGTCACATGTATAATTTTGTTAGTGAGTAAGGCACATAAGCTAAATCACAGTAGAAATGTACTAGCACAACTAAATTTTCTATCACAAATGTCACTCTTAAAATCAGGCTTTTAAACATATTTATAATGTGTTTATTGACATATAACATACATGTAAATATACAGTTGCTCTTCCAACATATTGAGTAAGACCAGAATGCACTATGGAGGTCACTTCTATGTTATCCAACACTCCCACCACCTAGACCCCACCGTCAATGTTGCTGGTGTGTGTGTGTGTGTGTGTGTGTGTCCCACCCTACCCACTGGCCTTGACTGAGCTTCAATTGTGTTTTAGCGTTTTCATCTGGACAGAGATTCTTTTTCTGTGGGAACTGGATTTTTTTTTACCTAACGATGTTTAAAAAAGTACTTGTGTATGTGGACTAGGCCTAAAGTCCAAGGACAGCCTGATACATTACTACAGAGTGCATATCTCTCTGTAGACTGTCCCAGACCTTTCCTCATCATCCCGCTGTATTTAACAGTCCTGCTCCTCAGCAGGGAGCCTCCTGGCTGCTCTTTGACACAACAAACGTAAAGTAAAGTTGAACTTTGATGATCCCAGTAGGGGGTATGAGAGAAATGGAGCATAGCTAAGAATAAATCATTGTGTGGAGAAAACTGTGACTAACACTTTTAATGAGAGTGAATGTACAGCTATTTTGTAGCCATGTTACCTACAGTACACACTATCTACCTGCTTCCCAAAACAACATCAAGTTAGGATTAAACCTGATATGTAGTTTGTAGAGGAAAGCTAATGGGGTCATTAAAGTGGTTGATGCCCTGGGGAGCATGTCTGTGCTCAGCAAATATAAATGCAAAAGTGAAATCTGTGCTCTAGATTACCAGGTATTTGCCCACGAGAAGAGCCAGAAGAAACCTCACAAAACAAACCAAATGAAGTGGGTTCATCTATCGGGGAGCCGCCACATTTCATGTAGGCCCAACTTACGGTCAGGTTTACATGGGAGTTATTTGAAAGCCCATAAGTCTCATACAGACATTAAAGGTATCAGACGCTGAGGGCTGAGACTAAATGTTGTATTTGTTGTATTTGACGCCCTGGGAATCAGACCGGGCTGGAAAATGTCATGGCAACCTGCCCATGGGGGGCACATGTCTCAGGAGAGGGTGTAATGGGACACTATATACGGCAGTTAATCATTTACAATAGATGTATACTTCATCTACTGCAGCACATCAGTCTAGTGCTTCTGTTTCTTCTCCTAATCAAAAGTATTTGTATGATTGAGAGAACAAATAAAGAAATATTGATATTGGGTGGCATTTTCTACAGAGCTCTTAATAAAGCTGTTTTATGGACAGTAGTGTTAAGAAGTAGTAGTGGCATTTTCCTCACGAGACAAATCCAGGAGTTGTGGCACGAAAATAAATGAAATGCTTCATGTGAGCAGAGCATCATAACACAAACAGTCACATTCTGAAAAATGAATATGTACTTAGTACTATGTTCTATTTATTCAGAAAAGTATGCTTCATCTAAAATACATTTATGAGGGTATTTATTATGGATGGTCCACCAGCCGACGTTGATCTGGCACATTTTAATTGTGCAACTAACAGTGACAATAAACAGTAAAGAACATAAAAACGGCAAAACTTACACAAGTTTAATGGTACTGTCCCGACCCAAGGACAAACCGGTAGACCTTGAGTTTCAGTTTTGAAGAGAAAGCCTGCTGTGTACTGACCCGCGTTGAGAAAGGGTTTTCCAGTTGTTGCGGGGACACTTTAGTCAAAAATAAAGTTAATGCACTGGGTCTACACGGCTTCATATGATGAGAGTACATAAAGGCTTTTCTCGTGTCACCAGGTCAGCGATAGCGAGGAAGTCACCATGAAACAGTGAGGTAGTTGGTCCTACGTCACACTGACCCCATAGGACGTCAACTCTGACCAGCTCCTTCTGACACATGTATTCTGATAGACGGAGCAGGAGAAAACTTTAGGGGGTCTCAAGACATATTCATGTTGAAAAGCCATGAAAATGTATATTTTGCATAACATGTCACCGAGGTCCAATACAATGTCAGGCCAGACATTTTGTATTGCACTTTCATAAAGATGGAACATTTAAAAAAAGGTCAAAATCAAAGCAGCATCGGCAGATATCCTGACTTTTAGTCTCTAGTTTGTCTCAACTCCCCAATAGAGACGGAAGACATTAAACAAAACAAGAGAGTACACAATTATGACACAACTCATAATTTTAATAATTATTAACAAGTATAGGTAAGGATGTACACTCTGTTCATAACTTTGTTTTTGTTTGCTTTATGTAGTTTTGTACATATTCTGTGCGTGCAAGGCAAAGATAAACATGAGGGTAGAAAATAAACTCTCCCCCAGGATGAGACGGAGGCTCAGGTCGCTGACCTGAGGTCTGCTCTTAGAAAACATACACCGTTCTCCACAGCCACCCTGAGTCTGATAGACCTCACATGATATCTGATCATATACTGGGATTCTATTCAATCCTCTGGTTCTCCTGTGATACGATGGACGTGGTGATTACATGTGCGGTTGTGTAACGGACGGACTGAACCTGAATTGATTTGAATGTCACACACTGATGTGGGTCAACAGAAACATGCAGAGCTCTGATGTCCCATGTGAGATTCTAAAAAGGTCAACGTAAAGACATCTTAACAAGGCAAGACATATTTTCCCCACATGGATGACATGATGGGACTTAAAATTGTGTAATGGAAATGGATTTGACATCATTTTCAATGTATACAAATCGTGAGAAAATAACCAGAAAGTTCATCTTATTTCTTTAATTATATATATTTTTTATCAAGATGTTGGGAGCAACCTCACCTCTCTGTAGCAAGAGCAGAACTGGTAAGACAACTGGGAGGCATTGTTAAAAATCATCTAACTGTGCCTAATATGGTGACAAGAGAGGACGATAAGGACAGAGCTATTGAACCGTTCTACCTGTTGCTTCTGAGAGACCTGGAGTTTAGCAGTTAGCCCCTCTAGTAGACGAGGAAATGGTATTCAAAGTGTAATGTTGGTTCCTTCTTAACGGAGGATAAACAATGAGCTTAAACAACTGTCCCGGTGCACTACTGAGGTCCTGCAGCCACGTTACATTGTGTGTGCTGGATGGAGCCAATGGACCTGGTCCACAAACAAAAATGGCTGAGTCATTCTTTGTCAGTTCTCTGCCCCCTGCCAACCTGTCTCACCTGTCTACTAAAGAGCTACAGCGATAGAGTGGTAAGAGAAGGAATAACACTCTTATATTGTTTGTTTATTTTTACGTCTTATACTATTGCACTGTGTTCAGTGTCGTGCACCAATCACCAAGCCAAATTCCCTGTATGTGCACATAATTGGCAATGAAGTGTTTCTGATTTGGATTCCTGCTCAAAACTACATTATGATAAAAAAAACAAAGGTGTTGTCTCTTTAGGACTTCCTCCCACAAACACATCCCCGTCTGTTTCTTAGTGAGGTAAATACCACATCCTGATACATGCTTCATTCGACCCACTGGTAAGACTAGTAAGAGCACAACAAACCACCACCTCACTTTATAAAAGTGTCATGACAAAGCCTGTAAACCAACACTGGTCCCGTCTTATGGGACGTTTCGTGATCTCCCTGAGCATGGCGCCTTTATCTAAAGCTCACTCATGTTTATTGAAAGGAAATGAGTAGAGTAGAGCTGTACTTCTACTATTCATGCACTTTAGTGGACTTTTCATCTCATGTGGAGCTAGCTTCTATCTTTATGCTAGCAGGACGAAAAGCAGGACCTCAGTAGTAATAGTGAGCAGTTCTAACAGCTTCCATCTGGAATGAAACATGTGGAGTGGATGGATGTCACAGTGATTGGTGTGGGGCAAAAAAACAGCCAATGATTAAAAAAAGAGGGATTTAAGACATCATGCAATCAAAATTTCAAGTCATAACAATTTTAACACTTTCCAGAAATCCCCAATTTAAAAATGAATGGGAGCAAAATAGCTTTGTGTGTCTAAATGTAGAACACTCACTGAAATCTAAGTCACAATGAAACATGTCTCTGCCTTTCTCGTGGAACCTGCTCATCTTCTGAGGAAAAAAAGAATTCGAGTGAAAAGTTACAGAACCTTATAATCCTAAAGAACATGGTGGGCCGTGTAACCCCCCATCAAATCATAATGACAACATGTTAGAAGCAGGTGATATACACTAAAGTGTCTCTGACATGATGATGAACTACACTCACAAACGCTGAGATGAGCCATCCCTTTAGTGGAGAGCGTCCAGTAAAGACTTCACAACCTCATTTAGCTGAAGCTAGCTGTGTCCCGTTTCAGACGCCGTCTCCTTGAAAAGGACTCTGCCGAGTGTTTAAACATGTTTAAACTTGAGCTAAAAAATAGGGGCCATTCACATGTTGCGTCAAAAAAAGCGCGGAGCAAACCTCACTGACTAAACTAAACAGAGTCAAAACAAAGATATGGATTTCCAGCACCACACGGTAGCTTTACTGCTTGATTTTCAGTTTGGCTGAACTTTCATCTGGATGTTGTGACTTCCTTGGTCGGCAAGAGCGAAGCCTTCTTATATACAGTCTAAGGGTGAAGCAAGTCAAATATTCCTTTGGGCGAATAGTAAAGCTCCAAATAGTTCTGAACTAAAATGCATAGTCTGTATATAAGAAGTGGACGAAGTCATCGTGATGTCACCCATTGATTTGTGGACTGATGTTATGAAGTCTCGAGTTTGGTGATTTGGCCGTCGCCATCTTGGATTACGGCCGTCGCCATGTTGTCTTTTTTGGAACGAGTGAACAGAAGTTATATATTTGGAATATATATTTGGAATGCGGAGGAGTGACGTAGAGACGCCGTATACGTCTCTGGTACCTGTCAATCACAGTAAGCCCGCCCCAGCCTCTACTTTATGGTAAACGCAACATGTGAATGGACCCTTACATGGCGCCAGTTCATCAACGTGACGAGATGACAATATAGCTGTGACGAAGTTCCTGGATATTGTTGACATCAGTCAGAAGATGAGCTGTCAACACACAAAAAACACACGGTGTGATGCTAGCCCCGCAGCTAACGTCTGTTAGCTTTGTTGTTTAGGGTAAATAAGCACAGACTGCAATAAGCGGTCGGATTAGTATGAATAATACATGCCTCATACAAACAGGTGCTGCGGTTGGGCACTCCTAATCAATATAAAAACATGTATTTTCAGAATCCATTGATTCAATTTCCATTATTCTGGGCACGTTGTTCGACGACTGGACGGCTTATGCAGTACGTGTTTATTCACCCAGTAGAGCAGACGTCAGCTGTAAGCTAGCAACAACAAAATGCACCAATCGTGTGCACTACATCACATTTAGCTTTCAAAGAGAACCCCCCTGACATGGGACACAGCAGCAGTTTTACAGCTGTTCTCAGACCTCGTACAGCCTCCCACTTCCTGATCTCAGTGATGTCACAGACCCCTGGCTCCTCTCTCTCCCAGGCCTTCTGGTGTCACTCAGTGTGTGTGTGTGTGTGTGTGTGTGTGTGTGTGTGTGTGTGTGTGTGTGTGTGTTATTCAGACAGAGGGGGCTCAGTTCTTTGGTCTGCTGGCTCTGCCTTCATTGTGTGCTGTTTCGAGACCGCCTCTCCTCCCTCCTGTGTGCTGTTTCTCACATCCGCTGTGCCGGGGCTCTGCTTCTTGTGGGACAGAGGGCTCACTCTGGGATTTTCCGGGGATCCGGATGGGATTGTGCTCAGGCTCTTTTCTCGGGGTGGTGGGGACACCGGCAGTTTTTCTAGAGTTCGGGGCAACAGCGGGACCGCGCTGGGGCTCTTTTTCTCCCACGTGGGGGGAACAGGAGGCTTCTTCTCCAGGTTCTGGGTTAGTGCCGGAGGCCTCTCCAGGATGGACGGAGCTGCGGTCGGACTGAAGAGTCGGGGTGCTGAAGTTTCTGCAGAGGAGGGACGCCCTGAGCCCGGGGTCTCCTCTTCTCCTGGAGAAGGGTGCTTGGTCCTTCCTCGCTCTGCCTTCAGCTCCTCCTTCTGGACAGCTTCCTTCCTGTCCTCAGCTGTCTGTTTCCCCGTGTCACCGGCTGGATGGATGAAGGGCCAAAGAAAAACAATCAATCAAAGAAAAAGAAAAATATCAAGTTATGAGCATTATAAACACCTCTCTCACCTGAGCTCTTTTTTGCTTCCTCCCCACTAGATGGATCTTCGGTGCAGGTGGGCAGGTCTCCTCTGATGCCACGGAAACGGATGGGGGATCTCTGTAACACTGCCTTCAGCTCTGAGAGAGATTTAGACAAATAGAGGGACTTGAGAGTCTTGGAGACCAAGAGTTAGTCTTTAATCCGGACTTTTTGTCAAAATAAATCAATATGTATAAATTAACAAAATGTGTTAGTATTTCTTTAATAATCCAATCATTATAAAGATATCATCTAAAATGAATTATGATATTTATGTTTTTTTTGTAATGTTTCTCTGGGTACAAAATAAGAGCAAATCTGTTCTTATATCCCTTCCTGCATGAGGCCAAATGTCATATTGTAGGAACTTATCAGTCATTTATGATGAGTATTTTAACGTGGGTCTTCAGAGAACCCTGAGGACCTAACCTCACATGAACAGGACCTCATCTACAGACCTCCCAGGTACCTGGAGCCTCTTTCTTTTGCCCACATTTCAAGAAGCAGTAAATTCTCTAATCTTCTTAACTTCTGCTGCAGCCGATGTGACTTTCTCCCAACTTGAATGTGTGAATCTCTTCATTAACCTTTCACAGACTTGTGGTTTGATCTTACATTGTTTTTGTATTCCTTCCCTTACGGTTATGCTTCTATTCATTGTTACCAGTATTAAGTCAGTTTTTATGTCTTTAATAAATAATAAGACTAGGCCTCACCTTGTGTCATGGTCAGAGCGTCCTCATGGACGGACACGGCTCTGCGCTGTGGGAGGGGCTTCACGTGTGGGCGTGGCTTAGGAAGAATCTCTGGAGGTACACACACACACAAACACACACACACACACACACACACACACACACACATTCAAGGTGTTAAATACATTTTCTTCAGCTATTGAAGTGGCTTTTAAATGTTGAACTTACCAATTTGAACGTACTAAAGGTGATAAAGACCCTGAGATGTTATATGCTTGAGTGTTATCATATGGAGGATCCAGACCACCATGAGCCTCTGAACCACACCTGATGTTCCTCTAGTAGTACATATCAGCCCAAACCTTAGTTCTGGTGGATTATTTGGTTTTAGTGAGACGTACCGTCGGTCACAGATTGTGCTCTCTCTGAGCGATCCAGTGCGCCGGGACATCTCCATGGAGACGAGGCTGGAGGAAGCAGCTCTGTCCTGGAGGACGGAGCCGAGGCGGCGCCCTGGGGACGCTCCTGGCTCCCGTTCTGGGGATGAAGATCAGAGGGAGCTCAGTGGACCGTGACACAGCAACATGACGGCTACGTCAGGACTGATATGAGCCTGTATGTACAGAACGCTAAGCCAACAATCCTGCAACCAATAAATAAATCCTTCCTCCATGAGCCTTTTGGAGGTTGGAGGAGACTTGTATTATTTTGTGAGAGGGGTTTCTAATATCTATTCTACCTTCTACTTTCATTTCACATTGATTTTCAGGACAAAGAACTCGTGAAATAGTTGAGAAAGTGGGTTAGCAGCTCCTCACAGGAACAACTACATGAGAAAAAGCTGAAAACATAAATCACTGTATTGACTGTGTATTGACTGTTTAAACAGTATTGTGTATCATAAGGAGTGAATCTGTATTTTCACTAAAAGACTGTTGGTTCCGTGTATTACATTTCCAGGCTGCTAAAGTTATGCCTGTAACATAGTGACTGTTGCCAATGATGTCATAAAAAGAAAATGCTCTTGAGCTGTTTTATAATCTAATACATTCTCTAACCAATATTTCTATTTGTATTTGCTTGAGAATATTCTATATTCCACCATGGTACCACCTGAACTCTCTCTTCTCTGGTGCTTTTCCTCTATTATAGCTGCAGTGAGGTTTTCATTTATGTCATCATTCATGTCCTGACATATCTATCCTACCCCATGTTTTCCCAATCATCCCATGTGTTTGTATCAAACTTAATTACAATGAGGTAATAATTATGTTATCTGATATCTCCCAGTAACCAGCACCAGCTGAAACTGGAAACCATTAGCTGCCAATTGTAGTCTGATGTGTCTAATGTAGGTAACTGAGTTTTCTTAGTATTTCAGACAAAGTGCTGATGGTTCAGCAGACCTGCTCAATTCAAAGACTACATGAGGTAGCGCTTTAATTATTGTGCCATAACAATCTGTTTTTGTGTATTACAAGAAGCTGTAAACATTGCTGCCACCTTGTGGCCTGTATTAGTCACCGTACATAATATTTAACTTACATTATAAACAAATGAAATGTTTCCGTATTCATAATCTTTAACCTTTTTAATTGTACATTTTAAATATATGAATTAATGTATCAATGAAGTAAAGATAGAAAAAATGGAAGCATCCTCGTTGACTTTCTCACATATTCATAAACCTTTTGATGGTGTTGTTTGTGGACGATATTAAAGAAGTAAATGAGGTGCGAATGCTGTCCTCTGACAGACTGCTGGGTTACCTGAGCTGTGCTCTCCGCTGGCCTCCCGTCATGAGGGGGCGCTCTGAGCTGGACTCTCCCCGCTGAGCCGCCGGCAGGAGGAGCAGAGGAGGGACGAGCTCCCGCTCCTGCAGGAGAAGCCGGGGTGGGGAGCGGAGGCTTGGCGGCGACGGCTGGTTTGGGCGGCAGGGGCCCGACGGGGCGCTCGTGGAGGGCGGGCTTGGGGTGAAGGGGGGGGTCCGGTCGGAGAGGGTCCAGCGCTCTCATAGGATGCCTGGGGTCTGCTGGAAATGGGGGTCAAACCAATAATACTTTTAGAAGCTTTATAATACTGCTAAAACACATTATAGAGCATGTAGTTGTTCTTTTTGATGTTCTTTATGAACACTGTTTGATATGGGTGAATTATTGCCAGTAGAACCTCTAAACCTCCTAAGCCTGAAAGGAAAACTTAAAATAATCAAATTAAAAGTCATCAAATCCCATGAAAAGACCAAAACCAACAACGTGCGAGTTCATCTTTCATCGTTGTGACTCCTCTACTATTGGTTCCACTGGAGACATACATCGTTAAAAAAGCCTCATATTGTTTCATATTTAAGGGGAGACAAGATGAACTAACAGATGAAACTTCCCCAGTTGATTACTTGCATTAAGACAATTCTTTTTTGTATAACAAGTTCTTACATCAATGTGAACATTGGATAAAGCCAGGTTCAAAATTCTTGTTTCATTTTGTCGTCATATTAGAGTCAAAGGTTTTTATAAAGGGAATTTGAGATATCTCCTTTTATCACTCCATAAATCAAAAAATACTGTCAACAGCCATTTTCTCCATGTTTTCAGTAATACAATGTTGTATATATATCAGACTATACCGCTGTAGAAACCTTCAGCATATAGAGAGGAGTGAGAGTTTGGTGTATGTAAGAGCTACTGAAGTGGAGATTTATCATCAGAGTCTGAGAACAAACTCATTGAGAGAAAACGTCCTCTAAAGACATGTTTAGTTAATTGCAGACATTTTGAAGACGCTACAGGAGAATAGAGTGAAAAACTAATAGATACCACCAGTTATTTACTTACATTAAGAGGTTTTCTGAAATGTTTTGTTTAAATATGCAAATTAGACATTATTTAAAGGTAACTTTTGGTGAATTTAGGAGAAATCTACAGATGCAAAATGACCACGTCAAATAAACACCTAGATTTTATTTTGGATGTTTTCTTTTTATGGAATGTTTTTAATGTTTTTGCCTTGTGTCTTAAAAAGAGCTCAGTCATTTCCTAAAACAGCTGATCACTAGTGCAGTGTGTAGTGTGTGTGCTCATGGTAATGAAGGAACATGTGTTTTGGGACAACAATGAAGCTCTATAGCTCAAGAGGAAGAAGGGCGATCAGGCTTGATACACTAACAATACCTGTTCACCTATTGAGAGTATTGTTAGGACTTTTATCCACATACAGTATGACGATAGATTACATTGGTACCTGATGATGTGGACATGGTTCTGGGCTTCGTGTGCGTGGGAGGAGGGACAGGTTTGTCCAGGATAGCACCTGAGGACAGAGACAGTTGAATCCAAGCTGTACATGTAATGAAGTCCCTCACCTGAAGGTGCAGCTGCAACAGTGTTAATAGTATTAAACATACAAATATTTCATGAAACGTATAATATTACATAGATGTTTCATTTAGTTCACATTATGTTTAGCATTGCGGCAACAGCTGGTGCAAATGAAACTTGAATTTATTTCCCATACTTTTGAACTTAAATTAGCAGTGTTAATTATTGAAGATTGAAAAATGTTTTAAAAAAACACTCACCTTCAGAGTTGGCCTTCCTGAGCTCCTCGTCTTTGTTCTACAACAGACATTATGAAACGTTTGATCAACAACCTGCTGGTGCACTTTGTAATGGCTGCAACTTCGTCTTCTTGTTTAAAGAATCCAGAGAAATTATGACATTATATAGACTGGTTTATGGGAAGAATTATATTTTCAGCGTAATAACAATAAGTATTTACCACAGAATAGATTAACGGATAAATCCTGTCTACAGACTACATGTACACACACACACACACACATCCTACCTGGCTCGCCTTGGTGTCGCCTGGTGGAGATTTGGCCACGCCCATTCTGTGCAGCATCACCTGAAGCCTCTGTTCAAAACTAGATGTGCTCTCAGACGCATGTTTCTGGAGGACGAAACATGGACATTTAAAATGGTGAATGTGAATTTCGACACACACACACGTAGTGTAAGGACCACACTGTTGTTCTGTTGTGTTGTGGTGTTCATGATATAGTTGTGTTATACATACTCTGAACAGTTAAAACACTATCATTTGTCAGCAATAATAGGATAAATGTGAACAAACTCATGGAACCCCAGTCTGGACTTGCAGGACAGGATTTTACATGTTGTAGTCCTTTTATTCCAAATAAGTAGTATTAATACCACTTTACAATAATAGTTAACAATTCCAAAACATGTTTTTTAAGATTTTTTTTGAATCTGCTGTTAAGATGCTGCAAGTGAAACACTTCCTGTATATTTTTCACATTAAAAGACTTTCACAAACATTTTTTTTTCTGTATTTCTTTTTTTCTGTATTATTTTCTTTATGCATTTCTTTTAGATTTCTTTATGCATTTCTTTTAGATTTCTTTATACATTTCTTTTAGATTTCTTTATACATTTCTGCCTCATTATGCAAAGGAGGGCACTGTCATTTAAAGTGTGTCATTGGGTCAACTTTTCGCCTGTCGGTTGATCGACAGAGTGCATAGATAGACTATACTAGCTAGCTAGCTAGCTGACGCTGTCTGCTTATCAACCACAGCCTTCATGGTGCTGCCCTGCCACCGCCTCAGATCTTTGGTACAGGTGTGCAGATCAAGCGGCTGTATCAGAGTGTCTCTGACTCAGGGCCTGGTTCTCAGCAGTATTTAAGAATTGACCGGACCTTCTCCGATTACATGACCTGACTGTGTGTGCGTTCAGTGTATGGTCAGACTGACCTTACTGTGTGAGTCATCCTTGTCCTCGGGCTCTAATCCCGTCAGCAGTATGAGACTCTGGCTCTTGCCCTCTCTCAGGGACCTCTTGGTCACCTTCAGTCTCCTCTCTCCGTACGGAGTCCCTCCCAACTTCATATCCTGCATCTGCACACCGCTCCTCTCCTGCTCTGTTAGAGGGGAGGTGACCACGGGACTGGGGGTGCGACCTGGCGAGACAGGAACTGCCTCTTCTTCTAGGTGGGAAAGCGTGTCGGTGGTGGGGTCAGGGCTCGTGGCGACGGTGGGGTAAGAGGAAGTGGTCTCACTGGAAGGCGTCGTCGTGGTTAATGTCTTGGCAGGCTCCATCGTTCCCCTGGCATCGCCTGCAAGATGGTGGCCGGTGGCGACGGTTCCTTCTGTGGTGGCGGCATCATTAGAAACGTTAGCATCCTCCACTGACCTTGCCCCTCTCCCCTTCTCTCTCTCCTTGTCCCTCTCCCTCTCTCTCTCCCTTTCTTTGGCCTCGCGGAGGGGTCGAATGAGGTCTGCAATGGAGGTCCTTTTGACCTTCACACCCTCTCCTCCTCCTCCTCCCTCTCCCCCTCCTGCCTTGGCGGCTCGGCCGGCTCGAGACCTCTTGAAGGCAAAGAAGTCGCCAAACTTTTTCTTGATGTTTTTGGTGGGAAGTGTGGTGGTAGTGGTGGGGACAGAAGAGGGGGCGGGGGGAGTGGATGATGTAGGGAGGGGTGAAACATCAGTGGATGTGAGGGATGTGTCAATAGATGGGAGGGAGGGAGAGGTGACAGTGGTGGTGGTGGTGGTGGTGGAGGGGGTGATATTGTCAGACGAAGAGGAAAAGGGGGTTGAGGCTGTGGGGGTGGAGCTTGACTCTGAGGGAGTGGCTTGGGCAGGGATTGACTCCTCCCACCGGCCTTTTCTGCAGCAGGGAGACAGCAGAAAGAGCAACAGACAAGAAGAGACACTCAGTACTACGACTACTGCTACAGGACTCAAGACACATGCTCAGTTCAGGTACACAACAACAAGGGTCATGCAAACAGTCCACAGTGCAAAAACATCTCCCAGTGAGCGCTACTTCCTGCTTCAGCAGAGGCGAGGCCTGGCATGGAGATGTTGGTCAGTTGGTTAGTCTGTCAACACTTTAGTCCAGAGCACGATATCTAGAGGACTACCAGCCAGATTACCATGATATTTGGCCCGTCTAAGGGGCTGATCACGCGTCAGCAGTAAAACTGATGTCTTCTGCGCTTCTCTCTTGCGTCACGTTTTCCTAGCATTTTTAGATGCCCAATAAAAGTAAAAATATTCTCAACTTCTTACTGCCATTTGAGGAGTTGGACCACTTGTTAATGTCACACTTCACCCAAGCAGCCAATCAAAAAAAAGCAAGGGGCAGGCTCTACCACTTCCTTCCTGTTTTAATGCCGGTAGATGTGGTAGGGCTAGTTAGCTAGTTAGCTGTGTCTGTGAGAAAGCTACGGAGTATGTGAGAGGGAGGGGAGAATATATATATATATAATATATATATATAGAATATATATATATATATATATAGAATATATATATATATATATATATATATATAGAATATATATATATATATATATTATATATATTATATATATATATATATATATATAGAATATATATATATATATATATATATATTCTATATATATATATATCTATATATGACTATATATATATATATATTTATATATATATATATATATATATATATATATATATATATATATATATATATACATATATAGAGAGAGAGAGAAAGAGAGAGACCACATTTTTCCATGAATCACATTTGAGCAACGTGTCTTGGTGTGATGAACTCCTATCTGTCTCTGTCTGGTCTATTCATTGTCCAGACAGAGACTGGACTATTTTGGTTACCCCCTGACTTTTCATCCGTCCAGCATCATTGTCAGGTCAAAATATCCCCAATTTTGGCATAAAGACCATAAGTATGCAGTTATATAAATCCACCCTTGAAGAACAGACATGCTGCCTACACTGGTTGGGGATGGAACAGTTTTTAGGCTTCAAGTCTCTCTTTTTTTTCCCAATTACAGTACAGGTGGAACTACATGATTATGATTTGGGCTGTGAACTCCGTTGTAACTTGGATCGTGGACAGCAGCTGCTGCTTTTGCTTCGTGGCTGGTGTCGACGAAGGGTGAAGATGAAAAATGGACGCCAACAGCAGGGCAGTCAGCGGACATGGTTCTGTTCATACTACTTTGGATGTCTGACACTCCCCGCTACACATACATTGAGTATAGTTGGAGTTGAAGTCATACTGCCCTGTATTCCATTGTTGAACTATATTAGGAACCAGGTCAGGTAAACCTGCACTAATGACCATGAGAGACGGGTACCATCTATATACAACTTATGTAATGGGTTATGTGATGATGCTTGAACCACTGATGAAGATACTGTTAGAAAAAGCTAGTGAGGGACCATTTTGATTGAGATTATTTTGTCACACAGCGAGCTAAGTACTTCTAGCCACTGCTGTTGAGTCAAAATGACATCAAGTGGATGGAGTCACAGAAAAGGGCAAATGAATGCACTCCCAGTGTCAGACTTACTAATTGAGTGATTACGAAACTTAATATCCACGTTAAGAAATACAACCATCGTAATCACTCTGTGTTCAGTGAAGTGAAACAGAAAACTCAGACAGGGGATGTGTGTTTATGTGCAGATACAGTGAAGGGACACAGGGTTTGTTCAACACTACAAAAACATTCAGCATGCATTCTACACATACAGCTGGAAGGAAATCACAAACATGTTTATTACAGACGTTACATTTTTATTTCGGTAGTTTGCGGAAAAAAAATATTTATACGAGTAGAAGTCATGCTCACCTGTTACAGTGAGTGCTCGTTAATTTAAAGGTTCAGGAATAAATCAAATTCAAATCTTTCCATCGCTTACTCTGACGCTCACTAAAAAACGTTCGATAGTGTCTTTTGTTACTATGACAACCAGCAACCGTCAGTGGTTTGTTGGTTGTCATGGCGCATATTCATTTTTGAAGGCTGAAATTCGGCGTGGAGTTCAAGTGTCCGTGAGGTTGTGTGCGTGTGAATGCATGACTGCATGGATGTATGGGCGTGGTCACAGCTGTTGCAAATTTGCGCAATTTGCGTGTTAATGATGGTGATTTTGATGTTTATTGATTATTATGTTTATTGATTTTCTCTTTTCACTATGTTTGAAAACGAAAACATCATGGGGTGAAATGCTATCAAAAACGCACAATAAATGAATAATGATGGGATACATCTTGCAGCACCCTTGGCCCGTCCCCAAGACAACTGATATCAATTAGTAGATTTCATTCTGCTGTCTTAAGTGGATATTTAGCAAAGAGAAAAATGTGTGTGTTGCTCTGTTTGTGTGTGCATGTGCTCAACTCACAGTGCATAGTCAGGGATGATTTTCTTGGTGAAGAACTCTTCTACTCCTTCATCCACTCTGCCCATCCCTTCACTGGCCTCATTCTCGACCTTTGTAACCGGCTCCTACACCAAAAAACACAACAAGATAACATTCAGTCTGAAGACCTTGCATAGCGTCTGTGTGTGTGTGTGTGTGTGTGTGTGTGTGTGTGTGTATGTGTGTGTGTGTTTGTGTGTGTGTGAGAGAGAGAAACAACAGCCACATTATTCAGAAGCCTTTTTACAACTCTACAAACATGTTTTATCATCAAAAACTAATTTCATTCTGTGAGACTCAGCTGCTGTTCTTTGATGTTCACCATTTTTCATCCCCAAACTGGATCATTTCTATAAAGTTGACAAGGAGCAAACCTGTTATGTTGCTTAATATGAGTCATTAAGGAGAGAGCTCATTTTATAACATTTTAGAATAAACCAACTGAGTGCTGCTGTAAGTTTTCCATCCTGTTAGAACTAGATCAATTTAAAACCATGTTGTAACCTCAGGGGGGTGTTTAATTTACTACAATGTAGTGAAGCAGTGCGTATATATATGTATATATATATATATATATATATATATATATATATATATATACATACACACACACACACACACATATATTCTAACCTAAATCATGACCTCATACAATTCAGCTTATTTGTATTGTCATCATCAGTGCAATTACAAACTAAAAATGTGCAATCAGTAAAGTGCAGATCTCCACTGGGTGTGTTTGCAACAACCACTGCTGTAACGTGTGATTGAATGAACACACCCTGCTGTCCAGACACCAAAGGACTGTAAGGCGTCGTAAAACACACTTCACACAAACTCAAACACAAGCAGCGACATATCCAGGCAATCGGCTTAAAGTTGTTGTAAAAGACACCTCGTACAATCTTGACAAAAACAAAATAAACATCACCAAGCTCATCACCAGCAGCGACGGAGGCGATCTACCCAGCAGTGTGTGTACTGGTAGTTCCGTTAACTGTTATCCAAACACAGCGTACAAAACGTAATAGTGAGCAAACTATTTCCCCCACTGTGTCTCTGGATGAGAGCAGCCACCGAGAGGTACTCAACAGCATGTGCACTGGTAGTTCCATTAGCTGTTAGATGTTAGCAGAACACACTGTCCAAAACAATCAAAGTGAGCAAGCTATTCTTTTTTATCTCACTGTGTCTCTGGGCACAGAGTAGCAGCTGAGAGGCAGCGATGCACTCAGCTGTGTGATCACTAGCTGTGGACACACACAGAGGCACAGTCACTCATGGACACAACTACGGACACACCCACGCGCAAGCATGCGATCGCATGATTCTCCTGGCGGAAATAAGAATAAAAAAGCATTGTAACAATTAGAACCGTTCCGATGAGTTCTGAAATGGACCTGCTCAAGCTGCTGTGGACTAAGCAATACGTTGCTCCAGCTCAGGACAGTTGGCATGTGTAAGCAATATTATAACTGGGTCAAATCCAGTCTGCAGAAACTCACTTATTGTTGAAGTTGCATTTGTGTGGATGCCCATTACATGTTTCTACATGTACAACCCACAGTAATGGGTCTTTTGCATACTGTTTTCAAATTTGTATTATTAATCCCTTATGATCCATGTCAGGTTTCTCGCCAATAAGTACATTTTACAAGATTGCATTTAAACACATCATAATAACGCTATAATTTACCTTTGACAAATACGTATTTTTACTGAATAGAGCTTGAACGCATCATAATGTAACTCAAAGCAACATTAGTTAGCCCTGTTATTTAGCCGAGCAGGACTGCGCTGCCCTCTGGCTGCTAACAGCTAACGTCAACTAGCTCTCCTCCTGCCGGTTTCAACACAGATTTGTTGTTCTCAATGTAGCAGCTATTGCTAGACAACAGGACGCCGTTAGTACTGTCGCGTTTTCAGAATTTTGGCATCGACTTGGAACCAAACTATCAGCTGTGTGTAGTGTGTTGTGTTACCACAGAGCAGAGTGACATGGACTGTGTGTTTGAACCATTACATTCTGCTAGAAACAGGTAAGCCTTGTCTGCTAATCTCCTGTAACCGTGCTAACTGAACACATCCAGAGACACCACTGAGGTGTAGTGGTTAAGGTGCCAACCAAGACGTGTTGTTCAATATCATTCCCATCTTTCTCCCCTCATTACCCATCATCTCTCTGTCAGTCTAATAAATGCATAAAAAGGCCCCAAATATGAATAAAAACTATAGCCTCAGAATGCTTAGATTAAAAAAGTGCAACATGGCTAAAAAGTAAAACTAACAAAAACCAAATGGTTAAATAGTTTACTTTTCATCAAAAGACTAAGTCGTAACAATGGCTCGTGACTCCATCTTCAAGCTCTTTTCCATCTCTCTCTATCGTCCGATGAGAGTAACATTTCTCTCTTTTATTCTCTGCCACCTCCTTTACAGCCACCTGTCTCTATGTGCTACATGCCAACACGGCACACGATTATTGGCATACAGACTCTGTCACACACACACACACACACACACACACACACACACACACACACACACACACACACACACATACACTTGTTACCATGGGGCAACAGAGCTTTCTCCACACACCAACCTGCACACCCACACACCATACGTACAATAGGCTGATACATAACGTGACATCTACAGCTACTGTACATAGAAGACCATAACTGATCTGTTCAATTTAAACTGTTCCCAGGGACATTTGACATCCTGTCAAATGTTTGCACAGTTTTCACTGCATCAACAAATGGTGAAGCAGTTAAGTTGTCGTCTATGGCTCAGCATTAAGCTGCTCTCTGCTCAGCCAGCCAGCATGCTGACTGAACAGCAGGGGAGAAAACACAATTCCTCCCATGGGTGCACTGACAGTGAAGCCAGGGCAGCAGCACACTGCACACACCACAGGCCTGAAGTAAAGCTTTACCAGGCAGCAGATGGGCTGGAGACATCAGTGCTGCAATAAAACAGTGGAAGAAGAGGTTGTTACAATTGACCACCTTGTTAGAAAAATTGATTGTCACCAACTGACATTATTTTTCATAATTTAATCAACCGGTTCTCGCTCTCAATTCGTCAAATACGAGGAAGCCTTTAGCACTGAGGTCTAGTCCGGATCCGGACCCAGACACTGTCCTATCTGGACCCGGACATATAACTGATGGATAATTGACAATTATACATTTTGGCGGAGCGCTTCTATTTTAACCTGCGACACTTTTCTAGCCTTTACGGCACTCGTTCAGCAGTCACATGCTGTAAATCATCTCACGTGACGCTACTCAGCCAATCGAATATGTGTATTCCAAAATGCATCGTGAGTCGAGTGAGATTTATACACAGACGGGAGAGAGAGCAGTGGGAGACGTAACTTCACATGGCGTGCTCTAAAAAGAGAGAAGATGACCACGAAAACAGAGCTTTTAACAAAGAATGGATGGACTCTTATTTGTTCATTCTTCCTGCTGGCGCTACAGAACCACTCTGTCTCATATGTTCAGATACCGTGGCCATTAATAAAAGCACCAATGTGAAACGCCATGCACTACGAGACCAAACCTTTTTGACAGTTGTTGACGACACAGAGATGTTGTTACTACTAGGTTTCTTGAATATATATATATATATATATATATATATATATATATATGGCACTATACAGTGCAAGTTAGATACTATTGTAATGTTCCGGACCTTTGTACGAGGAGATCTGGTCAGAGCGGCGGCCATTTGTATGTGTACCGTTGCTGTTTGGGACCGTTGATGCAGGCTAGCTTCCGTATTAACTAAACAGACTTATGGCAAGTCCTGGGCTCACTGAGGTGAGGTTTTTCAATCACAACTAGAACGAGAAGTAGAGTTGTAACGTTACGAAGCGTTGCTGCTCTAGCCAGTCATCCGTCTCCTCGGCTAGCTGCGACAACACTATGGCCCCAAAGACGTGTGTTGTCAACATTACAACTAACAACAATCGCCATTTTCTTCTGTACTTTGTACAGTTCAGTTATACTCCTATTTTATTCTTAAGGGTTAAACAAACACAGGACTTTCACCCAGAACACCACTGTTTGTGTCCCCTGTGAAATGAAGTCAACATTGAGGTTTTGCCCTAGTTTTGTTACTTAACTTCTTTACTTAATTAACACCAGTTACAGTTTGATCCCCGGCTCCTCCCGTCCTTTTCAATGTGTCCTTGGGCAAGACAAGAATGTGTCATCAGCGTATAAATAGAGTGTGAATGTGATAGTCTTGATGGTAGCCTTTGCCATCTGTGTTTGTGAACTAGTGAATGATGACATGTAGCGTGAAGTGCTTTGAGTGGTCGGAAGACTAGAAAAGCTATACAAAAACAACAGTTAAGTTACGCTGGAATTTTCCTTGGAAAAGAGACTATGTATGTCGCGAGTGGAAACTACGTTTCCTGTGAACACGGAAGTTTATTTTGAAAAGGCACTATACATGTAACGATCGTAAACTGACACAGCGTCCCTGACATTAGACGCTAGAGGGGAGCCTATAGCTCGCCATAGTTTGAAGCGTAGGGTCACTGACCAAGCGTCGGTATTTGACAAGTTGGGAGTGCGAATGAGTTGCAACACTTGCTCCAAATACTGGAGGTCCTGATTCAGGACTATAGAGTGGATAAGCGTATGATATGATGCGCATCTGATGATATTCACATGTTCCCCTCAGAGGTTCTCTGTCCTCTTGTGTGGGGTTTATGTCGTTCTCCACACTTGGTTGTACCAAAAGCGTCCAATAGGAACCTTCCTCGTGGCTCCTGCTCGTGGGCTTATAGTTCCTGAATATATACAGTGGGAGCGTTTGCCAGATCCTCCTATGTTGCCTGGTGTTCTAGCCATCTGTTACCTGCCTGCCTCTTTCCTCTTTCTGAACTACTTTTAGCCTACCAGCCTATCTTAAAATGTTTGTTTTTGTTATGTGACTGGTGTCCATATCTCTGATAGATTAGCAAGTCTTTTTTTCAGGGTGACACACTACTGCATTACATTAACATTATTAAGGATTATTTATCAAAAATCTCATTGTGTTAATAATTTGTGAAAGGACCAATTTGGCTTATTTTGGTATTTGGTAAAATATTGGAAATTTTGAGAGTACTTGAATTATTGTTCATAATTAGCCTCTATTTACAATAAAACAGTAATGACTCAATGAAGTCTGTTTTGTAAAAATTAAAGAAATAAGGTCTTGAAATTGTGTCATTGTGCAACAGTGTGCTTTATGGCAACATGAATGTTTTATGTAGAACCATTTGAGCATGATGCTATAGAGAACCTTTATAAAGAGTAGCTTTTAGCAGCACAAAGGCTTCTGCTATGGTACTAGCCGAAAGAAAAGTCTGTTGCAAAAATCCCTTTTTGCTAACAGCGTCAGTTCATTATGCTGAGTTGCCTGTTTCCCGAAATAAGTAGTGTGCATCAAAACCTCGAACATAACTCCTCTTTGGGTGTAGGACTGTATTTTGGTGTGTGAATGAAACAAGCTCTTTATCAGAGAACAGGACATTTTGTTCCCTTCAAGCTTAGGGTGAAATATGATGAAAGCTATTTTAATTTTTGCATTTTTGCAAGAGTGCCCATATGTAACTATCACTGTCAAATTAGACTGATTTTGTTTCAGCTTTTGAGGAAAGGTTTTTACCAGCTTGTTAGTACCTGGTCTGCAAACCACTACTGCCTTGTTGAAACACATCTGAGGTAATAAATCAAGAGAGAAGTAGAGTCATTTCCTCATGACAGATCCGGAGGTTAACATATTTTAACTGTACAGTGAATTTAAAACAATGAAATTGACGATATAATGCAGGTGCAGTGTTTTCTTACTTTGCTGAAATAGAATCCCGTTGTCACAACGCCCTGATTAATCTTGCTGTCACTTATGAATATTTATATGGTGGTAATATTTTCAGCCATATGCAACTCATGCTTTAGCATACATATATATACTTACTCCCATACATATTTTAGCTAACCAGCTAAAAAGCAAATGCTAAATTCACGTCATGTGTGAGGACAGAAGACAGGAGATATTCCCATGCTTATAACATGCTTATAACTTGCGAATAGTCATCTCATATTTAGCACCAGAATGTATTTTTCAGAGCTTAAAAACAGTTTTCCTTATGTAATGACGACATGAATGTTGAGCCGCTACTCTTACTTCCTCCTATTAGAACTCAAGCTAGCAAGTTATTAGCCAACATTAGCCGACACTTTCCATAGCCAGACATGCTGACTGAGTAAATGATTTACTCTTCTCTTGTAATTTAATGTACCTTCAAAAAAAACTTCCATCATGTCCAGCCAATTACAGTCGTTTTTAAGATAACCATATGTAGCATGATGGTAGCCAATGTCAGTACAGACGGGGATGAATGATCTAAGCCAGGCCGTCCATCATCTACTGGAGTAGCCTAATGACTCGTATGGAATAAAAAACACCAACACAGCTGACACCTACAACACAGCGAATGTGTCTCTTTCAAAAAGAGAAATCTCACACACAAGATACAATCTGCACACACAAGGTCACCACACATGAAGAGAACGCTTCCTTTTCCATTTTCACTGTTGAAGTGCAGAGAAAGAGACCCCCAATAATGTGAAAACATGAATAATTGAGTTAGTGAAAGCATTCCCAGGAGAGAGAGAGAGAGAGAGAGAGAGAGAGAGAGAGAGAGAGAGAGAGAGAGAGAGAGGGAGAGAGAGAGAGAGAGAGAGATAGAGGGAGAGAGAGAGAGAGAGAGAGAGAGAGAGAGAGAGAGAGAGCGAGAGAGAGAGCGATCAGCACTGGGAACAACCCAGGGAACACCACTCCCAAAATGAATGTGCCTATTCTCTCACACACACTCTCTCTCACACACACACACACACACACACACACACACACACACACACACACACACACACACACTTCACTGAGCTCGACTACATGGAGCAAGAGAATGCAAAGATAAAGATGGCTACCATTATTACTACAGCATCTGAGGAATGAAAGCAACACAGCAATGGAGAGAGATGGATAGAGAGAGAGAGAGAGAGAGAGAGAGAGAGAGAGAGGCTAGATAGATAGATAGATAGATAGATAGATAGATAGATAGATAGATAGATAGATAGATAGATAGATAGATAGATAGATAGATGGATAGATGATAGATGGATAGATAGATAGATAGATGGATGGATGGATGGATGGATGGATGGATGGATGGATGGATGGATGGATAGATAGATAGATAGATAGATAGATAGATAGATAGATAGATAGATAGATAGATAGATAGATAGATAGATAGATAGATGGACGGACGGACGGACGGACGGACAGACGGATGGATAGATAGAGAGAGAGATAGATGGATGGATTGATAGATGGATGATAGATAGATGGATAGAGAGATGGATGGATGGATGGATAGATGGATAGAGAGATGGATAGATAGATAAAGAGAGAGAGAGATGGATAGAAAGATGGATAGATAGAGAGATAGATAGATAGATAGATAGATAGATAGATAGATAGATAGATAGATAGATAGATAGATGGATGGATTGATAGAGAGATGGATAGATGGATGGATAGATAGATGGATGGATTGATAGAGAGATGATAGATGGATAGATAGATAGATAGATGGACGGACGGACGGACGGACGGACAGACAGACAGACAGACAGACAGACAGACAGACAGACAGACAGACAGACAGACAGACAGACAGACAGACAGATAGATAGATAGATAGATAGATAGATAGATAGATAGATAGATGGACGGAAGGACGGACGGACAGATAGATGGATAGATAGATAGATAGATGGATAGATAGATAGATAGATGGACAGATAGATAGATAGATGGATAGATGGATAGATAGATGATAGATAGATAGATATATGGATAGATAGATGGATAGATAGATAGATAGATGGATAGATAGATGATAGATAGATGGATAGATAGATGGATAGATAGATATATGGATAGATGGATGGATGGATAGATGGATAGATGGATAGATGGACGAATAGATAGATAGATAGATAGATAGATAGATAGATAGATAGATAGATAGATAGATAGATAGATAGATAGATAGATAGATAGATGGGTGGATATAAATATATTTTGCTGCATCAACCTAAGGAACCCATTCATATGAGCAGTGTACCCTTAATCCCTCCATTCCTCCCCTCTCCTCTTCTCTTTACTTCTCTTTTTTCTACCGTGTCTTTTTCTCCTCTGGGATCCATCTGTAGTCGTGCAGTTAGCTTCCTACTTCACCTTCCCTTCCCTCTATCCTTCATCCATCTCTCCTATCATCCTGCTGTATTTTGGTTGACCGTGTAAAGCATATTTATGTGCATCTATTTTTGTTCGTATGTACAAATACAAATGTTGTGTAATTCCTGCTTGTTTACTCAAATTGTATGAGTGTGTGTGTGTGTGTGTGTGTGTGTGTGTGTGTGTATGCCCATTGGTGAGTGTTTATGGGTATGCGTGTGTGTGTGTGTCTTACCTGAGGCCTGGAGGAGGGGGGCTGTGTGTGTGTGCGTCGTGGCCGTGGACGGGAGGCAGTGTAATGCCTTAGAATCTGTCCCTGGGTGGGTAGAGGCTCCATGGGGGAAGCGGGGGATCCAGAACCGGGGAGGGGGACCGGGCTGGGGTCGCAGCCGGGGAAGGGAGTCTGTCGTCTGGGTGAGCCGCCGCGGCCGGCAGCCTCCTCCTCTGCAGCTCGAGCGGAGACGGAGTACAGGAGGGGGAGACCGGGAGGAGGAATGAACGATGCTCCTCTCGCTCCTGATATTGCTGCTGCAGCATCCGCTGCCGCCACCTCCCCCTCCCTCCGCCTCCTCCCCCTCAGACCCGGGGGGGAGGGGGAAGGGGAGGGGCTCAAAAACTTGACTGACAGCGGGGTTGCTGTCGGCAACCGTGAGAGGCAACACCTTCCTCCTCCTTCCTCTCCAGCGCCTCCTCCACTCTCTCTCTCTGCTCCTCTGGTCTGCTGCTCCCAGTCTGCATCCAGGAGGCCTGAGAGTGAAGCAGTGTGACTGATGAGAGGAGAGACACTAGGAGGAAGGATGGACGGAGGAAGGGAGGGAGGGAAAGATGGGGAATCCAGCCCATGCGGTCAGCATGCTTTTTGAAATGCACTATATGTATGTGTATCTAGGGCAGGCAGAGCTGTATGGGTAAGACATTGGGGGAAAGGAGGGACACGAAAATGGGAAAAAGGAGGAGGGGGTGTCAATAGACTAGGATGGAGGGGGAGGAGAGACTAAGCAAGGAAAGAGGGGGGTACACAAGGGGGCAGTGCAGAGTGAAGAGAGAGTCAAGCATAGACATGCAGAGAGGAAGCTGAGCAGCAGATGCTGCTGCAGTCACACAAGATATGGTAGAATATGATAGTTAATAAACCTACATTGTTATGCATCTTTCAGTTACAAGGTCTGAATATCTAACAGGCCTTTGAAATGCAAATTGATGACTACCTTTTTAGAAATAAAAGATTTCTTTTTTTTTTTTTTAAATATTGCCCTTATTCGTTTTATGACAGAAAACACAAAATGATGGTGAGCATTTGATTATTTTATGTATTATTTTGTTTTATTAAAGCTATCCTCCGATCAAACAAAAGGAGCAGGGTGTGGGGGTTGTGAGCCGGAGTGCCCCGAATCCCACCCACCCCCATGTTTCCTCCTCTTCCCTCATCATCCCCTCCTCCATCTTCTCCCCATCTCATCTCTCCCAGGGTGAAAGTCACTGGTGTGAAAGTAAACAGGCCATGCTCCAGTTAGCCAAACCGTGCTGTGTGTCTGCCACAGAGCGGTTCACATGAGGAGCACAAGGGGAAGAATGAGACGCCCAATAGGAGGTTAACATTTATACCTGAGCTCAGACGGCGTTCCTGATGGCTGTAGTAGCGGAACAGATTTAAATATGTTGCTGTTGTACCATCACATTAATGGCATAACAAAGGGGTTCCCAACCTTTTGTAACATAAGGCCCACTTCTGATTCTAAAAGATTTGTGAGTAATTCCCAAATAAATGAGAAAAAAACATGACAAAAAAAGGGAAAAATAAACTGGTCTGTTTATCCAATATAAATAATGTAATGTAACCGTTTAATTTTGTGTCACTACGCTGTTTGATAGCAAACAGTTTGTCTCGTTGTGATATTCAAACACGCCTGGTCATTGAAATTATATATATCTTTTTATATATATGTGAATTCTTGAGCAAACTTAGATTGTATATTACCAACAATATACTTCTTAAATTGAATCTATCTGGCAGTACCTCCGACGTCTACTAGATGGGGCTCTGAGGCTTCATTAAATGTGTTCTTGGTTCTGGTTCCTTCCCTCCAGTGGGTCCAGCAATAAAACCTGGGTCTCCAGCAGCGTGGTGTCAGTGTTAGCTTCCAGCGGAGCAGAGAGAAGGAGCCTCTGCTGCTGGCCACAGAGCAGGTCAGGGACAGGTCAAAGGCTGCAGTGAAGTTGGATCTGAGTCTGTCGACTGCGGCCCGTCTGCTGCTGGAGGCCCCCGCTGGAGTCTGGAGGACTAGGAGTTTCTGGTGAACCTGGACACCGTAAATCGCTACTTCTGATTTTGCAGGGAATCGGATCCGATGACAGGTATTTATAATAACTACTATGTATAGAAATCATCTAATCATCAGTATTGAATCAAGACCGTTTTATAACCAGTCAAAAGTTTATTGTAGTAACTTGATATAAAATCTGATGGAAAAGATTTTTAGGTTTCAATTTATATACGCTCATGGTCCTACGTGGTTTTGATTTTATGACACCATGACTTTTCTTTAGCGCCACACTTTGGAAACCTTTAGCATTTTTTGCTCCTTGTGGGATGCAACATTTTCATTATTTTGCCTCCCTTGGGCATCCTACTTCCAGCTGGGGAACATAGTGGAGCATTTAGCAGCTAAAAAGACAGAGATTTCTCTCAGTTTGGTGGTGGAGACCAAAAACGGAGCAAAAAGGAGAATGATTATTGGACTAATCAAGTGGATGCGAACACAACAAATGAATAATCAATCAGCTCTGTGTCTGTTGGTTGTGTAGGCAACTGTTTGCTGACACGTTCACCAAATCAACAGACATTTATGTTATTTCTGGCTCCCTTTGAAATGTTATTGTTTAATTCTGTGTTGTGATCATTTGTGCACAAAAAATATTAATTTAAGAAGAAGAATATTGTAATTCCAGAGCACAAGGTCCTTTGTACACATTTGTTTCCTTTTCCTCCTCACACTTCATTATATTGTTATTATTACAGTTTGCTATTTCATGGCTTTTGGAAGAAACACACATGCAAATGGATTCAACAAGAGGAGGAGATATAGAGAGACATTAATGAATCACATAGTAATAGTGTTCTTACTCTTAATTGAAGCGGCAGGCCTCAGGCTCTTGGAGTGAAAACTATTTCTCCAAAATGCCGGAATGTACTGATGATGAGAGAGTAAAAGAGGAAGAACAAGAGAAGAGGTAAATGAATGAGTGAATAACAGAATGAATGGACGGATAGATGGGTGTGTGTCTCTTACATCATCAATCGGGAAGCTGCTGTCGACCAGTCGAAGCTCTGGGATGTTGATGTTCAGAGCAGTGCATGAATTTTCTATTATAAGGCAATCCTACACAGCAAATATAGAAAAGCATCAACAGTAATGAGTGCTACATATCAAATATATTCACACACTGTATGAACAAAAATTATTTGTGAAAAGGTTTTCTAATAACGTGCAAGGTAACAAAATAGAGTTATAATAATGCCTATAGGTGTTTTCAAGGGACGTTTAACAGCAAGACAGTTTAGGAGATACTCTCAAATAAGAATCGTTGGATTTATTGTAAGCTTGTGCTGTTTCACTCTCCCACTGGCTCCTGTCTTTGTGCTAAGCTATAGGCTAAATACTACATCCTGAAACTGATATTAATAAAGCTTTCCTTTAATTGTCTGTAATACAGCAAACAAGCATTTTTCTCAAAAAGTGTTCCTTACCATTCACACTGTTGACCAACTGAGGTCAGAAGAAGTTATAGGTACATTCATGTGTCATTAAAAGAAAATACTGGTCATAAACTATCAAAATATAGTGTACATTTTTTCCATAATAAATATAAAATGGATGGAGTACAGCAATCACCATAATATTCACCCTTCTCACGCACACTAATGCAAATAAATATACACAATACACACACATTTACCATTTTGTCCTGTGCCACTGTCAGATCCTGTAGAACCTGGTCAATAATGCTTTCAGCCAGAGAGACACTCAATGTTTGTCTCAGTTCACTGGACGGGACAACAAGAGAGAACAAATGCACACGTGTGATTGCAGCAGAGTGAAGACTATAGTTGAAATGAATCAACCAGTTATTTAAAGTAATAAAAATGTAATATTGGTTCTAATGGCAGAAGGGTAATTGGACGCATCTACATTCCTGCCAGGAAGGAAGACACACACACACATGGAGCTGATCTCATCATGGAGGAATGAGTGTGAGTAACTTTCGATGACCTTATCCCAAATTCCAGCCATGAAAACTCACAAACTTTTATGGCGCATTGCCAATAACTCTGTGAGAGGTTAGGGTTTAGGGCAGTCCCACTGTCAAATCGTCAAGTGCATGAGGGCTGTCTCACAAACATTTGGAGCCCTTTATGCACACTTGCCATAAGTTTGCATTTCGACAGACTTTACCCACCATTAATAGCGTTGTGACGTTAGATTCAGGCGGCAACCTCTGGTTCTGCCGAGTGAAACCGATGCAGAAGCGTCTTAAAATGTGCATTCTGACTACTGACCAGCAGGGGGCGAAAAAAATAAGTCCAATTGTATGGAAATTTATGAGAAAATTACTCTACTTCTCACTTGACTTAGTGATGTCACTCCTCCACATTCCAAATATGGTAACTTCCATTTATCGGTTGCAAAAAAACCGAAAATGGTGACGGCTGTATTCCAAGATGGTGAAATCAACGAAGCACCAGCAACTACTTATTGATGCTGTTTTGACAGAAACAAGTTAATTGATAATTTGACAATTCCCTCTGGGGTAGTTCGCATGGTGGAGCGGGGGCCACATGGACTACACCTGAGACCTTACCGCAGCGGCCCAAGATCGAATCCGAACTGCATACCCCTTTGCTGTTGATGTCAATAAAGTCCCTGACAGTACAGGGCTCAGGGTTTAGGAGTTCATTCAAGATCTCCAGGGCCAATTTATGTTGTATTTTGAACTGCTAGCAGCCCTATGGTAGGGTAGGATGTGTTTGTAAGACTTTGGGTAGGTGTTAATAAAAACCCTGTTGGCAGTTAGGCTGAATCTGTCTCTGATTGCTGTGCTACCCCTTTTTTCCCTGTCCTCCAACCAATCCTGTGACAGTTAGATCATTAATATACATATGAATGTGTTTCATGGCATGTACTTGTTCTCTGGACTTGAAAACATTTACCGCAGTCCAAACATAATTTAGAGCAGTCCAATATGTCAGACACACATAGAGATGCAGTGACTGTGCCAAAGGTTGCTGGTCAAGAAATAGCACCAAGGCTAACTGCTGCTAGACCATCGTTTTTATATTTTAATCATGTTTATAGCTGGTTTTGAACAAACAAAATAAACACAGATCCTTGTATACTGTAATGACATAAAATGTAATACAAGAATGTCAAATGTCTGAAGGTGTTGTATTGGATGGCATTATATTATCCAGTGGTAGTGATATTTTTGTTCTTTCTATTTAAATGAGGTGCTATAAATATAGAGAGTATAATCACTAATTATACAGGGTAAATGGGGTTCAGTAAACAAACTAAAATGACACTGTCTTACGTAAAAGTCATTACCGCAGTCTGCTGCTGATGATCAGCCCTGTGTTCTCCACCATCGTGCTTCTCAGGAATGTGTGTGTCTGTCTGCTTCTCTTGGACACACACTCTGACAGATGCTCGACCACACTTGACTGCTGGACCACCCGTGGACACATTGCCTCCACACCCCTCATCAGGTCTTGAGCCAACTCCTGGAAGAAACACACAGACTGGAGACGTGAGCACGGCCGAGACCGAGCATTGTCAAGACAAGGCGGAGACCGCCAAGAAAGAATCCTCAGACCAAGCTGGAACTGGCAACCATTGAGAAATGTGTCATTCTGTTATTTTAGAGATTAGCTCAGGACTATACGTTGGATATTGAAAGTGCTGAATTCGAAATTCAGAGCATTAATATAGTCATGGATGGATCACTCAACCGGCCTACTGGGCACAGGCAAGACACTTAAAGAGACCAGAAAGAAACACAAAATGACTTCAAAGAGACACAAAACAACTACAAAGAGACGCAAAACAACTACAAAGAGACACAAAACAAATATAAAGAGACACAAAACAACTACAAAGAGACACAAAACAAATGCAAAGAGACGCAAAACAAATACCAAGAGACAAAACAAATACAAAGAGACACAAAACAAATACAAAGTGACACAAAACAACTACAAAGAGACGCAAAACAAATACAAAGAGACACAAAACAACTACAAAGAGACAAAACAACTACAAAGAGACGCAAAACAACTACAAAGAGACACAAAACAAATACAAAAAGAGACTAAACAACTACAAAGTCTGTGTCTTGCTGAGGTAGTGGGGCCTTTGGCATGTCTTTGCCATTTGTTTGCACTGTTAGCGCTACTAGCATGGTTAGCTTCTAGCCGTCGGATCAGCCGTCGCCATGTCGAGGGCCATGTGGAGGTGAATTTCGAACTAAGCACCTTTAAGGTGTAACTGGAAAATGAAATAACCATTGCTGTTGTGAAATAGAGGAAAGACTAAATCAGATATTTTTAACCATATCACATAAATTGATAGATAACTGAAGACATGCATAACCCTTTATTTCAAACTACCAACTTTCTTCAGGGAAATCTTAATGATGTTCAATTGTAATACATTCATGATGAACTGTTACATTTCAGAAGCCCACCTTTAAATTTAATTAAATTAAGTGAACAAGGCCATGGCCTTAATTAACGTTGTTCTGTAATCCAACACACTACATTTCTAGAATAGTCAAACTGCTCATGATTAAAACCTTTGTTTCATCAGTGAACAGCATGCTGCCCTGTCATCTGGCCTGTGTGACAAGGTGTATTAAACATGTACCTGTATGCTTCTGTTGAACTCATTAGTCAGTGCAGTAGCAGTGTCAGTGAGGATGCAGTTCACCAAGTCTCCATCAGAGGCACACTTCCTGCCTGCCTCATACAGAGAGGGAAGCAGCTGCACAGGCGGAGCCAACAAAACATTAGTATAAAACATCATTTACATATATACCTCATTTACAAATGTACTTTAATTGAACAGAATCTTCCAGAGCCTGATTGTGATTATTTTGGCCCAAAATGACATCATTCACAATTCATTCAGTAGCCTGTACCTTGAAGGACTCCCTGGCGTTGTGCAGCACCTCGTGTGCTGTCAGGATGTCAGCCTGGTCCTCCTGAATGTTGCAGTGCTTTAGACGTTGGAGGCTGTCCTCCAACTGCTGACACAGACCATGGACCTGCTCAAATTGAAGACAACCGAGACAGACACAGCTGAAGATACAGACCAGGTGGCAACCTCCAAGTCTGAAAAGTGAGACCAATGTTCCTAAGTGTCTTAACCGTACATTCTCTCTAGTGTCCATCAGAGGGCGACTCCTCTGGTTGTATAGAAGTCTAGTCTAAAATGACTCTACTTCTCTCTTGATTTATTTCCTCAGTAAACATTGTAAACATGAGTTTATGGTCTCAATCTCTAGTTTCAAGTCTTCTTCAATACAGCATGATGCTCATTTAGTAAATTATGGTCCATTTAGAGTCAAATAGACCATAAAGCAGGGTATGCTTTAGGGTGGGGCTACACAGTGATTGACAGGTCGCTACACTGCGTTTTCTGGTCTAGGAGTTGTCTGTGTTTTCGTCTGAGAACTTGAACCCTATTACAGTGTGTTTTCAGTTCCAAAAAGTTATTTTTTCCCTCATGTGTCGCTTCTCACGTCACTACAAAACAGTAGTGCACAAACCAATGGGTGACTACGTCCTCTTCTGATATACAGACCTATGCAGAAACTGGTATTTGGGACGAGTATAGTATATGAATCAGATGTGCTTCAGTCAAAGAGCTCCACCTTTGATATGATGGGATTCAATTCAATTCAATTGATTGTGAAATTAATCAACACTACACCGTGCCAAGGTAGAGCCTTATTTCCACACTTTCATTGGACTATAATACAGTTAATCAGCAGTATGTTTCACTGCTGTTGTTAACTTAATAATGTATTGTTATACTTCTTACCTTCTCAGATTGGCCAGCTCTAAACACTTGCTCCACTCTTTCAGACTGTCTCTGGTTGTTTCTGTCTAAACACTGCTGAATCTGCACACACACACACACACACACACACACACACACACACAGAAGGAATACAGCAAAAAATTGTTAAATGTAAGCAAACAAAATTATACGTTTGGGATTTACAGTACATCATCCACTTTTTTATAATCCAGATGAGATCACCCCCCCCCCCCCCCCCCCCACACACACACACACACGCACACACACACACACACACACACACACACACACACACACACACACACACACACATACTGACCTTGTGCAGGGTTTCCTTCGTTCTGTCAGGGTTGCTGCGGTAACTCTGTGTGATATCACCCAGGCCAGACACCTGCTGCAGAGTGAAGTTCCTGCAAGACATAGAGTTTGATGTAAAGTGATGTAAGATATTTAGTATTGTATGTATTCTTTTTTTTTGTTGTGTGTCGAGATTGAACAAAGAGGGCCCTTGTTTAAGAGTTTGTGTTTTAGCAAATGCAATAAACGGAAACCAGCAAACCCATCTACATGCTATTAATCTGAACAGCATGGTAGTCAACAACTGCAGCTTGTGCTGAATGATAAATGATTATTATAATAATACTTATGACTTATACTTATCATATACCTTTGGATAATGTCTGTGTGTGTGTGTGTGTGTGTGTGTGTGTGTGTGTGTGTGTGTGTGTGTGTGTGTGTGTGTGGGTATGACCTCTCCAAGGCATCAGCCACATCCTGGAAACCCCTGGCAGTTACATTGTTCCTGTCCCATGTTAGAGTCCTTGAAAGAGAGAGAGGGCTCAGTTCAAGGAAGTGTGGTTAAAGAAGGCCGAGGCTGATCACCAGAGTCTGATGGAGCAGCGGTAACACCAAACACTGAACACCGCTGGAGCCAATCAAGTACTGAATGTTAGTTTCAAACGATGAAATGGTGACATCTAGTGGCCAACATTAGACTCACAGCCTAAAGTTAACTGTTAGGGGAGATGAATATTGGTTGGGTTGTGGCACCAAAATGTTCCAGTGTAATGAACAATGCTTCCTGTGCCTATTAAAGGTAGTTACAGTGGAAACGTCAAACTGATCTACTACACATTTGTATATTTATTACATGAATATAAAGAAGTGAAACGGACAGCTTTGCTTCTAACTGGATTTGGTTGTTTACTGCTGTTTCAAACTCAAGACTGTTTCTGCTTGTTTGGGTCGACGACACTTGCAGAGCACTAGCTTTCACTGCTGTCATGGGAGTGAAGTAAAAAAAACACATAGAATTACGTAGTTGAAATGTTTCCATGTGTTTTCATGCAAGAACCGAGATGATCACTTGATTACTATAAGCTTTGTATCGTAATATTTTAAGTTTTAACTTTACTTATTTACTGATTTACATATAACATCATACTATTTTAAGTGGACACCTGCACTATATTAAGGTTAAAACATTTTGAATTAATCTAAAGTAAATTTAAGAGCAGTAGGTACAGAAATAGTTGTTATGCCATATGTGGTTTTCTGGTCCACAAACACTGATTGCAGTGTCACTGGTTAAAAAATGACATATTTACTGTAGTTTGGCCTGTGCCCACAATCACCTTTAGCCACCACTGCTACAAGCAGGTTCCACTGTAATATGTAAATCACAAAATATTATAAAATGAGATGGTTAGTTGGTTACAGTGCCTCTACTTGTCGTGTTTAACACCTTGGCTAGTGTGTGTGTGTGTGTGTGTGTGTGTGTGTGTGTGTGTGTGTGTGTGTGTGTGTGTGTGTGTGTGTGGACCTCAGTCTGGTGTTAGTCATCAGGGCTTTGGCCAGCATTTTGGCTCCAGTGTCTCCGATGTTGTTTCCACTGATGTCCACTTGAGTCAGAGCAGCGCGGCCACCCAGAGCGCTCAGCAGGATGTGAATCCCTGTCTTCAGCTTGGAGTCACACACCGATAAAGACTGCAAGGGCTGCGCACACAAACCCACACACACTAATATATAAGAAACGGTGGCATTCTAAGAAGAAACACCATTGAGAAAATTAACGGAAATAAGTGATTGCTGTTTTGCTGATCATCAAATAGAAAAATGAAAGGACGTGTCACTCACACACTCTTCATCCTGAATGAGCTGAGCTATACGATGAAGAACATCACTGAGAGCTCTGGTAGACAGAAAGAACAGAAGGGTACAAGCATTAGTTTTAAGGAGGACTGGAGTAGATGTCTGCAGTATCTAGTAAATGTTCGGTTTAAGAAGTGGACGCGACACAGTGAAGTCTCTGGGCCAGATGTGTAAAGGATGTGTACACATGCTTGATTTATATTAAACTTGCAAAGAAGACATTATAATCTAATCGGTCCTTCCAAAAATAAAAATAAAAATTATATAATATAACATCTCATTACAATAATAAAATCAGACATTGTCACCAGTTAATGAAAATATAATGAAATTCTTTTTTCCCAAAAGATATGCAGAGAAGCTCACAGCGGTACGTTAAAAACACATGCATATACACACAAGTTCTCATCATAGAGTTATAATATAATTTAATCTATAGATATCGTTTACCTTTCCCAATACAAATTTTTACTGATTAAAGCTTCAATGCATCATAATATAACTCTTGCAACCTTCGTTAACGTTAGCCGTTAGCGCCGCTATATAGCCAAATTTGATTTGGACAGCTAACGTTTACTAGCTTATAGCTTATAAACGTTTACTTTTGGCTTCCCACGGGGCACAAACAGTGGTCTCCTGGGTAAAAGTCCTGTGTTTGTTTGACCCATCCACCACACCTCCCACGCTCTCTTAGCGGACTTTCCTGTTGTTATACATTATAGCAGATCAGTTTCACTCATACGGTCGCTCCATAATTGCTCTGGTCAAATGCAAAAACGTCGCCACTCAACACATACAATGCGTACTGCTACCACTTAGGTAGCTTTTGGCCCAACAACCTCCAAAAACAAATGTTTGGGTAACCCGTTTGTACCTTGAGAGACACAACCCAGGGTAAAAAATCCCAGCAAACACTGGACTCCGTCCACATCTACAACAAACATTTAAACCTATGTTCCAAAAGTCCTGCTGTACCACCGGCTATTGGATCTCTCTCCAAGAACTCTGTGTCATTTTGGGTGTCTTTGTCATCATTGAATCATACAAATGATGATAATGGTGCATACTTACTGACAGTCTAACAAGCACTTTGTTTTTATATGCTTTTATGCATTTTATGCTTGTCTTTTTTATGAGCTTCTCATATCTGGACTTTGGCAGCTAGATATTAAAAGGAGACTGTTCAGAGATTTCAGTGAGGTAATATTTTGATCGATCAAACGGAAACTATAAAAAAAAGTGGAACAAAAGAATAGAGAGCTCATTCTGCAGACATAAAGAGTTATTACTTCATTAGATGTACTATTTACACTAGCTAAATTACAGAATGACTCATTTCATGTAACTCTTAAAGTTTTAAACTTATGGCCACTATGACTCAGTAGAAAGGTTTATGTACAGTATATCCATGTGATGAGCTGATGTCAAGAGAAGACATAGCAGAGTAAAAGGTTTGTACTATGTTCCACAGACCTGGACTTCATGGCAAAGTTTCTTCCCAGTGCGAGGTGTTGAAGAGAGTGACATCGACCAACAGACAGGACCAGAGTTACCATGTCATTCTCAAAACCTATGGGCAGACAGAGGGAGAGAGGGAGCAACATAGAGGGCTGAAACATTTAGGGGGAAAATGGAGACAGGAAGTGAGTGGAGGTCAGCTGCTTAGCAGCAATAGTAATGACATGTAACAGTAACATTTCAGCCAACTTTGATTGGCTACACTTTGCTTATGGGTGAACTAGATCTGTGGAAGACGCTGCATAAGTGGCTCTGCATACTGTGTTCAAACATCTTGAAGGTAAAAACATGTATGTCAGAAACATAGACTGTATATAACAAGTGGACACGGTCAACGTGATGTGATGTCACACACAGTTTTGTAAACTGCCGTATTGGAAGCCTCGAGTTCAGCATTTTGGCCGTCGCCATCTTGGTTGTTTGGAACCAAAACAAGAGGGTGGAGCTAAGTACAACTGAATGATGACAGGCGGCTAAAATGCTACAATCAACTTTCATGAAATGAAAAACCTTTAAGAGTTAAAGTTCTAAAACGAAAACACAGACAACTCCCAGACCAGACAATGCTGTGGTAGAGACCTGTCAATCACAGTATCCCCGCCCTACAGCATACCCTGATTTATAGTCTATTTGACTCTAAATGGACCATAATTTACTAAATGAACATCATGCTGTATTGAAGAAGACTTGAAACTAGAGATTGAGACATAAACTCATGTTTACAATGTTTACTGAGGTAATAAATCAAGAGAGAAGTAGAGTCATTTTAGACTAGACTTCTATACAACCAGAGGAGTAAAACATTTTTTTATTTAGTTGCTGCAAATAATTTGCCATTGTAATATAGTGACTGGCTAAGTAATAAATACTCTTCCATGCCAGTGGGTAGCAGTAGGTAGCGCAGTAATAACAAATGATGCGTGGGAGAGGTTGCGGTGACAAGACGAACAGCAATGGAGAAATATTTGAAAAGGAAAAATGCAGACTCTGAACTGGGCCCTGGACAACATTCTAACCTAGATGAAAAGCCCAGTATGAGATGAGCTTTTCGGTGTGCCGCGGGAACTTTTTAATGTAATAAATGTCAGCTCAAAAAACGTCTCAGAAAAGGTTGAAAAATACTGCTGTAGCATACCAATTGCACCCATCTTACACTGTGAAACTTGTGTCCTTGTCTTGTTCAATGTAAGCATTTCTAGACTGCGGGATGATGTCCTGAAATGAGTGCTAGAATTGGAGAGTGATTGTGTGAATGCCCCTCTCCTCCTCTTTGAGTGTGTGTACTTTTGCATACCATTGTCAGAGAGATCCAGACTTCTGATAGCTGTGGCTTCAGAGATGTGCTCCTGTATCACCTGGGCCCCTGCAGAACGCAGCTACACATACACAGATATATGCACACACACACACACACACACACACACACACACACACACACACACACACACACACACACACACACACAGGCATACAATAGTTTGTTTACTGTAGCTTTTATATCATCATAAATGTGTGTGAGTGTGTACTGTACCTCACAGCTACTGAGGTCCAACTCTAGCCCAAACAGACGAGTGTTGGTTGCCAGACCCTGTAGTAATAACCTAGTTGTAAAATAAAACATATACCCATGAGATATACATAAGTGTATACACGGTATAGCAGAGCTGCTTTGACACTTAAACAGACTCATGAACCACTGAAACACAGTTGGAATGTGTACAGTGTGTGTTGTGTGTGTGAAGAGACAACAGTTCTCTGAATGAAATGATTACAATAGTCATTCACTGGCGTGTGTGTCATAGTATTTTCCCTCCTCTGCTCTAGTAACTAGTAACATCCCATAAGAAGCCCATGAGTGATATCACATATGCTCAACAAGTCCACGTCTATGGTTGCTATTAAAATAATAGAATAGCATTACTGCATGTGTTGGTACCTTCACATACATTAGCATTGACACCTAGCCACGATGCCAGTGTTCTTTAGACGTTTCCGTAATTGTAAGAAATTGAAGGTCTCGTTTTGATATAAAACACAATGCCAGCTAACGTTAGCTACAACCACTAGATGCTATGCTAGTTTTCTGCAGTCTGATGTCATTAAGCACAGGCGACCAAAAACAGCTAGCTAGGCGCTAACTGCCTAGGTAGCTAAGTTGCAAAAAATGAAAGGTAGGCTATACGTGTATTGACCAAAATATTTCCAGAGAGGAGTTAATACTTTTTGAGTAGCGGGGGTAATCATCAATACAGGAAATGTGAAGCCGGAGCACAACCGAGGTGTTACAACTTGCAAACAGCGAGTGGAAATACAGAAGATGAGAGTGGAGAGAAAACTGGCTAATGCTGAGGCAGCGAAACAACCCACTGAGCCCCAAAAGCTGCCAGTGGGTTTGAAAAGCTTTTGAATGATTTATGGAATTACAACTGTTATACTGCACAAAAGACATGTTTGAGTTCCCCCACTTCTAGTCATGTTTCTGCCATTTCTAGTCAGGTGCAGGACTTGCAAGCTATTGTAAGTTAAGTTATTGGTGAAAGAGCGCAAAGGGCAAACTCTAATAACCTTTGTTGTGGAAGTAATCAACAATACAGCCGGATCTGTCTGGTAGAAATGACGTGGGAAGAGGTTAGAAACAATCCTCAGACAAAATCCAGTCAGGAACCTTGTGGTTGATATATTTTTTATATATAGTAGCGATGGTGATCTAGCAATAAAGTAAAGCCAGATGTGATGTGTGTGCAACCAACATGAAACCTCATCATACAGCAAGACAGGTAGAACTTTCATGTTCCCCTCATTAAAAAGTGAATATTACATTACTGCATGTGTTGGGAGTAAACACACCTGAGGGCTTGTGGAGGAAGTTTGGTTGCAGACAGGCCCACATGTTTGAGCTCACAGCTCTGACTGAAGAACTCTCCAATGCTCCTGGTCATCTTCTGCACTTTTCTACACACAGACACACACAAACACTTTCATAGTAACCTGTAGCTTTAAAAACGTTTCTTTTCAATTCTATCAACCACACTATAAAATTTAGTTGGAGGAGATTATAGCTGCTGTTTCCACCACCTGATTCATTTACATTTCAGGTAACTTCAAATAGTAAACAGAGACATCCATAATTCCTGCTGTAACAAGTCAAAATGTCTGCTGAGAAAAATGTTCTAAATCATGTTTCGCCTTTTTGTCGTGTTGTCTGAGTGTCTAGTCAGAATTATTATGCCCTATATGGTGAATTACCAACCAGTGCATTGTTAAAACTAGTGGAGATGGTCATTGTGCAGAAATAGAGTAGAGTAGAGTCAGAACTACAGAACTACTGACTCACTACAGTCCTCATGTCCTTATATAACGGTCCGTTTGAGATCTTATAGCGATCAGAGCTTTTAGCGTCTTAGGTTAAAATAACTACTGTAGACAGTGTGGGCGACTGTGGCTAAGTAGAGAGCAGGGCCGTCTTTCAAGCAGAGGATTGGCGGTTCGATCCCTGGCTCCACTAGCCGCATGTTGATGTGTCCTTGAGCAAGACACTTAACCCCAAAATTGGTATGATAGAATCTGAATTGTAAGTCGCTTTGGATGAAATGACTGAAATGTAATGTAGACAAGTTAACAGCAGTTACGTGACAAAAAAAACTATATAAGCGCTGTTACCTATGTACGAAATAAGTTAATGTTTGGGGGAAAATAACTACGGAAGTGTCATTACTTACAGAGTAACTGAACACTTGAACATGTTTTTTTAAGCTATAAACTAAAATATATGACTGTACTCTGATGGAACACATCAATGCAATGCTGGTGTTACTAAAATTTATAAAAATCTGCATTTTATGGTTGAAAATGGCTCAAAACACCATCTACTGTTTTAAATCAGCCCAAATCTCGCAAAAACAATTCTGAGATTGAGCCGATCGTGTCTGATCCGTGGCACTATGAATAGTAAATCCATCAATTTCAGCGCCCAATGCCATATTGCTATTTTCCAAGCTACTGTAGCTGTCATATTTGTTGACGCTGCGTTGAGGCTTTAGTCACCAGGAAGTGGGCTTACTTTCATCTCTCAGCCCCTTGCCCACTTTTTTGCATTTTTCAAAATACTGCATTGGTTGGACTTAGACCCTAAGACCTGGGGGTGAAGTTACGCTTTCAGTACAGAAGTTAGTAACAAATAAATCAACTTTTGGGTGAGAATAACTAAGCCACTAAGTCGCATTACTTCAGAACGTAAGTAACAGATCCAATCTACTGATTTGGGGGTTACTGCCCTGTAAAACAAAATCAGAAATAAGGAAATTACAGTAAAAACATATACAACCTCAGTATTGTTATGATCCATGATAGTAGATGTGCAGTGGTAACGACTCTATTACTACAATAATACTGACTTCTCTAATGCAGAGAGGATGACAAGTTCACAGGTCCTACATCTCCAAATCAAAGTGAGGACCACTGACATTATGAAGTGAACAGTGGAGCTGACCTGTGACTAAAGGGGTTCCTGGCCAGGCTCAGGCGGATCAATTTGTAACAACATCCGGCAGACAGGGACACAAATAACTGCAAGAGAAAAGTACAATATGTGAGTGGTATGTACAGAATGACAAGTACTTCAATACATAATAATTCACAATAGTTCAATTAACAACAGTGGCGTAGAACAAAGATCTGGACCCCATAGATATGCAGCCTCAGTGGGCCCCCTTTCAATACATCCAGGCTTTCACTAGGAGCTGTTTAGCTCTTCATTACACACTGAGTATGAGACAAATCGATTAATAAGTAAATGACAGTTTCATACATAATAATGTCAAGTGAGTTCATATTTGGTGCGCTGCAGCCTGGTGTTCCTTCCAACTGATGCCATCCAGATACTCACCAAACAAATCAAAGTGATGTCACTCCAGTTATCTCCATTGCACCACTACACAGGCAGATCTCACTGGAACCCCATCGGGAGAAAGAATTGAGTGACAAACACTGACTCCGTCTCCCGCAAACCAAGAAATCAAGAAATCAATGGTAACATGTATTGATTCATTGATGGGTTTTTTTAACTTTTGATGGAGCTAGGCTGACACTTTCCCCCTTCTTCCAGTCTTCTTGCTAAGCTAGGCTAAACACTGCCTGGATATATCTCTGTGCTGAATGACAAAGACTAGAATCCTATCAACCTTCTCCTCTAACAGCAAGCTTACTTTCCAAATTGTTTGACTATTATTCCTTTAGGGGAATTCTACCAAATAGCATTTAGCACTGCATCACATGTACACGCTGTGGCTGGTAGCGCCCATGAATTTGTTATCCTTTATCCTTTATTACTGGAGCACTTATGCCATATGACAGAACACACTCATTTAAATCATAGAAGGAATTGTGGGGATCTGATTAATTTGTCAGGAGTGGACCTTGAGATGATCATTGCCCACGGCCGACTACCCAGCCAGACTAGCCTGACCCAACGCCGCTGAGTCGAGAGGGAAGAAACCGAAGGCTATTCCACCACCAGCCTGCTCCTGGCTAACGTCCAGTCACAGGAAAACTGAACCCAGCAACTGTTCCCTCATCTTCACAGAAACAACTGTACATCATGATGCTTGGTGCTCAAACACAGTCAAAGTTGATGGACAGTGTTTCCCTGATTTTTAATGTTAAGATGTCGGCCATGTTATCTCCCCAGAGAATTGCTTTGTTGCTTCTGTCTGCATTCCTCCTGATGCAAATTTAAATAATGCAATACAGAAATGTACTACTGTTTTTGTTTTGTTGTTTTTCTTGTGTTGCAAATGAGCTTGAACTACATTTTGTGGTGCAACCCTGTGCTGCATAGTATGAACCGTCTCTCACTGACCGTGTCCAGAGGGCAGTTAGTATCACTGAGGTCCAGATGAGACAGAGAGTTAGTTCTGGACAGGAACTTGAAGAGGAACTGCAAGACACACACACACACACACACACACACACACACACACACACGCACACACACAATGCTTATACATACTGTATGTGTTATACAGTATATGTTTAAGATGTTCAGACATGGTGTGTTTCACAGTTAAAAATGTTGCTGAAAACTAAATTAAATGTTTGTCTCTCAAGCATATGTTAACTAGGATATGGATAAACCAGGACTTTCAGTATTATGAGTTGAGCATTACAATGCAGTGTCCCTTTTTCATATTTTACATACTGTATGTATTATTTTTTGAATTCATATTTATCATTTATTTTGCTTTTCAAGATGATGCCGCTGATGCCGGCTGCCGTCCTGTCATCTCCAGTTAAACTGTACTTATATCTGGTTTACTTTGCACCGCTCAATGGAGAGATGTGTTGAGTTTGATTGTATATAGTGGCATCTGCTCATTGTATGTACAGTATGTGTATATGTATCCATGTGTACATTCTTTGTATGCAACAATATCTATCTTCAATCCACATAATTTGACATGAAACACGCACGCACACACACACACACACACACACACACACACACACACAGAGCAGAGCGTACCGTTGCGTCTTCAGTAACCAGGCTGCCAGGGTTCCCAGAGAGGTCGAGGTGGGTCAGAGATGCTGAGAACAGCTGAGTGGAGGATAACACCTGACTCAGACAGCCAAGACCTGGAAACGAACAGATCACACTCATGCAAAATTGGTGTTGGAAGAGTTTTTTACCACAGAGTGAGGACATTTTTGGAATGTGAGGACATTTTGGCTTCAAAGGCCTGTTTAAATTCATGGGTTCATGTTAAGATTAGGGTTAGGATTACTTAAATAGCGATTAGCGTTAGAGTAAGTCTTCAGGAGTCTGTGTGTGAATATGTATATGTGTGTGTGTGTGTGTGTGTGTGTGTGTGTGTGTGTGTGTGTGTACCTTTAGAAGTCATTGATACCCTGGACAGAGAAAGGTGCTTGAGTCCTTCAGCTAGATTCTCCAACTCCTGAGTGAGCGCTATGACACCTAGGAATGAAAACACAACACACACAAAAAGTTCAGTGTGCATACGCAACACAAACCTGTTGGCCGTTCTGAAGTACCCACGCACAGAAATAATGCATTGCTAATGTTCATTTAAAATGACTAACTGATATGAATACAGTGGCCCTTTCTTGTTGTACATATAGACCATATTCACAGCAGATATTTTGACTTGTCAAAGCAGAAAAGAGACAGGTGGAATTAAAAACATCAAAGCTGGCTTAAACTTCTCACTCCAAACTATCTGCTAGATACTACCAGAAGAAGATGGCAAATGTCCCTCCAGCTAAACCCACATTTCACTCACAAATCTTCACAGAGGAAGGCTAACAGTAAAACTGGCCTCCTGGCTTCAGATGGAACATCAACACATCCTCTTTTCTAAAACTGTTCTGATAGCACTCAGATGTGCTGTATTAAAAGACCACCTTTGTCTTCGATTGGATTCCCGGAGAGGTTGATGGATTTCAGGGTAGAGGAGGTGTGCTCCCGCAGGGCAGCAGCCATCTTGATTGCAAAGTCCCTGCAGCAGAATAACAAGGTTACTTCTCAATCAATCCCTGTACATTTTAATTAAGAATCAAAAACAGCCTGCTTGGATTCATGTGTAGTTTCAATCTTTCTCAAGGTGTATTTTCTTTGTCTGACAGTGTGTACATTCAAATCACCAGCCGACAGTAAAACACCCAGAAACAACACAAATCCTCAGAAGTATGTTAATATTCATGTCTGAAATGGCAAAACCAGACACCCTTTTTTTAGGGAACTTTGCCTACCTGCCTTGCTATATATCTACAGCACATTGCTGCACACACTCACACATAAACTCACAGTTTGAGTCCACTGGCCTCCAGTGAGAGCTCCTCCAGACTGGGAGATCTGGACAGCAGGAAAGTCAGCTGCTGCTGGATGTCTACTGACTGAAGGGACAAAGACACAGAGACAGGCGGTCTAAAACAACTTCTCAGTCTGGTTCCAGGACCTAGTGGAGACTTCTGGTGGGATGAACTCCTCATCTCCCGGTGAATGGCAGGGTCTTATCATGCTCATATTCATATTTGTATTTTGGGTTTCTGCTAGAACATGTTGAAATGCTTTAATGTTTAAAAAACAGTATTTTTCTCATAATGAACTTGTATTCACTCTCTGTCTTAAACGATCCGTGTTAATGAACTTAAGAACATTTATTCTACGCAGAACAAGGACCGTGGATTTTGTCCCCCATCTCTTACGGTGTATTCTGGTCTAGGAAGGTATCACTTAATGGAGAATGGAGAGGAGGAAATTGCCTCTACTAAACTTTTGCAAGATGGATGGTAGGCGGCTGTATAACTACAGATCCATCAAGACTTAATGGTGTGTGTGCCACCACCTACTCTCCTGTCAGGAGGGTTTTCAGGTCATGTCACCTTTAGCTCAAGGTTTAAATTCATTCTCTTTGCATATCAAGCACCTCTTCTACATTTATTCCATGAAATGGGATTATGGGCTGACATGCAAGTGACACCATCTTTTGCAAAACCTTTATTCAATCCTTTCACCACTCTGTAACAACAGAAGAACAATAACAGAGTTTACCAGTTTGAGGTCTTTGCAGTAGATCTTGGTAAACCACTGGTTGAAAGACAGAGCTGCTACTGCCAACGCCAAGTCCCTGAGAGCAAAGGACAGGAATTCAAAGAGTTAGGTTAGCTTTGCCCAAACTATATTACAATATGAAAGATAGGGATAAATTATACTGTAATAAAGAATAAGGAGACAGTTTAACCCTCCTTATTATTCCAATAGATTTGTTTATTTTTCTACTAACACAGTCAATATGTTTACTCCAACTTAAACGCTCATCAATAATAATTCCTTGGAATTTTGTAGATGACACTTGAGGCATCTCAACAGATTCAATTTTAATTTTAGATAAATCCTTAGAGTACGATTTTTTGCCACTGAAAATAATAAAATTACATTTTTTGATATTCAAAGATAGTTTATTTAATTTGAACCATGTATCATAGGCAGTTAAACCAGCATTAGTTTCCATAATCAGTGAACTGAAATTTGAATGAGAGAGAACTAGGGTTGTGTCATCTGCAAACATTATCGGAAAAGGGCTTTTTGACACATTAGACAAATCATTAATATAAATAAGGAATAATAATGGTCCAAGAATAGACCCCTGTGGAACCCCACATATTAGTCTGGCTTTGTTTGAATAACAACCTTTAACACAAACAAACTGTCTTCTGTTGGAGACATAATGTTTTAGCCATTTGTATGCAATGTCATGTAATCCATATTTATGCAGCTTCTCCAATAAAATATTATGGTTTACTGTATCGAAGGCTTTGGAAAGGTCTATGAGAATACTGCAAGTAAATTCATTATTGTCATACATCAGGTCAGGTGGGAACATGTTTTTAGAGAACATTTGGGAAAATAGCATTGTGACGCTGAAACGTGCAGTTTGACCAAAATGTGTATGTTTGGATTTGAATACATAAGAATATAAACAACTAAAACAAACCAGAAAATGAATGTACCCGCTCCTTAAGACTGGATGTAACAACACTGTACTGTATCTCACCTGCTGTCTAAGTGGCTGAAGTCCTGCAGGTTAAACTCCCTCCACTTGTTGGTGCAGTAGATGTTGTCCACATCCTGCCAGAACAGTTTGGAAACACTACTGATAACATTCTCTTATTGTCAAGCTGCTATTAAGTGTCACTTGAGTAGTTTATGGCAAAAGAGGTCCTTGTAAAGGTTGGTACACATGGCCTATTCAAGTATTTCATGTTGAAGTACAGTCGTGACTCACCCATTGAATCTCCTCTCTGAATGGTATCTGGTTGAAGTCACACAGAGCAGCATAGGTATCAGAGAATCCTCCTGAGGAACACATTCAGACACTATCCATCTGCAAACACACAAGCTTCCTTCAGGAGCTAATGTCTCATCTCATCTCATCTTCGACCACTTATCCGGGATCGGGTCGCGGGGGCAACAGTTCCAGCAGGGGACCCCAAACTTCCCTTTCCCGGGCCACATCAGCCAGCTCTGACTGGGGGATCCCGAGGCGCTCCCAGGCCAGTTTGGAGATATAGTGCCTCCACCTGGTCCTGGGCCTCCCTCGGGGTCTCCTCCCAGCTGGTCGTGCCTGGAACACCTCCCTAGGGAGGCGCCCAGGTGGCATCCTCACCAGATGCCCGAACCACCTCAACTGGCTCCGTTCCACGCAAAGGAGCAGCGGCTCTACTCCGAGTCCCTCACGGATGACCGAACTTCTCACCCTATCTCTAAGGGAAATGCCAGCCACCCTCCTGAGGAAACCCATTTCGGCCGCTTGTACCCGCAATCTAATTCTTTCGGTCATAACCCAGTCCACATGACCATAGGTGAGGGTAGGAACGAAGATTGCCCGGTAGATAGAGAGCTTTGCCTTGCGGCTCAGCTCTCTTTTCGTCACAACAGTGCGGTAAAGCGACTGCAATACCGCCCCAGCTGCTCCGATTCTCCGGCCAATCTCATGTTCCATTGTTCCCTCACTCGCGAACAAGACCCCGAGGTACTTGAACTCCTTCACTTGGGGTAAGGACTCATTCCCTACCCGGAGTGGGCAATCCACCGGTTTCCTGCTGAGAACCATGGCCTCAGATTTAGAGGTGCTGATCCTCATCCCAACCGCTTCACACTCGGCTGCGAACCGATCCAGTGAGTGCTGGAGGTCACAGCCCGATGAAGACATCAGGACCACATCATCTGCAAACAGCAGCGATGCAATCCTCAGCCCACCGAACTGTAAACACTCCTCCCCACGACTACGCCTCGATATCCTGTTCATGAATACCACAAACAGGATTGGTGACAAAGCGCAGCCCTGGCAAAGGCCAACCCTCACCGGAAACGCCTTCTCCAGGTCCACAAAACACATGTAGACAGGATGGGCGTATTCCCAAGCCCCCTCCAGGATCCTTGCGAGAGTGAAGAGCTGGTCCGTTGTTCCACGGCCAGGACGGAATCCGCATTGTTCCTTTTCAATCCAAGGTTCGACTATCGGCCGAACCCTCCTTTCCAGCACCTTGGAGTAGACTTTACCAGGGAGGCTGAGTAGTGGCTGAGTAGTGTGATACCGCGGTAATTGGCACACACCCTCTGGTCCCCCTTTTTGAACAGGAGAACCACCACCCCGGTCTGCCACTCCCTAGGCACCGTCCCAGACCTCCACACAATGTTGAAGAGACGTGTCATCCAAGACAGCCCCTCCACACCCAGTGCCTTCAGCATTTCTGGACGAATCTCATCAATCCCAAGGAGCTAATGTATCAATGATCATCTGGCCACATGCACTAATCTGCTTTTTACAAAACTAATATTTCTACTGGATACAGTGCTAATCTTCAAATCACCAGGTGTTAGCAACAGGTGATGATTTACTGTAAAATAAAGGACACATACCACAGGAAGTCGGCCGACTGTCCAGCCGCTCTTCTATCACAGCCGTCAATGTGAGGAGTCTCTGCTGGAGATCTGGAAGACTCGTGTTCAACAGCTTTCTGACGATTGAAGGACAAGAAATATACTGCTAAAGACAGATATAGCATATTAGCATGCAAACGTTTGCTAATTAGCACTAAACACTAAACACAATGTCATTAGCTTTGCAGGTCAAAAACGAAATATTGGACAAACTGAAACTTTGACCTGATGATTCAAGAAGTCATTCTAGTTCTTTCTGAGAGGCCATAGCCGTGAGAAACAAAAGTCATGACAATCCATTCAGTAGTTGAGATATTTTATTTAAAACTATGAAAAAAGCCAGAGGACCACAAGCATAGGTGTATAAACAGAACTGGATACAGCTCCCTATAATTCCTATTACTCAGTGGCGCATGAAGCCAAAATGGCTCGACTGGCAAGTGATTCAATTAAAGGGATCTTCTGCATCTGTGAGCCCAAAGAGCGTTTCCCTTAACCCCTTGGTCCAGCCTCGGTCTAGGGCTCATTCACACATACTAAATAGGATGCTATGCTATCACAAGTCACAACTAGCTAACAACCGAATGGAGGGATGGCTGCTAACTTTAGCTGGTACTAGCAAACTGTATTCCTCAAATGCAGTTTATGTGTACAGCCAATTGCATTTCATTTCACACTGTTAACTGTCAGCTTCATCTCCTCCACCAGAGTGCTGTATCTGCTCTTGCTAGCCGATTTCCTCACGCAACTTTTGAAAAATACCAATAAAAAAGGGAGAGGGTGTGTGACTGTTTGAGATATGGCATATTTAGATGAATGCACACATTTTTGAATGCTGGATTTTGAAATATGTTTATAATATGTAGTTCAAATCATTTTATATTATGAGTGAGACTCACCCTGGAGAGGAATCAGGGAAGACCCTCTTCAGTGAGGCGGTCATATGACTGACCATGGCCTCAAGATCCTCAACGTGCGACACACTGAAAGACAGAGTGTACCTGTCTGTCTCCAACACAATCTGCAACATATATGTATGTTAACATTAAACATTGAAAACAGTAAAAACATAGAAGCAATAACCATCATTATTTTGCTTTTCATCTATATAAATATACATATATATACGTATAATCTCACAGTATTTTACAATGATTAGCCGACTGTATATTGCTCACCTATTTATTTTGATCATGAAGTATCATTGAGCATTTATTCCATATCCTTGATGTAAGATGTCAGTTACCTCCACTAGTTGAGCTAAAAGCCCAAAATGCTCACTAGTTAAACAAGTTTCCCACAATGCTAATGATAATAAACATCTGGAGCCAAAAAGGTCAAAATAGACCCCAACTAGTTAATCAGATGCAACATGCAGCCACTAGTTAGCTAGTTGCGGTTCCTCAGACCAACATGTTAACTAGTGAGCAATATACCAATGGAGCAGGCAAGATGATGACACAATCCTGAGTCCTGATTGGTTGGTATTTTTTATTTTGAACTGGAAAACCAATAGGAAGCCTCAATGCACACCTTCCCCCACCTCCTCATTAGCATTTTGTGCAACTATTATAACTAGTGAGCAATTTGGCTTTCACTAGCTCAACTAGTAAACACTTCAAGTGTCACTAGTTACAAAACGGCCTTCCATACAGGATGAATAAAAGGAATGGAAAAAGAAAACACTTGAATGAATATCAAAAACAAGTATGGTTTCAATAAAAACAATATTGTACCTGTGTGAGACTGTGAATGTTTATGGCGCAAATCTCCAAGTAGCTGAAAGTGCTCTCCACCTGGCACATAGACACACACAGGACATGAGAACATGTTACTGAAGCCCTCCAAGTGACCATGGTGACTAAAAAGACTCTACATTTTGGTTTCATTTGTCCAGGTTTTAAAATGTTTGCCTCCACCCCCATACACTTTCACAATTATCCCAAACTTGTGACCTTCCAAGGAACCATTTCTTCTGTTACTTGCAGGTCAGGAGCTTCGTATAAAAGACATTTGACTAATTTCTGAAAAAACTTATGAAATGAGAGGATTGATTTCCCAGACGTATAAGTTCATTAGCAACATCAACCCACGCTCCTTTGAGAACTTAACAATGGCCTGAGAGTCAGATCTTGGAGTGGTTATAACAAATGACCAATGGGCCTAAAGCTAAAGGTGGTGCATAGGGCTCATTACACTAATGCTAGATGAGTACAAATTTATTCTAACATCCGATATGTCAGCAGACATAACACACATGTTGTGGCTATGTCCTAAACTCTCTACCTTCTGGATTATTAATTAATGGAGTATTAGTATTAAAGCTCATAGTGAGCTGTTTGTACAGGTGAATCCTGTGCCCTCTTATCAAATAATGTAATAATAATAACTAAATAATAAAGCCAAAATGTGGTCGTAGCTTTCACAACACTCCACCCCCACGTCCTTTTCTCAGGGCCAAAGATCCAGTAGGAGCAGATCTTGGACCAGTGGACCAGCTTTTAACCCTTGTAGGTCTGTTGGAGGGGTCATGGGAGTTTGCCCAGTGTTTTGTGGACTTTGAGAAGGCTTATGGCCGAGTCCCTCGGGAGTCCTGTGGGGGGTATTGAGGGAATACAGGGTATCGGGTCATTGCTACGAGACAGCTGTGTCCAGATACTCGGCATAAAGTCAACACACGTTTTCAGTGTGGGCCTCAGGGTGGTCCTGTCACCAATCCTGGTTGTGATTTTCCTGTAAAGGATCTCAAGGCACAGCCAGGGGGAGGAGAGTGTTTGAAGACCTCTTTGCAGATGGTGTGGTTCTGTTGGCTCCTTCAGAACGTGACCTTCAGCACACACTGGGCTGGTTTGTAGCCCATTGGGAGACAGTTGGAAATAGGGTCAGTACCTCCAAGTCTGAGGCCGTGGTTCTCTGCCGTCCGGGTTGGGAGTGAGTCACTGCACCAACCGAGGGAGTTCAAGTATCTCAGGGTCTTGTTACTGCTGGTGTTGTAACGGACCGTCATGGTTGAAGAGGGAGCTGAGCCAGAAGGCAAAGCTCTCGATTTACCAGTCAACCTAACTCTAACCCTCACCTTTGGTCATGAGCTCGGAGAAGTGACTGGAAGAATGAGATCACGTATACAAGTGGCTGAAATGAGCTTCCTTTAAAAGGTGGTTGGGCTCAGCTTTAGAGATAGGATGAGGAGCTTGGACATCTTGAGGGAACTCGGAGTAGAGCCGCTGCTCATCTTGACGTAAGGGGCCAGCTGAGGTACTTCGGACATCTGATCAAGATCTTCTTGGATACCTCCCTTTAGAGGTTTTCCTGTCACATCCAACTGGTAAGAGGCAGGTAGACCTGGGAACGCCTCGAGGTTCTCCAAGTGAAGCTGGAAAGCGTTGCTGGGGAGATGGACGTCTGGAATAACTTGCTAAGCCTGCTGCCCCCGCGACCCAAATATAAAGCTGAGGTACGAACATTAGTGTGTATATTATTTTTTGTTTGGGATTTGTGTGTATATGAAGTCCTGAAAATGAAGAGAAACATATGTGGCATAACTGTCGCTCTTTTGCAAAACCTCTGCAACCCCAATCTTACAATCTGTTATCTTGTGACACAAAGGAGAGAGCTCAGGATGAGAAGTGTCCCAGATGAAACCCAGTGAGAAAAACAAAACCCACATATATCAAACCATACCATAAAATGTGCTAAAAATAGACGTTTTAAAAGGTCCAGTGTGTAGCATTGGGGGATACATCAGCAGAAATGGAATATAATATTCACATCTATGTTTTCTTTAGTGTATAGTCACATTTTTGTTCATATCTATATAGGGAGCTGGTCCTCTTCAGAGTCTGCCGTGTTGCACCACCATATTTCTACAGTAGCCCAGAACGGACAAACCAAACACTGTCTCTAATGAGAGCCTTTCACATTGTTATGTTACCTGAAGGCAACCGTAGTTCTCCTACACGCTTGTTAAACTGTGGTAACGTGAGTCACTGAGGGCAAAGTTGTGGTACCTCCAGCCGCTGTTTGACTTCTGTAACCGTGGTGTTATTATGGTATGGATGGCCTCTGAACGAGGCGAATATCGTTACCACTTATTTGCACTCGGCAACTCACGTTACTACAGTCTTGGAAAACGAGGAGTGATTCTACAACCACACAGCTGGATCCCACCAAAAGCTGCACACTGTCCCTTTAACAGGTGTGATTTACCCTGACAGGCTGCTTGCTTATAACCAGGAAACCTCTCCATAGACTCAGTACCTAAGATGAGAAGGAGAAGAGAGACATGACGTTAGATGTGGGACTGACAGACCCACAGCTGCTTGATGCTTGTTGCATTAGTTGTACAGCATTAAACAGGGATGTTGTGTTTAGGTTAGTTAGTTTTACAATTAGATTTGACACAAAGATCATCAGACCAAGTATCATTTCAGTCGCTATTGCACTTTAGTTCTGCATATTCCTGGACAAAATCAAACAGAATGCCACAAACCAAGTGACACACAGGGACCAAGAGTCTGGGCCCCAAGGAGACTGGACAACACTGATCAGACAGGACCATCAGACAAAAGTGTGCACACCAGTCCTTCACATACATCTAGAATGATCTGATTTCTGCTCATTTCATCCAAACACTGTATATCGTCTCTATTTTGCACTGGTTTCTACACACTAAGCAACATAACAAACTTAATATTAGGTTGAAAGCCTTTATTGTCCGTCACTCACCACAAACCTGTTGGCCGATCTCCCACATGGCTGACCGGAGTGGTTCAGAAGGACAGGCGTCACCAGACAGACTCTGTGAGGCTTCAGCAGCTCTGAGATCTGATCTGATCACAGGTTACAGACACAAAGTATCAGTCACACATTATGAGCTGTAGCTGCTGTGTGAGAGCATCGGCCATGAGTGTGTTTCTAAAGCAACACATTACTCCTCTATATCTTTACACAGACAACAGCTTTTTGCTGCTATATTAATGCTCTGAATATTGTATAGAGAACCTTTTAAGATAATTCATGTTGGTGCTATTAATGGAACAAAACGTATGCTGATTGCTGATTGGGCACAGCAGGCACAGGTGGTTTGGTAAATATAGCCAGGCGTGTCCTCTGTTTAAAGACTCAGTCATAACAACATATATATAATATAACATATATATGATTTAAAGGGAAAATCTGGCAAACACTGTGAAGAATTTAAAGTTAAAAAGCAATGTTAATGTGTTTAATAATCACTCCTAGTGGTGGATATAATGTTATAACATGTTTGTTTGGAAAAGTGTTAAATCATAAAAGTATAATCATTCTATGTATCAAACTATAAAATACAGTTACTGAATGTTTTGAGGGAAAGAGAGAGACCTTTGAGACAGGCTTTTCAGATCCGAAAACAACTGTACGATAATGTGATGAGTTTGGTGAGCTGACTTCAGGAATGTGGGGTGTTAACAGTGGGGGAAGGAGACGTATTGATCAAAGAGAGATGTAGATGAAGACAGCCCTAAGAAAACATGGGGGTCGGGTAAACGCAGTTTTATGAGGAGGAGGACAGGTCGGACCAGAGGACACTATTCAGACATTATGCGGATCACTTAGACCAATGGAGAGCATTGTCCGAGGACAGGAGGAGACAATCAGATTCCAGCCAATCACAAAGCTGATAATGGACTTTTGAAAGTAAACTACTGACTTTTGGGTATAAAAACATTGTTCGGAGAGATGTTGTTCAGTTCTTGGCGATCCTCTTTACTGTAAACTGGCGTTTGTAGGCCGGTAGGGGGGGAGAGTCTTTGAACTCGGTTTCGCGATTCCTTACTGTCGACAGTGTAATTCAGTTTGTAATTGCCTTTTTAGCATTTGTGAATTATAAATACTTTTTCATTGTAAGCCGGATCCAGCTGATTTTTCTTAGCGTGACTTCGTTGCTCAAACAACAAAGAAAGAGCGAGAGGTCCGCGGCCTCCTGCGAGCAGAGGTCTCACTCCATTACAACACACCAAGACAAGACAAGAGGTCACCCTTTATTCATTTATTTAGAAGTGGGTTAGACTGTAGACTTGACATGGTAGGAACCATGGAGCTAGTTTGACCACAGACAACAAACATGAATATCATGAACAAATTGAGATGAATGAAAGACTTTGGTGCAACCCTGGTAGATTCACTAAATTTAAGAAAGTTAAATGTTTGGAACGGTGGAATAGTCCTCAGGAAATGAAGACGTCTAGACTGTGGTATAAAGCGTCACAGACATGTTCATATGATTATTACCAAACCTCAGTGTGAGTCATGCTTCCTTCTCTTCTCAGGTATACTGTCACCATGGAAACACAGCCTGACTCATCACCTTTGACCTTTAAAACATCAAGCCTAAGATGAGGTCTTCTGATGCAGCATGAATTACTGACTCATTTATTCTACAGCTGCTTGAGATTCATCCACTCGCAGTACGCTTTTCCATAATTATATGATAATAATAAAATGCTCCGTTTGTGTTTTTGGTATTCCACTTCTCATTTAGGTTAAAATTTTCAAATTTTCAAATGTTCAAATTTTTGCATGTTTTAGACCATAAACTACAAAACAAAAATGCTTCTAATATTAAAGCTGTGGTCGGCAACATTAGAGACCAGCAAGAGTACGCTAAATGATCCAACCTAAAAACAGTTTTCTAGTGAAAGTAGCGAGCAGCATTAGCTCCAAGAGTTATAAATCTAGTGTTTCAGTCTCCAGGTCATCAACACTGACAGCCCTCCAAAGCCAGTCCCCCAGAATAACCACAATGAACGTGAACAACCAACATGGCTACAGAGTCCTACAGGATGACAGTCTTCTCGTAGGCCGACAGGAAGTTAGCATCACTGGTTCCTTCGACAAAAAGCCAAATGGATTTTTGTTCCATTGGATTATTGCAGAAAATAATCTCTGTGTTAAACAAACGTTTCTGATACTGACACGTTTTGTTCAGCAAGATCATCGTCACTAATGAGCACCACTTTTATGATTCCTGCAGCGTGAATGCAATCCCCAGAAGTAACAAGCTAACGTTAGGCTGTAGAGGAACTCCACCGCGGTCACATGACTTCAGGACTAGTGTTCTAGTTCTACTCATTTAAACTCTTGTTAGCAACAGACTTTGTTACGACATGTAAAAGCTTCTAAATTCACAAGTGGGGTATTTTTACTGATTTTGTTCCTCATATTGTTTCAGACATCTAACCAAAAACACATTGACTTTGCGACGAGGGAACCGGAAATGTAAACTATGCTGACTCATCTCTGGGTTTATCACAGCTGTCCAGCTAGCAGCTTGTGGAAGAGCGGGTGCAGTGAATGGTGCAGGCATGCAGCTCCAATAAAATAGTGTGATTGAACCATAGATAGAGGATGGAGGATGGAACGGACTAAACCTGTTTCTAAACACATGACCCAGCCTAACTTCAAGCCTAATTGATGCTGGATTTATCACAGGGCTGGTGGCTCAGACTGCATCACTTTGAACTAAATTCACTGGGAACTATATATATATACATATATATATATATATATATATATATATATATATATATATATATATATATATATATATATACATATATATACATATATATATATATATATATACATATATATATATATATATATATATATATATATATACATATATATATATATATATATATATACATATATATACATATATATATATACATATATATACATATATATATATATATATACATATATATATATATATATATACATATATATACATATATATATATACATATATATACATATATATATATATATATATATATATATATATATATATATATATATATATATATACGTATATACGTATATATATATATATATATATATATATATATATATATATATACGTATATACATATATACGTATATATATATATATATATGTGATGTATGTGATGTGCTGTCCATGAGGTAAAACATTTAAAATCCATTGGTTATTACTTTACTGCTCTATTTCCATATCTTCAGACTGTGAAAAAGAGCATTGATGAAGTTGGCTTACCTCTCAGGTTCTGGGAGACGGAGTCCATCCTTTACAGTTCAGTGAAACTAAAAGTGTAGCTGTGATCATCTACTGCTCCTCCGGTCTCTTACACCACATTATCAACACATAAAGAAGAAATAATGGAGGGAAACACATGCAGTCAACAATCCATATGTTCAGAGTAAAGTATATTCTGAAAAAGACAATCCGTGTAACTCTGTGGTAGCGCAAGAGAGCAGAAGAGGAAGGTGTTGGTTCGTGGAGCAGAAATCAGAAAGTGTAGGGTGAAGATGTGGAGGCTAGAGACACACACACACACACACACACACACACACACACACACACACACACACACACACACACACACACAGTAGGTGCGTGGCTTCATGTAACCCACTTTCTCTTTTCCATCCGTGCATGCTTGCACACTTGTCTCCTTTTCTTGCTTATTGTGCACACTTAATGAAATTTGACACACACATCCTGTTCCAAGTCGAGAGTCACTGTTGTAGTGAACGTAGAGAAGAACGACACACACACACACACACACACACACACACACACACACACACACACAGACACTGACACCAGTCAGACTGTATGAGACGTTTAAAGACATAGATGAAGGACTTCAAATCATATCAGACAACTCAAAAAGACCAACAGGTGGTGTTTGATTTTCAGAGACGTCGACACGGTGTGTTCGGTCCGTGCGCGTCCACGAGGCTGTTTGATAGACCTCTAACCAGCAGGGGGCACCAAACATGCTTTAAAAAACATTTAGCTTTTGCTCATCATGCAAGTGAAGTGTTTTGATCAAGTATCAACATAACTAGTAAAAGTGCTACAGTCTTTCAAAATGATAGTACAAAAGTCTTAGCTTTGAAGTGTATGGCAGTATGAACAGAGATTGCAGAATGGCCTTTCACCGTGTTGTATTAAACATATACTTGTGTATAGAATGTGTATGTTAGAGCTCCACTGTGCAGAATGATGTATGAGTAGAGTTTGACACTAGAAGGCAGCTTTTTATTTTTGCATTATAGGAAGTGACCCAAAAACAGCCAGAGCAGCAAATACAAAGACAGGAAATAAAACCAAACGGAAAAACAACCAAAGGGACAAAAGTTAACCGAAGGTGTGTGTGTGTGTGTGTGTGTGTGTGTGTGTGTGTGTGCGCATGTGGTAGAGAGAATGTGTGTATGACAGGCGTTGAATTAGGCTGGGTGGTAATATAAGACATATATCTGACAAATAAATACATACATACACTGTGCATAGAAGGACTGAAAGAGGTACATTTGTATGCACTTACCTACATGTGGTGTGCTGCCTGTGTAGCTTTAAGAGTGAGGATAGACTGTACCGACTGTTCACATGAAGAAACGCCGCTCTGCTGGTGCCACGTTCTCATGTGCGCTCTCATTTATGAATGTATTGAAGCTGGAGTTGTTGTTTTTACTTGCGTTGTTAAATCAATACATTTTATTTTTTGAAAAACATTGCCCCTCCTGCTGAAACTTTCCTCACTACATCAGTAATATAGGCTTATTATAGTACATGAGTAATATATATATATATATACTATAATAGGCCTATATTACTGATGTACTATAAAAGGCCTAAATCAATAACATAGGCCTATTACCTAAAAGGAGCGGGTGGTCCTTCAATCAGAGGATCGGTGGTTCGATCCCAGCTCCTCCAGTCCATGTCCATGTGTCAGACACTTAACCCCAAAACTGCTGCTGAATGCTGGGTAACCCTAACCCTGGGTGAATGACATGTAGTGTTAAAGCGCTTTGAGTGGTCAGAACTCCATTTACCATTTCCCTTGTTCACATGTGTCCTGTGTGACATGACTATCTTGGAAGCCAATCATGGTCCAGTATGCAGCTCACACAGATGTGACGTGTAAACCTGAAGCCTGCAGTGCATAAACACTGACGCAGCAACATCTGGTGTCCTGCAGACAGCAGGTGATGGATCACCTTTATCAAACACAAATTATAAGTAGGTGTGTGTGTGAGTGTGTGTGTTGACCTGGAAAAGAAGAGCAGCAGTCACAGGTCCATTAGGAGGATTTTATTTGTCATCAGCTGTACAGTGTGTCATCTTCCAACATGACAAAGGTTTCTTCTGTGTTCCTGATCTTCAAAACCATTCTCTCTGAATTCTTCTGCCAAAAACAAAACGAGCAATGTGCAAACAAAAAGCAATGCTGTCGCTATGAGAACAGTCAAACATCCATCCGTCCGCCTGCAGAACAACAACATGATCGGTTGACGACAGAGCCTTTGGTCTTCCTTGTTTTACAGAATGAGATCTCAGACCACAGCAGCACATCTTACTGAAGTGTCCATTTGATATCAGTGATTTCCTCGTGTCCCTCTGTGTCCACGCTTCTGTACAGACAGTGGCCATCGAACTGATGGAAGTGGTTCAATCTAAACAACAATGACAAAAATGCCACAAAAAAAAAAAACAGCATAACCTCTTCAGAATGATGTTTTTTGTTCTAATCTTGATTCCTCCAGGAGACCTGAAGCCTGAGCTTTTGTACATCAGGGATCAGATGATTTGGAGAGAACATTCCTCCGTATCAGCTACAAATGGAAAACAAGGGAAAGCCTGAGTCCAGGCCTGAGACGGGGGAAATCCTTCTCGATTACTTTAAGTCACATATTTAGTAAAACCTTTTGTTATTACACACATGTTACAGAAGCTTTTAGAAGAGTCTCTCAGCAGATACTCAACACCCCTGTTGTTCTCTAGAGGTGACGCTAACCTCACTGAAAGCGTTCAGGAGAACAAAGAGACCAGGCTTGTGTGTCACCACTGTACTGAACCAACCGCAGAGGAAACTGTAGATGGGCCAGAAATGAAAGCAGTTCAACGGCTACGAGCGGTTCAGATTAGTGGACAGTTGAGAGGGGCTCATCTGCAGAAGGACATGGAGCACCAGCATGTTTACCGTGGAAATGAAAAGCTCAATAATGTCCCTTTCAAATCAGCCTTTTCAAAATATTAAAAAAGGAGCACCATCAATCAAAAAAAGAAAAGGCTTTATAATGCGTTTACATGCAAACCACCTGCCACAGTTGATGATCACTGATTGTGTGTGTGTGTGTGTGTGTGTGTGTGTGGACCATTTGAGTAGTAAGTATATATATATATATATATATATATATATATATATATATATATATATATATATATATATATATATATATATAAAATGGCGATAAATTATCATCCAGCAAGGGCAAATGAATAGTATTATGCATTACTCCAATAATAACAATATAGCCAATAAATGATCAGCGGACAGTAAAAAGCTAAATTGCTTTTATTGACTTAAGTGCTTTATGACCTTATTTTCAACAACAAAAAAGCGACATTATCGGTTATCGGTATCATCAATCAATATCGTGCATTCCTAGTTCCAAAACCACTATGAACTGTGACGTGAATAGATTTAAAAGGAGAAATCAGAGAGCGGCTGGTAGAACCTTGTAGAACCTTGTTGGAGTCGGCCCAGAACTCAGATGCATTGACATAATTCCATGTTAATTGGAGTATTTGGAATGTTCAAAATCACAACTATAGAACAACATTTCACCAACTGAATCAGGATCATCTGCATTTCCTCTAACCAGCAACGATGGTTCAGTTTATGTGACAAACTACCTCCTTCAACATGTTAACGATGGATGACTAATATGTTCCATCGGTGAGGGAGGAGGAGCTGACGGAGGGAAGTTTCCATTAGAACCAGGTCGGCTGCTGGATGTCACTTCTCACTGGCTTCTGTTCATTAAAATGTATCTGCTCGTGAATAAACTCTGATCACTTACATCAGTGTACAAACGCCACCATGCGGACCATGTGTTTCAACAGGCCGAGGAGGAAGATCACAGAAAAGATATACAGACGGCTGAGAGTGGTGGTATCTCAAAGTCATGTACCATATACTAGCTTTCATTAGGAAAAACTACATTTATATCTATATATACACATATAAAGGCTTGGAATTTGCAAAATCGGGTTAGTCGCAAGAAGAGCAAGCAAGTAAAAAGTGAAGGTAGATCAGATAATGTCTCCTTTTGGCAGAGCGACATGTAGAGGAGCTGTGTGTGGGTAGAGACTGACACAGGATGTGGCTTTGGGTAGAAACAAGTAGCAAAATACACAATGATTCATTCAGAAGACATTCAAACTGAAAACAGCATTAAGAGCAGAGAGAAAGTCTGTTATGAGCTTGGACGATATCTGTATATAACGTGGGATCTGCTATGGTGTGCGTGTGTGTGTGTGTATGTGTGTGTGTGTGTGTGTGTGTGTGTGTGTGAGACCCACAATCATCGGTATGCAGTTGATGGACATGGATCTGAACTTAGTGTGTGTAAATATTTACATGTGGCTTCCCTTCTTTGTGCATGGTCGTTTTTGCTGCCGCCATCTTTTTTTTGCAGCCACTTCAATGGGGGCAAAATGGCTGCCGTTAAAAGCTCACACAGATGAGATGGTACATGAGGAGAAGGCCAAGGATGTGGAAATGTTGATGCGTGTTCGCCAGTTTGTACTCATAGTCCGGCTACACGTGTGGCTGTGTGGCGAGTTCACCGGTCCATCATGCTGAGGATCATCTCTGGCGTCAGATCTCCGTTGGCGGCGGCGGCGGTTGCCGTTTCCTCGTTCACGGGCAGCTCCACAGTCTCCACCCCCTCCCCGTCTAGCTCCACCCCCTCCACGGTCAGGGCCACTCCCTGCTCCAGAGGTGTCGCTGCAGAGGTGTCGCCGTCCTCCTTCTTCACGATGATGTTCTCCACTGCTCCGGTGCTCTCATCCTCCACCTGAATGATGGCAGCAGCTGCACAACACAACAGATAATGTCAATGACAAAGTGGCAGGTGGCACATGCAACCCGTCTTTTTCATTGTTTGTACCATATGGTTTACACACAGTTTGGTCCGGTCTCTACTAATACGAGGTATCGTAGATACGATGACAGGAGGAGCATCTCAACGCTGAGAGGCTTTATCAAAGACGGCGACACGCAGATTTCTCGCCTGAGTTGAAAGATTATAACTTTGCGTTTACTTGCGTCTTTGCATTGACTTTGTATGTAATCTACTCACACGAAAAATTCTCACCTCGTTTGGTGTGACAGGTGCTATTCCTGATTACAGTACATTACGGTCATTTAGCAGACGCTTTTATCCAAAGCGATTTACAATTCAGTATCTATCTACACACCGTAGACGCAGCTACAGGAGCAATGTTTGAGGTTAAGTGTCTTGCTCAAGGACACATTGACATGAGACTAGAAGAACAGGAGCCGGGAATCGAACCACCTACCCTCTGATTGAAAGGCGACCCTGCTCTCCACTTAGCCACGGTCACCCCATGATTCATGATGGGTTTCTTCATTTCGGCTTTTTATCCAACAGATAGGGCTTAACTTGATACTTCCAGTCAGCAGGTTGACCATGACTGACTTAGGAATGTATATTAGCTGTGGTGCATGTGCATTTACAGTACTTAAATATTACATTAACTAAAAACAACCTGTGCTCCACATCAACTGGTCTAATAAATCCCGTCCGTGTTCTCACCAGAAGCAGCTGCCTTGGCGGCCACCCTGGCTGACTTGCAGGGTGTTGGAGGCTTGGGTGCGTTCTTTGGGGGTCGGCCTCGTTTCCTCTTGACCGGTGGCTCGTCGGGAGCCGGTACTGGGATGGCGGCAGGGGCCTGGTCCAGTTCCATGCTTTCTGGCTCCTCCTCTTCCTGTAGCAGTGATGCCTCTTCCTCACCGTCACCTTCACCTTCCTCCTCCTCATCATCCAATTCAGCATGATCCTCCTCCTCTGCGTCACAGAGAAACAACAGAGACGGACATCAGGTCAACTGATCAGACCAGAGCAAACATAGCACCTCTCCCACGCTTGCATACAATATCAAATTCTCACCGCTGTCATCCTCATCTCTCCTGCTCCTCATCTTCCTTTTTCTTCCTCTCCTCCCTTTCTTCGGGGGTGGGGCTCCATTCTCAGTATCCTCCACCTCACCAGTGCAGTTCTCCGAGTGGCGAGCCATGGTGTTCTACAAGAACACACTGTTAAAGAGTCTGTTTGACTTTTATAACGGGTTACTCATTAGCACCTCAGGTGCGTGACAGGGAGAAAGAGTGGCGTTACCCTGCGAGTGAAGGTCTTGCTACACTTGGGGCAGACGAAGGCGGTGGGGACAAAGTTGGGGTCGTGGTAGCGTTTGAAGTGCATGTCCAGCAGCTGCTTCTGTCTGAAGGTCTTCTCGCACTGGCTGCAGGCGTATGGTTTCTCTCCAGTGTGAGTTCGACGGTGCATGACCATGTGGCGCTCCTGGACCCAGCAGCATGCGAGACACAGTTAGAAAACACAGGTACACAGACAGTGCCACACAGTTCCTTCCGGAACCATTGGAACGGTGAGGCCAAATGTCAAAAGATGAATATGAGACAAGACATCAGCAGCTTCTATTTCCAGGTATTTGCGTCTAGATCTGTTAAGCAACTTAGAAGATGAAACCATATTTCTGAACCCATTTATTTTTAAAGTGAGTGGGCTATGTGAGCTGAGAGAAGGAGTAACATGAGTCCAGAAATATGAACACATAACACCCATTCTACACTCACTACACTTGTCTCATTCCGGAGTGACTACTAAGTCCTACTCCTCACACTCTTTTAAGCTTTTTATTCAGGAAGGCGTTTCTGACCTCGTGCTAAATCACTGTCAGCTATTTATTTTGTGTTTCTGTTCATTTACTGTTTTCTATTATGCTTATGTTTACTAGTTTTTTTATCATAGTTTGTTTTAACTATGTTTTTACTATATATTGGCTCTGTGGCACTCTGAGATTCTCTGAATGAAAAGTGCGTTACACATAAAATGCATTATTATTATTATTATTATTATTATTGTTATCAATCAGAACAAACATTGGCCATAGCCAGTACAACCATTTGGAATGTCCTGAAGAAGAAAGAAACCACTTTTATACACTTGTATATACAACAGATGTCGAACCAGTAGACCAAGGAAAACATCAGCCGTACATTTACCAACATGGTAACAGGTAAATGGATAGTTTTGTTAGGTTTTCCACTGCTACGTACACCAGCTGTACACCGTATAGCATTTAAATTAGTCTCAAGCCGCGCATGTAAAAACAAGGTGCATGCATGTCATATCAGTGCACTAATTAGGTACCGCGAGCACAAGCCTGTAACGACGCTCGACCCTCCCTCCGTGATCGCAACAGCTCAACACTCAAGTTGACTTTTGAGATCGAGGCGGAGATGTAATAGACGGTGTCCGATGTCTCCGCTGCATAATGATCATCGTACACTCGCAGAAATGTGATCATGTGAATTTGTAACTCGCGTGCTCGGAAAAATGGTCACATATACAACCACAGCCTGGAGCCCTGCGGAGACTACAGCAGAAGATGCAAACCATTCGTCAGCAATAAGACTAAAAACAGGTTCTGACAAAGAAAAGAAAAAAAAGGTTCTGGGACAAAGTTTTATGGACTAATGAGACAGAGATGAGACCAAAGTGATGGAAAGGATCATGATCCAAACACACAAGCTCATTACATTACAGTCATTTAGCAGACGCTGTTATCCAAAGCGACTTACAATTCAATATCTGTCTACCGTAGGCACAGCTCAAGGAGCAGGAGCCGGGGATCGAACCACCGACCCTCTGATTGAAAGGCGGCCCTGCTCTCCACTTAGCCATGGTCACCTGTGAAACGCTGAGGAGGTAACGTCACGGCTGCTTCTGGGACGGACTCACTGATCTACTTCTATGAGGTAACACACGATGGTAGCAGCAGAATGAACTCAGAAGTCTACAGAAATACCCTGGCTGCCATTTAAAGACAAATGCATCGTAACTGATTGGGAGATTCTTCATCATGCAGCACTACAAAGACCCAAAACACACTGCCTAAACAACCATGGGAGTTCATCGGGGGGGGGGGGGGGGGGGGGGGGGGAGCTGGAAGGTTTTAGACCAGCCGAGTCAATCTCCAGACGTAACCCTGATTGAGCGTGCACTTTACTTACTGAAGAGGATGCTCAAAACAAACAACTGAAGGGCTGTGGTTAAAGACTGGAAAAGCATCACAGAAGTTTGGTGATTTTTGGCGTGCAGACTTGATGCAGTTTTTGAAAGCAAAGAATTTGCAGCTAAATATTAAGAATGAAGCACTTTCATCTATTTTGAGTCCATCTGTTCATACACTTTTGCTCACCTGAATATTGGGTGTCCCTTTACAAAAGGTGCTATGTATTAGGTTGCTGAACAGATCTAGAAATAAAAGCTTGAATGCTAATCTCTTGTCTCATATTCATCTTTAGTTGTCTAGTTTTGGAGGGGACTGTACATCCATTCAAAATCTATTTCTTTTAAAGCCATGGTAGCGGTAATGTCCTGTGGACGGCAATGTCTGTCCATCGTTTTGGTCCAGAATTTAATATCTCTGGTACTGGATTGTGTGAGTGATACCTGACAGTCAAATGAAATGGTAAGCCAACACATGACTCCACAAAGATATTTGTATGTACACACCTGGCGGCAACAGTAGTCACACATGTCGCATTTGAACCTCTTCTCGTTCTTATGGGACTTCTGGTGCTGGATCAGGGCGTAGCGCTCGTGGAAAACGGCGTCGCAGTAACGACACTTCTTTCCAGTCTCAATGAATGAGTGCTGCTTACGAAGGTGGACACCTGGAGGAGCACACAGACGACAAAAGAAAACACAGTGAGGGAATAAAACAACATGGCAAAGTAAACCATCTCGTCTGTCTGCTAAATTTACACTGTGTGTGTGAGTGTGAGTGAGTGGGGGTATTACCCAAGTCGCTCTTGCGTGCGATGACAGTGTCACAGTGTGGACAGTGGAATTTGGCCACGTTCTCTGTGTGTTTCTGCAGAATGTGCATCTTCATGGTTCCACTCTGGGTGAATCGGGCGTGGCAGATGTAGCACTCGTACGGTTTCTCTCCTGAGAAGAGAATTGAGATGTAGACAGGTGTATCATTGTTCAATGCTATAAGTCAAGTTTATCATCTAACAGAACATTAAAAGAATACAAAAGAACCCGAAGAGGGAACAATATGCAGGAGGTATGACACACAATTTATGAATTACCCCAAAAGTATAGATTTTAACAATCCTGTATCCATCAGTATTGCTTAAAGTAAAGTATAGTTCTGTAGTTGATAACTAATGGAGTTTTTCAAAATGTTGTCAAATGATTTGATTGGGACACATTCTTTTGTAGGGGAGCTAAACATAACCTCTTTCATATGAAATATTTTAAAAACAATACTGGTCCTCTATCTCTAAAAACGGCCACCTGTTCCTCCTCGACAGCTTTAAAAGTGGAGAACAGAAGTAAAGGTGTCAATTTTACCTGAATGTGTCCTCATGTGTCTCTTCAGCTTGTATGTGTCTCTGCTGGCGTAGCTGCAAAGACTGCACTGGAATGGACGCTCACCGGTGTGGGAACGAATGTGACGCTTTAGTTTGCTCACCTACACAACATCCACACACAAACACATTTCAAAATCAACCTGCCATTATATGACAAAGTGATATTTGAATCCGCTCTGCCTGGAGTCATCCAGCAAATTGGCTCAGCTAATAGCAGAGTGTTACAAACAAGTGTAAGCTATTCTGTTGAGTTGCTCTGAATAACTTAAGTTCTCTCTAGTTAGCAGTATCAAAGTGTATATACTGGGCAGGCACTAAAATGTAATACACTGCACGTTGAAAACGTCACACAAAAACACAAGCAGACAGAAGCTGGGTTTACCTCCACACTGGCGTAGTCACACATGGAGCATTTGAAGGGTTTCTCATGTGTGTGTTTGTAGCGACGATGACGGACCAACTCTCCACTAGTCACAAAAGCCATATCGCAGTCTGTGCACTTGTGCGGACGAGTTCCTGCGTACATTGAAAACAAAGACACGTGTCAGCTTTCCTTGCTGCATGGTATTGAAAAACTCAACCACTGTTCTCTTAAAACTACTCCGACTGTTTTTATGAAGACGTGTGGTAGCGCATACCAGTGTGTGTGTTGAGATGGTTTCTGAGCAGGGTGACCGTCCTGAAGGCTCTTCCACACAGGTGACATTTGTGAGGTCTCTCATCTGTGTGGCTCTTCATGTGTCTGTCCAGGTTGGAGCGGCGAGGGCACGTGTAGCTACACAGCTCACACTGAAACGTCTTCTTCACTCCTGACACACAGCAATGACAGACACGGACCTCTCATTACATGACAGCGTTTGAACCATCACCCAGCGTTACCTAGGGTTGGGTATCTGTACTGGATTCTTTTATGGTATCGACCGAAGTAACCCAGCACTAAGTAGTATGAAAACTTCTTGTAACGGTTTTATGGCAATCACAGCAAGAGTTCTTCAGATAATGTGACGTGTGATTGGCCCAAAACCACTACAGCTACAACTCAAACTGAATACGGAGATGTCTAAACTGGCGGCTAGCAGCTAAGGGTGCAAACAGCGATAATGACGGCAACAGTGCTAACATAGGTAACAGTGTTAATCTTTGTTTTAAGTGGTATTCACTCGTATTGTCACTGAGTATGACATTTTCAAGTGGACCCCAGGAGGAATATCGGTTGTGATAGAGCAGCTAAATGAGATCTGAACTAACACATGAATTGCAATGCATTGTGGGTGTGCAGTGAGCACTGTGAACATGTTCTCTTACTGTGACAGAGTATAGAAGAGCTACCTATGATTACTATGGTTAAGAGTGGTGGGTAGAATCCAGTGGTAAGTAGCAAATGTGGTTCATATGGCAGTTTAAAAAACATTTCAAATCTTTATGAGTGGAACAAGACAACCGTGGCTGTAAGCCAAACCAACTCAGAGGAGCCAATCAAAATCAAAATAGTGTTGTGTCCATTACGCCCTCAGTCCAGCAAACAGCAGTGTCTCACCTTTCTTCTTGATCTTGGTGGGTTTGGGTGGTTTCATATTTCCCACCACTTTCTCAGCATTGACCTCAGACAGAAGGCCCTCCTGCTGTTCCTCTTCAAAGTCATAGACACTGACATCCATGTCCTTATCTCCTTCAGCGTAACGCAGACGACTCTTCTTACCCTGGACAAACAGCGAGCCATCACACTTCATGTTAAGCTGATGACAGTTAAAAGTAACAGCTTTTAGCATGTGGTAAAAAAATCCAGTTCATATACAGAGAAGAGTGTCACATCCCCGACAACAAAGAGACTGATACCACACAGCTATCTTGCCTTCTTGGTCTTCTTAAATGCTCCACATGGGGGCTGATAGTCTGGGTCTTTAGCCCAGGTCGGGTCGTCATTCAGAGGCTGAATGGGCTCCTCCTCCACTTCGTCCAGCAGCTGGTTCCCCACCTCCTCATCTTCCTCCTCTATAGGGTGGGTTTCTCCTCCCTCCTCCTGCTCCACTGTCTCCACCTCCCCGTTAGCTCCAACCTTAACCACCTACACATCAAATGCATTCATTGTCAATTCACCCCTAACACAAGTCACAGTTGCAAAAAATGTGTTGGTATTTTAAAGGCAACCAGAATAAGTCAGTTAAATAAAAACATTAATTCCTGTAATTTTAATTTGAACATGTGTGACTGCACACCGACAATCTTTACTAATACACCAGTAGTTCAAGTGTCACAATCCTCCTGCTGGGGACTGAGGTAAAAAAAAACGTATAGTCATCATAAACACACAGGTACATGCATGTCACCTCTATGTTTAACTCCTCCTCAGCTGTAGAAGCTGCTGTGAAGCGTCTCACTCAAGGACACTTGACATGCGGACAGTAGGAGCCTGCTTTTTGATCTTCTAATATTCAAACGGTTAATTAACATCTCGACTTGTTAGATTCTAATTGTTAGAATTGTAATAGCATCATTAAGTACTAAGTACTTGCAGTGAAAAAAGTGGTATCGATGCATCCCTATTTGTATCAATTGATTAATTGATCGTCTGTCTGTTTACCTGAAAGCCCTCCGGCAGCGGCAGGGTGTGGCAGATGACCGGGTCTCCGTCCTTTGGCATAGCAGTGGTGTCTACAAAGGTGCCTTGCTGCAGGGCCTCCACAGTAGTGGCAGAGACCGGCACCTGGACCAGCTGGAGCTCCCCGAGACCCAGAGCCGCCTGCTCCTCCATGTTCACCACCTAAGAACGAGGGGACCCGAGGTCAGCACCCACCAGACAGCGATACAAGAGGAAAGAACTGGAGGGTTCTATCACGTGCAATGGCTCCAGAGGAGCGCCTACCTGTAGAGTGATGATTTGAGTCTGGTCCACGGTTGTTACAGTTGCTTGGTGAGCGGCACCCGCCACCCCTCCGACGACACCCATGGTCGTTGATCCGCCCACTGTAGCATCTATCACCTGCAAATCAACTCCATTTTAATGTTGGGCAGAGCTACATACTCCAGCAGGGACAGTTCAAGCTGAGAGTGACATCCAAACAATCTTTCTTTAGAGACCAGGCCTGCTTCCTGCTTTGGCTGCCAGGTCTGGACATAAAACGCAAAGCTCTTGACAGTGAGCTTACCTCAGTCTTCATCTGCAACAGGGTGGGATCCAGTGAGTCCATAACCATCATTTCAACCCCGGCTCCACCGTCCACACCAACCCCCACCCCAGCATCCATCAGCTGCTGCCGAGCGGCTGCTACCATTGCGTCCCCGTGACCTGAAACACAACATTGCGGGGAATACAACATTTAACCACATTTTCCACAGAAACTTGCAATAATCATTTCTACTTTCACTGGAAATCTACCCCTCTGTGCTCTTTTTACATGCGGGACCATTTCATGTGCAATTAGTAAGAACCTTGTTCCAGGCCTCCTGCTTGTCCCTCCACCACGCCCCCGGCTTCTGCAGCTTGCTGGAGGAGGTCAGCCACCATGGCATCCTGGCTGTGAACGGCCTGGATGGAGGGGAAGTCTTTGTGCGAGTCCTCCACCACCCCTACACCCTCTGTTGGCCCTCCGTCCATGCTGGGTAGGAACTGAAATATGTGGAAACAAAAATGATCTAGCAGTGTATTCCACCATTTTCTGGCTTTTGAAGCCATCAACTGGAAACATGTTTGCTCTATTACAGTGGGGTTCAGTCTTACACCATTTACCTGCAACTCACCATGAAACAGATACCTGATTAGGGTAAAAAAACAAAAACACAGCACTGGAGAGAAAACTACCTCATCTTATCACAATAAAAACCTTCAGACCCTTTCATCACACAAGACTGTAAACCAACGTGACAAACTCCCAACATGGAGCTGACCGTTGACTTTATCTGTCTGGTTCATGTCGGTGCTGAGAAGGGTTAAACATTTGCAATTTAACTCAAATTCAAAAACCCTCAGGAACCTGAGATTGTTTCTGACGATGGTCGTAGCCCTACTTCTAGTGTGGTCTGACCAAACGACCATGATATTCAATTTACTATGACAAAGTATTAACCCACTGAACCGTTTTTTTGCTCCTGTCACACCGGTGTTGGTCTCAGCCGAGATAATCATGGCTTCCCCGAGGCGCTTGTGGAGCGTCTAGTTAAAGCAAACGGGTTTATTTGTGGCGAGATTCTAAATGAGACATCAGAGATGTTGTTGATGAAATATCACAATTTGAGCTTCGTTTCGGCTGCTTTCTCTGACGGAAGCGTTAGTCACACATGACAAAAATCGGATGAAAATCTGACGAGTATGACTACTTTCACAGCTTCTGGCTGTGATAAACGGTGTAGCTGGGCGACTGTAGCTCAGTGGTAGAGCAGGGTCGTCCTTCAATCAGAGGATCGATCCTCGGCTCCGCTAGTCCACATTGATGTGTCCTTGGGCAAGACACTTAAACCCAAATTGCTCCCGCAGTATGTGAATGGGTGTTAATGATTACATAGTCCTGATGAACAAGCGGCACTTTGCATGGTAGCCCCTGTCATCAGTGAATGAATGGTTGAATGATGACATATAGTGCTTTGAGTGGTCCTAAGACTAGAAAAGAGAAACACAAGTAGAGTCCATTTAGCTTAGGAGATTGTTTAAAGAAAACATTCTTCTCCATCCCGCCTGCAGGTTTTGGGGTTCAGAGGGTTAAAAAAAACAGCATATAGTCACAATTGAGAAGCTGGAACTGGAAATGCTTTCTGCTTAAATGATTAATTATCAAAATGTTAATAAACTAATTGTTTCAGCTCTAATACTCTTATGTAAGGACAGAACTGCTAATAGTATGTTATGAAAAAGAGCGCATCAAAACAATCTCAATCATTGGCTAGTGTATTTTCATCTAATAGATATGAAAGAATTGCAATATGATTTGTACACACACCATTATGTGACTAGAATCATTCTGTTCATGAATCAAATCCTGAATTCCGGGGAAAGAGTGATACATTACCAGCAAGTAATGCTGCTGAGTGTGGTTTATTGTCAGGAGTTAAATGCAAAACCGACAGAGCTTAGTTCTGCTCTATGTGCAACTGCCTTGAATCTACTGCTGAAAAAAAGGTGTTTGAGTGTGACATGTTTCAAACAGCCCATTGTTGTAAATACGTTGCCACTGAACACTACTAGTGTTACCTGGAATAGCAACGATAAATTAACTGTTTTCATGCTTTCTGTAGGCCGGGCTGCAGCATGCAGGGTTGTGATACAGCTGCTCTCCCCTTTGCTTTGCTGCTGAGCTTTGCTGAACCAAATGCCTGTCTGCTACCTGACTGTCCCTGTCAACCTGAAGGAGGGAAGAGGGAAATGTTACACAGCTGCACTGATACACCCAGATGTTTCCTGAACGCACAGACACAATGACTTTAACAGCCTACACACCTCTGACAATGTTAACTGTTCAAAATAATTTGAAAGCCTGTGGTTGAATAACACCATTTGTAAACCCGGGAGGGGAAAACGGCATGAGGAATTCATGCAAACACGTAGAACAGGTTATGCCCAAACAAACTGTTTTTGTCAGTTCAAAGCAGAAAACGGTGCGACACTCAGCACCGATGCTTTTTCTTCAACTGCTGAAAGTAGTTTCATAAACAGTGTGGGACATGACATAAACACTGTGGAAGGCTCTACACTTGTCTGATAAGTAACAAGACATTGCAATAGAGAGAGCAGTGTTCGACTGTTAAACGTTCCTCTTTGTATGTATCTTGGTCACAAAGACTCACAAAAGCTGTTTTTCGAAGGTTTCGTACAAGATAAGAATCTTTAAAGCTGAGCTTTTTTTTTTTGCCCTAGGGTTTATAAATATTGATTAACCACAGGCCTTGAAATCATGTCTGAACATTTCACAAGCTCTAAATCATATATATGATTTTGGTCTGTGCTGAATTGCCACACATTCACAGTGGTCCAATAATTGCTCTGTGTCTCAACTGTGTACAATTTAACAAAACAACGATTGAACTCTTTGACCATGACTGCCTCATTTACCACTATATGCCAAAAACAGCAACATGACTTATATTTTGGATAATGTGACTATTTTCTTTAACAACCACAGTAACTAATGACATAAACTCGGAAAGTAGTCAACTCATTTGTTTTAAATACCACAGCTGCATTCTGGTCTTAACCGACTGTACACAAACGACTGTGAATGTAAACTGTACAGCAGTACTGAAGTGGAGCAGCTGTATGGCCGTGTTTGTGAGAACATCTGCTTGTTTGCACGTTACCGTGTTCACTTGTCTTAATGGTACTTAATGGTGGAAGCCGAGAAGGCTCTTGTAAAGGCCTTCATAGATGCTTTGCAACACATTTACCACAACAAGGCGACGGCACTGAGCCGTCGCCCCCTTGCCCGGCTTTTCTATAGCGGTATTTTTGTAGCTCTCCAAGCCGAATCGTAGAGGGAGCTCTCTGCTATAACATACATCTGTAATGCTCAAGGTGGGCTTAGAATAGAGAGACAAGCGGGCAGCGGGTGCAACAACAACTGCCAAATCCGACCACAGCACCGTCACGGAAAAGGGAACAGAAATGCGATATTTGACCGTGGAAGAGGGCTGGTTTCGGTGGAAACACGCGTCGTGTGCTTGGTCTTAAGAGAACCGGTGGCCGCTGTGATCTCAGTTTTACTCGAATGCCTCGTCATTCTCTTCGCTGGCCCGAGCAGAACTCTCCGCGTATTTACTGCGCAACCAGAAAGGCGTTTTGAACCGACTTAAATTTCAGTAAAAGTAAGGACAGATGCGACCACCAGCTCGGTTAAACGATATACTAAATCGATGTTTTAATGTGGTTTCTTGTTGGGATTGCAGCACTTTCAACAGTCAAACGTAACGCTACGACGGGAGAAGGGCCTAGCTTCTGTGCAAACCTAGCTAACGCTAGCTGTGGGCTAACGTGAGTCGCAACATTGGTTTAAGTTAGTATAAAACATGCTACAACGTGGAGTCACTCGAGTATCATAACATACTACGCGGCTGTTTGCGTGCACGCCCGTAGTAATGTCATCGTACATTTAGGGATGTGAATGTGTGTGTCACACCTGGCGTATATTAGCTAATGCTAACAAGCTAACGTTTGCTAAGGGCGATAACTTAAACCCGCCAGTTTCCATGTCGTCAAGGCTGTAAAGACGGGAAACAAAGAAGCGAGAAAATGGACGCCTCGGCCTAAACTCTCCAACCAAATCGTCGAAGTATTCGTAAGTTATCATCGACGATATTCTGACAGATGCGTGTAAAATACAGCGGGTTGTGTGTACATTTATGACTACTTGGGTTATTTAAACGTATTTTGACGGGGTTTTCGATAACGATAGAGGGAGACAAACACTCTCCGACGAGCTGCCGGACCCAGAGCCCCATCGTGACACCTAGAGGCCGATTAAAGATCCTGCAAACTCCCCCCTTATCAGAAAAGTAGTGATACTTTACCTCTTTTTTCTGTGTTTCCCTCCCCGTTTAACTCGACCGAAAACAGAGAGCCTGTGCTACAAAGTTTAACACGCTGGTGAGAAATGCAGGCTTCTTCGCAGTTTGTTTTAATCCCTCTCTCGCTTTAGCAGAGTAGCCTCTGCCACAAAATGGCAGTTGTGAGCTCAGTGCGCCTGTGCGGCCGCTGGGGGGTGGTGTCGAAGCTGCTGTAGAGCCCCTGATTGGCCAGGAGGGGCGCCCCGTTGGATACATTGAAGCTCATTCATCACAATGTTAGGATCGATGCTTCTCTCAGGACTCTCGGAGATATGTCAAAGGCTACATTGGAATTAGGCATAACAAGTACAAACGTTGTAAGATATGAGTTCATTTCAAATAAAACAATGTATTTAAAGTGACCTGAGTGCATCTGTTTAATGCACAGTATCAAGTTGTGGTTAATACTGTAGCAGTTGACTTACTGTGTACCATAAAGTAACATCTATCAGTCACAGTGCATGTTTGCCCAAAATTAAAGTGAAAGCATGACCAGGAAACCAAAAAGTGCACAGAAATATGAATAGACTGCCTTTAAAAGGGTTGAGTGTACAATCAGTTATGTCCATCAATTATTAATCAACGCACCAATGACGGCTCATGGTCCTCCTAAATGTACCTGCACGTCTGAGCTGAGGTATTCTGTGCTCTGTTTCATGAGAACCGTACGCTGTTACAGCTGCTGTCTCATCACAGTTTCAGAAGAGGTCAAGTCTGCTGATGCCCTCACCTAAAACAAGTGTCTGACTGATCTGAATCCCCCTAACCTGGAGGACGCACAGGGCACTTCTACGACTGAGTATTGATGTTATTTGCGCGCGCGCGCGCGCGTGTGCGTGTGTGAGAGAGAGAGAGAGAGAGAGAGAGTGAGCAGCTCACTGTATAATTAACAAATCCAATGGCACATGGGACAATCTTTAAACACATTTTAATATTTTGTATATGTTTGACACCAGAATGCCTGGAAATATATTTTAGAAAAGAAAAAGAAAAAGAAAAAAAATATAACATTCCATTTCCAATGCTGCACAATGTATCCAGATTGTGGGGGGAAATATAAAGTGTGCTGCAGTGTTTTTTTTCACTTCTTCATTCTTAAATAAAGTATATCTATCTCTTATTGCATCTCTGTTACTATCAAACCTCAAGGCACTTAAAGCACTGAGATGCAGATTGCTGCTGTCCTTAAGAAACTCCGAGTGTAAATACATTTAACACAGTGGAAGCCATCATATATACATACACAGTCCTATGTCGTGATTCCAGTGACACTGCAGCCTGATGCTTATCATATGCTGTAGTATTGAACACAATATACAGCTAGCTAGTTGTCTGATCACCCCTCACTTCTAACATCTGAATGTCAGTTCTTTTTTTAGCAACAAGACAGTACACCAGTAAGTCATAATGCATCTATGATGCATGAAATTGGATTAGGGCTAGTGAGGAAAATCTGTTCCGAAATGAATACCTGAATACTAATTCAGAGTTTATGGAGAATTCTTTCATTTCTGATTTTACATTTTTCTGCCAAAATCCTGATATTTTGTATCTTATGTCTCATTAATAGGAGTAGGGCGGCCCCCTCTTAGTTAATTAGTCGACTAATATCTCTTCAGTTGATTCTCAATGTTTTTTTGTATGCTGAATGACTTCAAAGGAACTAATGAGCAAACACAATGTGTTGCTCAGTAACAGGGTTGGCACATTGTTTATTAGGAACCTGAGCCCTCCTGCTTGTTCCATTTGCATAATCTACACCAATTCTAGCTACTGTATTGAGTATGTGGAATATGCACATCATTCTGCAGAACAAACTGAAATGGAAATAACAGAGGACCACCACAGCTGTCATAACTCCTCCAGTGGAACATGAACCAAATAGCATGGATCCATCAGTTATATGTAGAGCTATATCAGTCATCAATGCAACATGTTTACATGATAACATTAGCATACAGTATGAGACTGGACACAGAAAATAAAAAAGGCAACATCAAAGTCAGCAGTGTGGAACAAATGAAACGGTTACAATAAACCAGATGAATGGAGTCACCGGGGCCAGACAGCCAACTCTAAAAAATGACACCAGAGTTTTTGCATCTTTTTTTTTTTACCCGTTTACTAAGAACCACGTTGTTGACCTCACGCCGGCAGTTTTCCCCAGCTTGTGTTGTGCATTTTTGTATACTGTATCAGTTATGTGATGCAGGAATGAGTCCTAAACGATTACTTAATATCTCATAATTACAAGCTCTTAAGAAAAAATCTCAAAAAATGAGGTCCTACATCTGAATTATGAAGAAATCCTCATGTTGTTATGAGGTTGTCATCTCATAATTACAGCTCTTGTAATTATGAGTTATGGGGTCATAATTACAAGAAGTACATGCTGTTATTATGAAATACTGAGTCAAAATGATAAAATACTCATCTTGTAATTATGTGGTCCATAATCACACAATAAGGCCTTTAATGTGTTCCTTGGTGAGTGCAATGGGCTTACTTTGGGAAATGGTCAGCAGCGGTGTAAAGACTTTAGTACATCATTTGTAGTAGGTGGCATAAACATGCAAAAACACTGGCATGGCCCTTTAATAATTATGATTATTCCTATTAATCATAATTAACGTTTTAGGATGTCAACGTGAACGCAACAGAGGCTAATGTAAATTCTTGTTTTTGAAATCTTTAGTTTGAGTCTGAGGTTCAACTGTTATTGATGTGTATTTAAAGAGAACTGATCCCAGACCTGGATGGACCGTTCTATCTCTACCCAGTAATCTGCCCCCCCCCCCCCACCCACAGCAGTCTGTGACAGGAATACAAGTATTCAGTGCCTCCAAACAGAGCGTCGCCCCTTTAACAGCAGATATGTTCAGAGGTTCAGTCAGTCAATGAATAGAAGAGTAAAAACACAGCTTATAAAACAAAGTATACATTTACAAATGAAGACTCTGTTAAGATTTAAAAACAAAACAATTTACAATCACAGAAAACTGAATTCAAGTGGCATAGAGTCATATATGTATTTCCATAAAGAATAAGATATGTCATTATTATAAACAGTAATGGCACTGAATCGCTGAAACCATTCTCTGTGCAGAAGCAGCTTCACACCTTTCCTACAGTCTCAAGCAGAACTACAATGTGAGCTGTGCTTTTTCATCCGTTGCCAATAATATTGTCAGCGTTCCACATGAAGGCCTGTGAGTCAGTCCAAAGACTTCATTCGTTTTACAGCAGTAGAAGTGTTTGGAGCTGTTGAACCCGCATTAACATGTCACCCAGAGCGGAGCAGTGAAGCCCCATCACAGCAGGCTTCACGTATATGTTCCCATCATATCAACAACACAGTCCTATGACCTGCAGGACTCTCCAAAGTCAACCTCCAAGTCAAGAGTTCGATGCCCGCTGTGATGCGACGCGCTCAGTAGGAACGAGTACTGCTTTGGTTTTTCAAGATGCATTCCATACTTGCATTTCCTGAAGCCTCATGTTGACGCTTTTACAGCATCTGAAACCCCCAACACGTCAGATCCTTTTAGTGCTGAGAGCCCCACCCTCCTCACTCAGTGATTGGCCAGGCGGTTTGGGGGTGTGGCAGTAGGCGACGTTTGAACGTTTCTGTCAAGCTCTCACAAACAGGTGCGACACCTCCTCATTCATTGTGTCTAAACAGAGAGGGACGATTAAACCAGTAGGAGGCTGTGACGGCAGGCTTTTCACTCCACCTTCTGGTGAGAAGTAATACTTTTACCTTTAGATGTAGTCAGACGACACCTTGCATAAACTAGTTTGATTGAGGTGCGAGTGCAGTCGAGCCATGATGAACAATGATTACAGCCACCAATAACTCCTCAGTCTAAAAACTTTTTTAGGAATTATGTTTTAAGGTTGACCGTCCATACCAAGCCCCCAGGAAGAGTGCCGTGCTTTGAAGCTAATTTTACAAAGTGGCTAAACTTTGGAATTGCAACGTCTGGGTTATGTGATGCCATGAGGCCCAAAAATCTCTTTCTCATAGACTTGCATTGAAAAAGAGACGTCTGCAAATCAGCGCATAGTTTTTTTCTTTAAGGTAAATCAAGTTCCCAGTGCAAACACTTAGTGCTTAGTTAAGTCATTAGGTTCTAAAAGTTGTAAAATGCACTAATAGCTGAATCCAGAGTTATTGTTCATTCATGTGGAGGCCTGAGACCGCTAGGAGGCGGGGTTAAAGGTTAAAGGGAACGCTAGTGCACCTGCTCTCCGGGTTCACTGATGTGGAAGATCCACACAACGTTATTTGATTCTTCTACTTGGAAGTCTAATTTTTTTTGGCTTCCACTTTCATAGGAATGAACGGAGCCCCGCCTCCAACGCTTTTTCCAGTTCTGCCTGTCTGTCTGTCTGTCTGTCTGTCTCAGTCTCAGTCTTGTGGACGCATTAGCTCAGGAACACCTCGAGGATGAACTGATTAGAATTTGGTGGTCAAAGGTCGCTGTGACCTCACAAAACACATCATATGCAAATTAGGACAATTTTCCACAAATATCTAACAGGATGAAATGATGAAATTTTACACAGACATGGAACCACTACAACTTGAGTGGTTGGCGGACGTATACAACCGTGAGGCGATAATTCTAGTAAAAATGAATCAGAACCTATCTTTTTATGAATACTTCAGAGTGATGCTTCAGTATGGATCCTAATGAGTTCACAAAGTCAGAAATTGATATGTATGTAGTTCAGAATATCTATATTTTGAGAACAAAGCAATACTCTCTCTTATTTAAGTGAGTCCATCACAGCGTTTTATGCACCAGTGAAGTGGTTCCTGTGGTGAAGTTTTCATTGCAGTGTTGCAGGTCAGTGCTGTAGTACTCGGAGTCTGGTCTCAGTCCTAATTCTACAGTCCTAGCTTATACTATTGCATAAATACTGTGCAAGAATACAATGTTTCTAATACTATGCGATTTCTAGGAGCAGTAATCACAAATCACGGTTGGCAAACAATGCAACAGTTCGGCAGATTTAAAAAAGAAAAGAAAAGAAAAAAAAAAGGGCACCGTTTTCCTTTCTGGTCAAGGTCTCGACTTGGTTTCATTTGGACTCGGCCTTGACTCTAGCACTACAGACTACAGCACGGTGCAGGTCACCACCGCCGTCTGGCAAAAGATGAAACCAGCAAGCATAAGCAGAGAGCCAGTGTTTTTTTAGTAAAGGCAGAGCTGTATGAGAAGAGATGTTCAGTTTGCAGGCATGTCCGTCTGGAGCTGGATTGTTCAAAAACGTTTTTTTAGCCTAACCTGGAGACATCAGAATCTCAGGTCTTAAGAGAAGTGGTTTAATGTAAGGGTCGGGGTACAGTGGAGTATTTACTCTACGTATGCCCACTGGTTCACCAAGGAGAGAGTAATAAAACGCATACAAGAAGCTCAACATTCTGGCAACTTCGTAGGCCGTGAAAGTGTGAATCATCAGACAAAGTGACTTGGAATAGCTCTCTAGACTTTTGCCAACATATTTGGATTTGTGTCTGAGACAGTGATGAATGAGTTTCTCAGCATCCCCTCCATCCTTCTACTCCTCCCTCCATCCTTCTGTTCAAGCCTGCTCACATTGTACATTCTTCCCGACAGTTACAGTCCAACTGAGTAGTTAGCACACGTTGATGAACACACACACACACACACACACACACACCGGTGTGTTTGTAGCTCACTGACTTTAAATGTCTGCCCAGTGTAAAGTAGAGTTGCTGTTCTCCATGTGAGTATTATTGCAACCTCTCCAACAGTGTATATACTGTATATGTGTTTCAGTGGTAGTAGTGGTGTGTGTGTGTGTGTGTGTGTGTGTGTGTGTGTGTGTGTGTGTGTGTGTGTGTGTGTGTGTGTGTGTGTGTGTGTGTGTGTGGTGTTAGAAAGCGGTGCTGGCCATGCTTCCTGGAGCGAAGAGCCTCGGTATGCTGTCCTGAGACGTCTCCACGTGTCTGTAGGCCATCTTCCCTTCCTCACCTGCTCCACGCAAATTTAATGAAGAACAAAAAAAAAAAAAAAAAGAAGGAAAGTGGGATGAAAGAATGGACACATGAATGAGTGAATGCGTTGATCCGCTCCACAGACATTTGTGTTGGACAAAGTTAAATGGTGGAAAACATGTAAGATGTATGTTTCTTATTTCTACCTTAATTATGGTCTTATGAAAAAAATGGAAAAAGGATGAAAAAAAAATACAGAAAAGCAATTATAGTTTGAGTAAATGTAAAGTGCATTATTCTATCTAGATAATACATATCTATGTCTGAATCAACACCAGTGATGTTTAGCTGTCATTCTAAGGAACGGGAGGATTATTATTACCGAGCACTAGCAGCGCTTGTTTGGCAGCATCTCGGACTTCGTCCTTGTCCGTCCGACAAAGATACACCAACTGGTCAATACTCTCTTTGGCCTGGAACCACAACAGGTGGAATACAGTGGTCAGCGTGATGAGGACATATTACACGTGAACAGATGTAGATAACAGCTGTATGTGTTCGTACCTTGAGACAAGCTAAGGCCTTGCATCCGCACACTCTGGTGTCCGCGTCCGGGTCTTCCAGCAGCTCCAAACAGCTGACCAAAGCCTGAGGAGGAGGATGGACTACAGGTCATTATGTACTTCTGGATCTCCTGATGAAAAAACACTTCAAAGATAGGAGAGATGGATTCCTATCCTATCTCAGACCTCCTATCAGAACTTCAGAACTCCTAAGTGTAACGGTAAACTTGATCCATGCCTGTATCTATGTGTAGAATGAACACCACACTGTAGTGCATCAGTGATCTGTGTGACCACTGGCAGAGCCAGTAGTCCGGTTTCAGACATGGGAAGTTTCTGTAGTGAGGCACAGCTGTTCGTGGAATGTTTTTGCCTTGTTGAAGCTTTTACGATTGGAGCCCAATCAATATTTTCTTCAATCTATCTATTTTTAACAGTATTGCTTTATATGCAGACTGATAATAAGTGATGTCAGTAAAGACAAGGCAAAAATAACATGCGTGCTGAAATTTAGATAGTGTCACATTTACTCTGTAAAATGTTCCACTCGTTAGATGTCCTGCTTACAAGTCATAAAATGTATATAAATATTCAGTCACATCAATATGCCACTGACTCATGGTTATAAAAAGGACTAACATTAAAATCAAAGTTATCAGAATGATATTAACACAGAAGTTGACCATTAAAGGGGACATATAATGAAAAACTCTTGTGTGTATCCTACCAACCCACAAACTGTGAAATAAGACAACCCAGGTGGTGTTCATGCCCTGACCAGAAAACATGTGATTCAACAAGCCACCATTAGAATATACCGCCCTCCACCTGAGTATCTCCAGCCACAGCTTGAGAACTACCGTTATAAAAGTCTCATCTCATCTTCAACCTCTTATCCGGAATCGGGTCGCGGGGGCAACACCTCCAGCAGGGGGACCCCAAACTTCCCTTTCCCGGTGCCACATCAGCCAGCTCTGACTGGGGGATCCCGAGGAGCTCCCAGGACCAGTTTGGAGATATAGTCCCTCCACCTGGTCCTGGGCCTCCCTCGGGGTCTCCTCCCAGCTGGCCGTGCCTGGAACACCTCCCTTTATACCGTTATAAAAGGTGCACCATGTTTTTCTCATAAGCCAATCAGGGCCTGATAAGGAGGGGGTCTTAAAGAGACCGGTGTTATAGAATACAGGTATATTCACCAGAAAAATTATGTTTTTTTGAAACATGTACATTACAGTGATCATCAACTGGTGCTTCTCTTCCAGCCCGCAGAATATCAATGAATTCACAGCGACCGCTGCAGGTGCAGCCTGTGGAGCTCTCAGGAGAGTCCATTTAACTCTACTGCTCACATGTGTGGAACAGAAATTCTAGAGGACCAGTGTTACCCACAAAGGTTTGGGAGTGCACCAGTTGTTTTTGTCTATCAGCTGTAGCATTCTAGTCGGCTTTGCCCGGTTAGCCGGGTTAATTAAGCTCAACTGACCACAATTTGTGTCAAACTGTATTCCGACATTGTTCAACTAAAGCCCGGTATATCTGTGGTTAAAACATTTTCATTTACGACGGCATCACCCGAATGTGTTGTTCAGCAGAAGAAAACAAAAACAGACTTCTCCCCACAGCGTTCATGCTGAATCAGCAATAACTAATGCTAGAAGAGTGTGTATCACTGCAATGTGCCTTCACATGTCTGTTGTGCCTGCCCGCTCTAAACAGCACCAGCTGCAGTTCCCAATTAAAGGAATGCATTCTGAAATGATGTTTCCTTATTTACAGATTTGAACAGAACTGCTTCCTTGGTGGAGGTGAGAGCATTTTCTAGTATTGCGTTATCATTATGGATTTCCCATTTTTTTAGGAGTCTGTTCACACTGACAAAAGCTAATCTTTTTTGTTTTTTGAAGTACAGACCTGAAAATGAGCATATGTCTCCTTTAAACAGTACAATCGGAGAGGTAGTGTCTCAGGCATGACATGAGGTCAAAGAGAAAAGTCAAAAAGAACACAATTTAGTAAAAGAAAAATACATTTGAAATATTCTTATCTTTAGTGTTTGAAACGTCCTGTGTCCTCTCACCTGCTCTCTCTGTCGGGGCTGGGCAGCCAAGCTCCTCAGCACAGAGCTGGCAGACGCCGACACTTTGCCTCGTGGGTCTTTCAGAAGTTTGGCCACAGCGTGAAGCCCCTCTCTCCTCAGGCTGCACTCTGCAGGACGCCGCAGAGCGTGCACGATCGCCTCCTGGTCACATGACGCCAGGCTCTGCACCAACCACACTGTTGGAGGGAGGTTATTGTCACCAATCAGAAGCCTTTTCTGCATTCATTAAAGGCAGGGTTGGTAATCTTTTTGTTGAAATTCTCATTACATCCTGACAGTTATCAATTAATCAAATGCTCTGATTAAAAAAAAAAGAGAAGAAAAGTACGCAAATTACGTGACAAAAACATCAACAATGACTTTTCGTGTCACATGGGGAATAAACCGCGGTCTACTGGCTGACAGATCGCTTGTTGGAGCCATCCACCTTCCCTCCTGATGGCCCGGTGTGTGATTTAGCGGTATTTATTCTTCCTCGATTTGTGATTACGTGCATAACATATGAAAAAAATGTCGTGGGATATCTACAAATTATGGCGCATTATTTTTCAAAGGTATATCTACGAATGTTGGATAAGACCAGCCTGGCTCATGTTGGTTGTTTACGTTTTGGGGGAGTGGCTTTGGAGGGAGGCCTGAAGGGACAAGCAGCTGACTTGGCGACTTTCTCTCTAGATTTAGCACATTTTTGAGCTAGTGCCTCTAGCTGCTTTCATTGGAATAGAATTTGCAGCACTGAGCTGGGTTTTTCAGTGGGATGGTTTTCAAATCTATCGTACTCTTGCTAGTTTCTCGACACTACCGAACCTAGCTTTAAGCTTCGTGTGGGTGTGATACCTTCTTCTGCCAGCTCGGTGATGAGTGTTTCCATGTCTATAACGCTGTTGGCCTCCAAGTAACTCCACAGCTGGAACAGCGTCACCATCACTCCGTCTCTGCTGTCAGCCCGCTGCGGTAACCTCTGATCCAGCACTCGCTCGACCAGTCTCAGGAACACTGGACAAACACACTCATACAGCTGTTAACATCGTACACACACACACACACACACACACACACACACACACACACACACACACACACACACACACACACACACACACACACACACACACACACACACACACACACACACACACACACACACACACACACGTCCAGATGTGGTTGTACCTGTGTCGGCCATGTTGCCAGCCCTCTCAGGCAGAATCCCAGAGTAGAGTGTAGACAGTGTAACCAGGAAGCTCTCAGCAGACACGCTGTACACGCTGCCCTGCCCCACACACTGTTGCCATAGTGACACAGCACCCAGGCACAGGCCCAGCTGTGGTATCACTGTGACGGAGGACGATAGGACGGAGAAACAAGAGAGGAAAGGTAAGCGGGAGTCTTTTATTTGTGGATCAACTTACTGAAGTTTCACCTTTGCAGGCGGAGACTTCACAGAAACACTAACACGGACATCGGCGGAGAAGTTTCAGAAGCTGACAAGGGATTTGGTTGAAGCAAACAGAAACCATTCGTTTTTCTCACTTTTCTAACATGTGCTCTATCAATCCACATAGGTTGCTCTCATTCCAATGTGGTCCTGCTGACCTACTGTGGACAGATGTTCCAACATGATAGAGTCGAAAGCACACAAGACGCGCTCACGAAGCTTTACAGGTGTGTATTTGAGATGAGTTCAAAGATGGGCGTGGTCCGAGAGAGGGCGACAGAAGTATGGGGGTCGGAAGTTTAGATTGACTTAGATGACGTGTGCAAACACCAACTCTGAGTGATCCTGTAAAATCCTGTAGCATGTTGATAGAAGTGGTGCTACAGCACCACGATACATTGAAACAGCTGTTACTTACAGAGCTGACTATTCTCAGGATTCAGCACAACTGTCCATCACTAGTCGTGTTTCCATCCAGTTGTCAAATTGAATTTTAAGCAAACTTTTAATGTTTTGTGGAATTTGTTTCAATTGGTCAAGTTGTAATTGTCCATTCATGTCAGCTAGTATTGTTTCACGCTGTCCTGAGACAAAGACAAACTTATGAACTGATTCAAGCGCTGCCAACAGCAGAAACAGCTGATCAGTCATGTGACTTAGGTCAGCACTCAGAGAAAAGTCAGAAGTTATTTGGTAAAGGCGTTTCCATAACGTTAAGCACATCAACTTTTTTTGCGCACTTCATACAGTTCTTTATAATGCAAAACTTCAAATGTGTTACTTTGTGTATTTTGATTAAAATCCAGATGAAAATGTAAAGTAAAAAGAACGGTGAAACGTTTCCGTTATTAAGTATCACATTTAGTGGACGTGTGCTCTCTAGGTTTCTGTGTTTTCTTGTAGTTTAATGTGTTTTGATCAGCTACATATTTGATCTTACAGCCTATGTTCAGCAGTGACCAACAGAACCATACTATGGATAATCCTGTTGTCAAATTAATAAAAAATGATGTATCACTTAACGCAAGTTAGCTGACTTGCTACCAGGCTCATCTTATCAGACAGGAAGCAACATGCAATGTGTACTTTAGGTAGTCATTCACTGTGCCTTTGTCATAAACACACCCGTTACATGCACCGATGTGTATTTGATCATATGTTCATGTGTATTGGTCATCTATGGGTCACTGAACAGCGGGCAACAATTTATCATTTTATCAATTTCTGGTCCAACACCATGAGACGACGCATGGAGGGTTCAGTGGAGAAGAGACATTAAGGTCAGGGTTTTTCTTTTGTGAGACTATGGTGATAGATGCTGATCAGAGAGGTCCAGACACACGTGCAGACACCAGCTCTACCTTCAGCAGGCGGTCTGAGGCGTCTCGGGTTGTCCTTGGCGATGCGTCGGATCATTTCCAGGACTCGAGTCTCTCTCAGCAGTCTGTCCAAGGCGTACATCTCCCCACAGCGCAGCGGGCCAAACATACCCAGACACTGCAGACAAGATGTCAGATATCACTCATGTGGTCCACCGTTTTAGTGATGTCACGGTTCGTTTATCAGAGAACACACCAGTCTGATGTGGTTTTCACACAGAAATCTTAGTGTTACAACTAACACCTTGATAATGACTAAAACTGCTACCACCTTTCTGCTCCGCAGTAGTAAAACTACAACAAACACTACAACTAGAACTGCTAAAGCTACTTACAGCTATACATGTATTACTTTGACTTACTGTGGATTTCCACAGGTTACAAAAGCATTTAACCTTCTTTTAAAAATGAATGCCAACCACTTCATACTTCAAATTATGACAGATAATCAGAGATAATATGTACTGGTAAAATTAAAAAAAATACTTGAACTATTGTAAACACAGCCTAACAAGTACCTATTCAATTACTACAGCTCCTTTATCTTCACAACAGAACTTCAAATTCAACTCCTTGAATAGTGTAATGATGAATAAGATTACTCTTCTCCTCTTTTTGTCTATAAAGTGCTGCTTATGTGTTAAGAGGGATTGACAGATCAAGTATCTCTGCTAAGCTGGAGGCTTGACATTCTGAAATCAAGCGACTTTTACTTTGAAGGCGAGCTGTCTCTGTTTCAGACTCTCGACTTCCTTTACTCAACTTTCATTAATAAAGTTGGATAATGGAACAAGCTGACATTTTGTTGCGCTGAATTACATTGCACGTGTTCATTCAATGCAACAATAACACAGACAAAGCATTAACCGCGTTTAAGCAGCATCAGCTATGAACAATGAACTCACACGTAGCAGAAAACATTTACATGAACACAAGTAGACCAATGAGATGAGGTACTACCCCTAAACTGACATTGTTCATTATACAACGTGAACAATGGAACATGAATCATACTTTGTGCACGGACCTTGTTACCTAAGCGAAGAGCAATGATAACAAAATGTTGGTGAATCCCAGAAATCATTGGTTACTAACAAAGTAAGAGGGAATTTGTTGTTATCGCTTCCTGCATGAGGCCTTTTGTCCCATGAGCATGTGCACTGAGCAGCTAGAGACCTGAAATGACATAAGAACAGTTTCCTACCAACAGCTGAGTGCTGCAGTTCTCCAGGTGGACCACCAGGGAGCGGTCTAAAGTGGTGCAGCCCGTGGTGAGGGGGGAGGTGGGGCTGTCCCAGCCTCTGTCCTGCAGAGACCTGCAGACACACAAGAGGCACTTTCAATGACATAATCAGTGTCATGATTACGTTAACGCCGTTAGTGTCAGGATTTCAGTTCAGTTGATTAATGCTTTTGTGTCCCTCAGTGGGGAATTAGTCACTCAGCATAGCAATTACAGACGCATAGGATAACAACAATATAAAACAGGCAACACATAATCAATTAACATGATTATGCACAAATTATTTGATTAAGTACAAAAAAAGTAAACATTATCACACACACACACACACACACTTCAGCCTTGGTTATATTCCCAAACAGACGCGTAGTAGTTCCGTTTGTACTGTCCACTTGGAGGACACCGTCCACCAGTGGCCGTGTGTTTTATACCTGGGCCTTCTGTGCTGTCCTACTACAGTTCAACCACATCCTAGTAACCTCACTGTGACGCCACAGCTACGGTTATTATTTGTTTCTAGGGGTGTAACAATACACGTATTTGTATTAAACCGTTCGGTACGAGGCTTACGAACCGAACAATACGTTTGAATAATACTAGTGCATTTGGAAAATACAGAAGCTTGAATTGTGGGAAATATAATGTTCTTTCGGTGGAGCCACTGCGCTCAACCTGGCAACCTACCCAACATGCTGTCTGACACGCCCACTCTGGTGAGGCGCTTGTGCTCTGGGATGCATACAATGCTAAATTAGCTTAGCAGGAAAACCACAGCAGCTACATGATACATGCTCTCCCCGCAGCATTTAGCTGTTCCATACTGATTCAAACAGGGCTAAAGAAATCGCCACACAATCCACATTTCTCCAGACCATAATTCTTGCTTTGTAAAAGAAAACATGACGTGATGCTTCGTCATTAACGGACAATGCATATAGTCAAAATCAGTGTAATTAACACAATGACAAGAACAAACTCACAAGAACCAGTCACATATATTTATATGACAACAAAGACAAAGTCCATCCTCCTTTCTTTGTTAACAAAGAGTTTAATGACGCGGTTGTACAGAACATCGGTGCGGTTCAGTTCCAGTAAGAGGTCCTCCTGCGAACGTGTTCGTTGAGTTGTAGATCCACCCGGGTCTCAGCAAAAGTTTTCAAAAGCACCGTAGCTTGTAAGTGCTATGGTGTCGTGTTGCTGCCTTGGTTAGCAAATCCAGCGTAGCTCCAAACACCAAGACGCTCAGTCGCAAATAAAACGCATTCTTAGCCATAAAATGTGCAACGCTTCTCCGACGCTGTCAGCCAGGAATACCGTTCGTACAAATCCTCTTCCTGGCTGGGTCAGGGCTGCTAGCTGTGGGGTTGGCCGACCCTTTCCTTCAATGTCCAGCTTTTCTGGAAACGTCCTTCTCCAGAAAGGCGTTGCCAGTAACTCCCAAATCCGTTTCTCCTTCTTCAGCAATTGAGTGTTAAAAAAAAACAAAGCTACACCAAGCAAAGCGCTAAAAATGGCATAACTTCTTACATATCTTTCAACTTGAACTTGAACTACTACTACTACTAACTTCTGCTAGCTAGCTTCAGCTTCACAACAGTCAAGCTAGCCCACTGACCGATCACACCGCACGTTAATGCTGAGCTGCACGTTAACACTGACGTACTTGTAGGCTACCTAGACAGCTCTGACATGTCAAAGAATACGCCCAACATGTCAAACTAAAGATCTGATTGGTTGAAGACAATGACAATCAACAACATCGTCTTCATTTACTTAAACGGCGAAGGCATTCTTGCAGGCCTCGGGCCTCTCTTCTTACCTAGAGACATAGGGGTGAAATCTGATTGGATAAAAGCTCTACTTAAAACAAGCTGCGCTGGAGGCAGCGCTGCAGGCTGGAAGTAGAGCAACTGTATATATCTTGCATTTCATATCCACTGTTCATACTGTTTATATTGTCTATATTCTTATACTACTCATACTGCTATTTTTCTTTTCATTATTTATCTGTTATCTATACTGTTATTTATCTAGCACATTGCACTGCACCTTACTGCTTCTTTTTGTACTTCTGGTCAGACGCTAAAACTGCATTTCGTTGTACTAGTACTTGTACTCTGTGCAATGACAATAAAGTTGAATCTGAATATGAACAGAGGAAGACAGTAGCTGTGCAATGAGAAAATAAGCTAATGGGAAAAATAATTACAATACATGTAGTGTATTTATGAAAAATTATTAAATTATAAAATAGCTATAACTTTGTGATTCTGTTTAGGCCAGCAGAGAAGGCCTTGCTGGCCCTGACGGCCCACCACTGCCGTCCGGACATGAGCAGTAGATTGCTTGGCTCCCATTTGTAGAGTCACAACAAATTGGTGGTTCACAGACGTCCGCATAGAGCTGACGTGCACAACCTTTGACCATATGTACGTCACGCTTACTCTAGTGGACCCTTGCATACTTGCAAATGCTTAAAGTATGACTTTGGCTTAAAGCGACAATCCTTAAGATTTCAGTCCAGTAGAATTTCTGTTAGAGTGAAAACAAAGATGTTGAGCTCAGCGTTTAGCTGTCTGGATTGCATACTAACATGCTATTTTAAGAATTGTGTGTGTAGTTCCATTTTTTTGTCTGTATGTAGCCTGGAGGCAAACTCCGGTTCTGAAAAGCGAAGTCAGTGCTTCGTGTGTTAAAGCTGCATTCTCTCTAATGACCATCAGGGGGTGACTCCTCTGGTTGTATAGAAGTCTATGAGAAAATTACTCCACTTCTCTCTTGATTTATTACCTCAGTAAACATTATAAACATGAGTTTATGGTCTCGATCTCTAGTTTCAAGTCTTCTTCAATACAGCGTGATGTTCATTTAGTAAATTATGGTCCATTTAGAGTCAAATAGACCATAAAGCAGGGTATGCTTTAGGGCGGGGCTACCTTGTGATTGACAGGTCATACAGCATCTCTACGTTACTCCTCCTCAGTCCAAATATGGTCACTTACGTTCACTGGTTGCAAAAAAAACATGATAGCGACGGCCAAAACGCTGACACAAGGCGTCAAAACATCAGTCCACAAACCAATGGGTGACGTCCCGACGTCTACGTCCACTTCTTGTATACAGACTGTGGTTTATACAGCACTTTTTCTGGAAATGTCACCACAGACACCCAGTTCATAATACTGCAAATATATAAATATTGCAATACTTTCATCAGTGGGCCATATAGGCTCACATTTATGTTACTGCCTTCAGTGAAAGATAGTGACTTAACAGACATTTATTTAAATGAAGATCTTCAAAGATTGTCACTTTAAAACTGAATGTTTGTATTCATTACAGATGGCCCTGAGCATCCTGTAGCTCTGTCCTTAGGGCAGCAGCTCCAGTAAATATGCTTTTACTCACAACTTTTCTTGATTGGCCAGCTGTGCAGTTAGTCTACTCCTAACCCATACTACCAAAACCTTATTTAAATGTGTTAGTGATGCCAGCGGCATGGCTCGAGGTCTTTGGTTTGGGCTGAAATATCATTGGATGGATTAAGATGAAGACTTTCATGGTCCCCTGAAGACTTTTTTTAAAGGGCCACCATGAGGGTCGCAATTGTGATTTTGAGTGAAATATCCCAACATGTTCCCCGTAACTTTTCCTCTAGCGCCGTCATCAGGTCAGGTTTTAAAATGATCAATCCTTTGGTTTATGAATACATAAATGAAATTCCCATCAGCCTCAGCTGTAGTCCGTGTTTAGTGCCAGTTAGCAAGTGTTAGCATGCTAAAGATGTGTTGCTGAATCTTAGTCTTGTTGAATTTACATTGCCAATATTGAATATTTGACCATATTCATGTTTAAAAAGACTTTAAGGCATTACTAATGGTGATGAAATGATCCAGTAAACTGGGTTAGAATTTATACTCATTAAAAAGATTGAGTGAAGTGAAAAATAATGAATACTGTTTCTTAGTAGGTGTCATTATAAAACTATGGAACTAAACAACTTTCTAAAATAATTTTTAGCAAGAAATTAGATGAAATTTTTATCTTAAGATACCATAATCTACACAGGGATACAACACTATATAACAAGACATGGAAACAATGTAGCCATCAAGCCAAGAAAAATGTATCCTTGTGAGGTCGAATTTCAATGGTGTTGTGTTATTTCGAGGAAGTTCTGAAAACATGTTTTTTTCCAGCCTACTCTCTCAGCGGCAAACAGCAGTTTAATCAACAGAGCAGTGATGTTACAACACGGCTCCACTAGATGGCAGCAAGACTCTTCAATACTAGGAGCTAGATGAGACTGAACGTCTGCTTACTGGGAACAAATGAAAATGTGAAAAAACACAGATTTTTTTTTTACTTGATATAGGAACAAATCTTAAATCATTCACATGTATAGAAAATATTCAGAAAATTACGTTTAGAACTGCAGTATTTTTCAACCTGGAAACTATTTTCACATATTTTATTTCAAAGTGACAAATAGGGACATGTTTTTGAAATTGGTAAAATTGGCGATAACAAAGAGACCTGATCAAGCAAAAGGTAAATAAAAATGTTTAATATCTCTGTAGGGTTCTTTCCATAATGTAGTCAGACACTTCTAATCATAATCTGTGGCTACAACAACACTGGAAGTGGATCTACATTGACGGTGAGGAGTTGCCCCGAGTGATGACATTGAAACCTGTTTCTGGACCAATTTAAAAAAATGTTGTCCCCATTAATAAACATGAAAACATGTGAACATTGTGTCCTGGTTGAAAAATAGCTAAGTTACCCTCTAAGGACATGTCATTTCATTTACTCACTGATGAAGAGTGTGTGGTGGTTTTGGATAGATCATACATTTGGTTGGGTTTCAGTATTTTACAGTTGCAGTTCATTTGTCAGCACTGACCTTCCACTTCTAATCCTCTTGTCGCCCTTCTCCTCCTCTTCCTCCTCCCAGTCAGATGTGTTGAGGAAATCGAAGCTGCCCAGAGCCGTTTCTACAGTGAGGCTGACCACGCTGGGCGACCGGCTGTGCCTACCGCCCTACACACACACACACACACACACACACACACACACACACACACACACACACAGATCCATAGTCAGACCATACATCAATAGTCAGGTATGTCTTTGATGCCCACAGCAGTACAGATGAACACTCCTCATGACTCTCAGAGCAGAGTAACCGCTGAACTGCTGAAGCTACAGCAGCAGATACACATGAGCATTCTTTCAGATAGCTCTAGTCGCTAATATTAGCACCATTAGCTTAGCAGAGCACCAAGCTGTCACTGTACTGACCTGAACATTGTGTTTGTTGTATCAATGCTAATATGTTTCATACTAAACAGTATCTCAGACAACGTTTGTAGCTTTACACACAAAAAGTTATTTACATCCAAATAATTATTTCTCACGTAACCTTCACACTTCCGTACTTATTGTAACCCATATCACAATCTATTTGTTGTTTTGCTGTTTGTTGCCAGGCGGCAACTTCCGATTCTGGCGAATGAAGCCATGCGGTCTTAAAACTTGCATTCTCTCTCCTGACCAGTAGGAGGCGACTCCTCTGGTTGCAAAAAAAAGTCGGATTGTATAGAAGTCTATGAGAAAATGACTCTACTTCTCTCTTGATTTATTACCTCAGTAAACATTGTAAACATGAGTTTATGGTCTCAACCTCTAGTTTCAAGTCTTCTTCAATACAGCATGATGTTCATTTAGTACATTATGGTCCATTTAGAGTCAAATAAACCATAAAGCAGGGTATGCTTTAGGGCGGGGCTACTGTGATTGACAGGTCTCTATCAGAGACGTTACGTCGTCTCTAGGTCACTCCTACGCATTGCAAATATGGTAACTTCTGTTCATTGGCTGGCAAAAAAACACAGCGACGGCCGTAATCCAAGATGGCGACGGCAAAATCACCGAACTCAAGGCTTTAAAAAGGGAACTCCACAAACCAATGGGTGACATCATGATGACTACGTCCACTTCTTACATAAGGACTTTGCCTAAACCTAACCGAGTTATTTCCTGTGAAAACAGAAGTTTATTTTGAAAAGACTGCATGCATCGACACGTGTTGCAGGACTTTCGTAGGAAAACAGTCAGGATACGTTGCATGCCAGACTCATTCCTCAAAATGAGTACTACTCCTGCTCTCTGACTGAGCAGCATCATTCCTGCACCAGTGAGGTGAGAATGCTGCAAAGGGATTCTTATGGGGACAAAGTACAGTACAAACTCTTGTAAACATTTGTGAATTTGAGTTTACATGCCAGGCTTGGATATGTGTATCCCAGTGATCAGCATTAGCGCTAGCTATGTGGTTGCTAGCAATTAACGTAAGTGACTCACAGGCTAATTGAAAGGATAATGGCTTCTCTGCACTAATAACCCTCTCTGACATAAATATTTGCGCTAACAGCATGCATCTTTGCGACTGTATGTATGAAGCCTGATTAAGAGGCACAGAAAAGTAGCCAGCAAATTATGCATGTAAAAAAAAGACTACTGTTATTTATATATGGATATGACTGATACAATGTTTCAACCACAGATGGTCATGATGAAACCTCACATCATTATCCCCTAATTAACTTGAATTAGTTATCTGATAGTGGACATTTTCTTTGATTGAGATTAATTGAGCCTGATGTGATTTACATCATACTGTATGTTGATACTCTTTATATTTACTTTCAGACATAATAGACAACATGGTCTATGCATATCCGATTTGCCAAATCATATTACAATATGTGAGACAACAAGCAAATAATGCAATAAAAAAAAATATTGTTACTTATTGTCCAAAATATTCACATGGGATCTTTGTGATCACACAGATTATGTAATCAGGAGATGATGGCGGGACAATTCAACACATACTGAGCATAAATCACTTCTTCACCATTACCTGAGGAGCACCATCTGGGGTTGAATTTATGTAATTCATATCCACATTAAATAAACAAAGTGGGAAAAAGATAGTGGCGTTACTTCTACTTGACAAAGTGTTTTTACAAAGTAACGGTTACTTCTACTTGACAACTTGTTTTTACAAATTATCAGTTACTTCTACTTGACAACTTGTTTTTACAAAGTAACGGTTACTTCTACTTAACAACTTGTTTTTACAAAGTAACGGTTACTTCTACTTAACAACTTGTTTTTTTACAAAGTAACGGTTACTTCTACTTAACAACTTGTTTTTACAAAGTAACGGTTACTTCTACTTAACAACTTGTTTTTTACAAAGTAACTGTTACTTCTACTTAACAACTTGTTTTTACAAAGTAACGGTTACTTCTACTTAACAACTTGTTTTTACAAAGTAACGATTACTTCTACTTAACAACTTGTTTTTTACAAAGTAACGGTTACTTCTACTTAACAACTTGTTTTTACAAAGTAACGGTTACTTCTACTTAACAACTTGTTTTTTACAAAGTAACGGTTACTTCTACTTGACAACTTGTTTTTACAAAGTAACGGTTACTTCTACTTAACTTGTTTTTACAAAGTAACGGTTACTTCTACTTAACAACTTGTTTTTACAAAGTAACGGTTACTTCTACTCAACAACTTGTTTTTACAAAGTAACGGTTACTTCTACTTGTTTTTACAAATTACAATTAAAATTACAATTACTACACACCTCTAAAAGCAACTTTTCTCGTTTCCCACACATGCTCCGTTCTCACCTTTAGTGTGACCTGCAGCAGCTTCAGCTCTTGCTCCAGTATTTGTAACTCAGGGAACTGTCCTCTATAATCATCTAGAGAGGAAACCACAGCTGCCAGGGCATCTTCAAGCCCACTGTCCACAGGACCATCACCCTCCCTGGAGAGACAATCTGCTCCTTCACCTGGCGTCTCCTCCTCCACCGACACCCGCCGGGCTACATACGTCACGTCCACACTCTCTGGGCACTCTGGCGGTGGGTTTGTGTTCATTTGTGACGAAGTGTTAGAGTCCACTACTTCAGTCCTGGGAGGGGAGGATGATAGGACAGAGCCGGACGGGTCCTGTTCCTCCCTGTGTATATCTGTGACGTCTTCAGGCGTTGTCTTTTCTTTGAAGACAGCGAGCCTGGTTGGAGACATGTCAGCGTCTGAGGCAGCACAGCTGGGCGGCTCAGGAGTTCTGCTGGGCAGCTCCATTTCGATGTCATTGACGGAGAGCTCTGAAGCCAAAGACATCACCTCTCCGGATTCGGCTGACCTGTCCGTCAACACGATGCCATCGGCGCTGTTTTCACTGATGTGGCTCAGAGAGCGCGAGTAGCTACGGGAGGCATGGCTGTTGGTCGCCGCCCCATCAGCTGTGGTGGAAGACTGTTTCCCTGTGTCCTCTACCTCACTGTCAGGTCTTGTCATCACAGTGACCGTCCCCTTTTCCTCTTCCCTGCAAATCAGTTTGAGTGTTAGTTCATGTTAGTATTGATAGTGCACGCTATATACTAAACACACAAACACATCTCTGTGTCCATGGTCAAATGTAACAATGAATATTATTTGAAAAACGTCACATTATGAGACTGTAATGTAGAATTTAAATAAATTCCACCCAAAAAAGAAGCACAGAAACCATAATCGGACTCTACCTGTCATTCTGTGCTTGGTGTCCGGGTGTGTCGGGAATCTCCCTGATGGTGCGGACTTTGTGGGTGGAGTTTGGAGTTGAGGAGGAGGAGTCTCTGGGGCAGAACGAGATGTCAGGCTGCGGGGAGGAACTCCCGCTCACAGCTGGCTGGATGTCTGGTGTCACCACCACTGACTGGAGAGCGAGAGAGACGTAGACACGCTGAGTCACACAGACAGTCCAACCCAACGCAATAACAAAAGGTGTGTCCCGTTTTTTCCCCCTCGTTTCTCTTTGTTCTGATGCAGAATGATAGACCGGTTGGCTGAACCAGATCAAACCCTCATTGAACTGGTGCTCTACTGCTGTCCACTGAATTTCTTTTGATTTGTTATTGCATGTTTTCCCTTCACCAAAGATGTTAGACACCAGTACAGGAACTACATTGTGAGACTTTAAATGCAGCTCTTCTAGTTTAAGTTTAGTGAGGGGCCGTGGCTCTGCAGGTGAGTTTTTTTTAGGAGTTTAGGTACACAGCCTCAAATCTACGGAGAGACTGTTCTAACCGACCGCATCGTTGTTTGCAATGTTAGCTTTATTAGCGCTGTTAGCACCCTATCTGTGAGCCGCCGGCTTAGCTGTCGTCGTGTTGAAAACCGTGTTAGATACGTTCTGAATTTCAAATTCAGCACTTTTAATGTGAGAGTTAGGGTTAGTTAGGGGCAATATGGTTTAGAAAAAATATATTTGTATGTGATGGAAAAGCTGAGATTGTTGTAATGAATATCTATTCTTCTATTACATCTCCCAAAATAAACTGAACACAGTTTCTATATTCCATGTCAATCCATGTGTTTACAACATCTGGACAAGTATCGTTATCTTTTGTACGCTTATTCTTCCTGACCAGGAAACCAATCCTGCACATCCTCTTTGATGCTTTTTATAATCGACATGAAGCTGAGTTTTGACAGAAAAAGGCAAATTCTCATTCCGAGATAGTTTTCTCCTCAGAGAGAGGAAAAACCTCCAGGTGGAGCCGAGGTGACAATGCTAGTGTTGCAGCATTGTTTCTCACATAATATACCGTCACAGTATTAAACAGTGAAACAAAGTGATATAATAATTAAACAAAAGTTAATGTTTGATAAAAAATACAGTGGCCAGCAGTGTTAGGAAATACTAAAGAGTTCTTTAAAAATGAAACTAGATATTTGTGAGCAGCTTTTAAAGATGTAACCATAGACTGTATATGTAGGAACCAATGGGCTGACATGGTTGGTTTTGGTCTGGTGTGATCTGAATATACAGAGTATCACCAGCATGATCCTTTAAAACCTTTAATTTATTTGTAAAGATGCAAACAAATAATGGTTCTTCAACCTGTTAAAAGTGAAAGACAAATCAATGACAATGTTTGACAAGCCATCAGGGTCGACTGCATGGATCACCATGATGGAGCAACATGCAGACATGTTGATCTAACTTACAAACCAATCCTGAACAAGGACAATGACACCGTGATAGACAGAGAGAAGAGCTGGATAGAATCATAAAGAAGGTTCATCTGCGCGTTACCTTGTGATGTGTAGAGTTGCGTAGCCCTCCCACAGAGAGCCGAGGACTGGAGGAGTCATCAGAGGATTCTGATGAATTAGACCACGCTGTTCCGTTCTCTAACTCTTCATGACGGCGGAGCATGTTCTATAAGAGAGCAGCGCTGTGTTAAAGGCTGGACTGAGGAGAAAGTGGTGGCTTAAATGTATGTTCTTGGCGCTTTGACCGCCACAAGCAGAGCGTCATCTAGTCCCATTATATTCAAGAGGAGGCAGACAATCTGGATTGATAAATAGCACTAGAGGAAAGAAACACGTGTGTGTTTGATGTTGGGGTGAACTGTCCCGTTAACCTGTGATTCCATTATTTAAAATCCTGGAGGCTAATTGACAAAGACAAAAAGAACTGAGGGCCTCACTTCCATTCTGGTTCACACACTTAGTGATTATTTTCGCTGTGTAAGACTCTGGATTCTTTCACTTTGCTGATATGTCACACATCACACGTCAACAGCAAACATTGAAGGAAATCTGTTGGTTGGGTTCAATTGGACCGACAGCTTTTGACGATTCAGGGTGCATCCGATTAAACAATCTGGCAAACTCGAATAGACAGTCATTAATTATCTTCAGTTCATATAACGAGCAGCGTTCAACTCTGCTTTGTTCTCTTCCATTCTGCTTCAGTAACCACATTTGTAGAAAAGTGAGCGTACTGCACAAGAACAGCTGAATGGAAATGGATATGTCAACAGAGAACCTTGAGGCAAACAGAGCTAAGTGGACACACTCCCACATGTATATCAACGGGAAACTTCAGAGAACATCTCCCTATTAAACTGCCATGGGATGTTGCAACATACTAAATTGTACTGACCTGGTGACCAAACAAAGTTTGATCAATGTGCCAAAATGAATAGAATTGTTATAAAAGCTGCTCTATTGATATAAATATTTAGTACAAACTAACTGTGAGACTACATTGTTTGAATAGATGACAGGAGCGTCAGAATGCTAACTAAATTATTGAAGCTGCTACAAACTGACACTGTGTTCCAACACCCACACTACCAGAAAAAAGATGAAGTATGTCCCAATACAAAACATGTCAAATGCAGTATGCCAACAGTACCAGGATTTCCTACTGTATCCAATCGCATTGTGCAGTATGCACGCCAGCATTATTACTTATTCTGACCCACAATCCTCTACACGGCGGATGTATGAGAAAGAGGGTCAAAGTTGAAGATGCAATGTTAAGAGGAAGTAGTGAGTCCCAGCTGAATGCATACTGAACAGTTCGTAGCTCGTGAGGGCAGATATGGTTTGTATTAAAAGTGAAAAGAATGCGCTTTCTAACGCAGCACCTAACTTCAACGTATCGACCAGAAACATGACAACATTACAAGTCATCAGTCATCATACTTATCATAGCATTGTTGCACAAGGCCTCAGTGTGCTTCAAACTAGGTGCTTTTCGGATCGTCTAACAGCATTTGAAACACATTTTACAACGCCTTCTATTTCCTTGTGACCTTTAAAAATAGACAACGTGACGATCACGTCCACTCTTTGTGCAGTGCACTGCTTGGCCGGGTGTGCATAGGTGTGAAAGGAGGTGGGGGCTTGAACTGCTCTCTCAAGCTTACTTTTGTCATTTTCCAAACAACTGCTTCCATCACAGTTCATACTTAGGAAGAGCAACACCATGAATGACCTTAAGGGGAGAATGAAAAGCTGCGCATGTTGCGTTCATTAACTAAAAAGTTAATGTGTGTTTTGGGCTGATGAGACAAGATACGGTAGAGGAAGGCCAAAGTACACCGCCGCCAAACACCCTGAATCAAAAACAGCCCCCCCCTATTCATTTAAATAATCTACAACCTCCACAAGGAAGGGGCTCGTGGAGGTGCCATCCGTGCCACTGTTGTATTTCCTGTCTCAAAAAAACTGCCCAAACATGGCAACGTTTTGGATTTGAGGCCGGCGAAAGAGGTGAACCAAAAGACTATAGATTTGCTTTACTGCCACAAGGTGGACTGGCTGTGCTACGCTCTCATTCATGGTCTCTCTCTCTCTCTAGTCTAGTGTTACACATAGTAAGTCAAATTGGTGGACTTTTTGGTGTGAAAATGATTACATCAACCCAACCATTCAGAACAGGTAGAGACACTTTTCGTTGTGGTCGGATGACGAAATGTTACTTGAGATCATGTAAGGTTCAAATTCCTAGTTTTTAAAGACATTTTCCATCAGTTTCTAAGGCCTTCACACTCAGCAGCACTTTTGCGAGATGTTCAAGGAATAAAGGATAATTCCTGTTTTATCAATTTAGGGTGTTGCAATCAAAGTTTTGACCATAATTTGTATCACTTATGATAAGTAATGGTTGGAATCTGAGAACAGAGCGATACCACTACACTGAAGTTCGATGAAGTCAGACAATCAGACGGGTTGTAAACACACCAAGAGTTTATCCGGATTATCTAAAGCACTTTGTTTGGAGGTCAAGCTGAAAGTGAGCGCAGCTGAAAGGTCAGTAATAATCCTTTGCAGACAAAACTGTGCTCGCACAACCATAGTTGGTACATAGTTATTTGGGTTTTTGGAAACCAATGAACAGAAGTTAGCATATTTGGACTGAGGAGGAGTGACGTAGAGACTTATAGACCTGTCGATCACAAGGTAGCTCCGCCCTAAAGCATACCCTGCTTTATGGTCTATTTCACTCTAAATGAACCATAATTTACTAAATGAACATCAGCTGTATTGAAGAAGACTTGAAACTAGAGATTGAGACCATAAACTCATGTTTACAATGTTTACTGAGGTAATAAATCAAGAGAGAAGTGGAGTCATTTTAGACTAGACTTCTATACAACCAGAGGAGTCGCCCCCTGATGGTCAGTAGAGAGAATGTAGGGTTAAGATACTTCATCATTCATCTCTCTTCCAAACAAGTTCACCTGGAGGTGTGTTTGTCTGGCTGTCTCACAGGCTTTACACTGTCAGAACTTACATCATACAGAGTTATAGGTCCACGATTCTCCAAGGTTCGTCCTCAGAAAGTACTGTCAAGGTTCTATCGGGAGGTTGTAGTTGCCCTATAGGCCAGTGGGGAGTCATATGTATGCAGATCTTCAGTTTGACCAAACACGAAAGCAGCAGATTTCCCCTTCCTGCTCTCAACCAGTGAAATCAACTGAAGAGATGTTTGGAAACCTTGCATAGATATTTCCATTAAGCCATACACAAACAAACGGAGACTACTGTTCTAGGTTCTACACCACTATTACTGTCACTAGTCAATATTCCAGTGGGCTGTGTGTTCCTACATTCTGTCGGGGGTTCTACTGCGTATTGACTTACTGCAGTGGGCGGTCTTGTTGGTGAGCTGTCGCTACAAGAACAGCTCTGGCTAAGCGTGTCTCTGAAGATGTCCAGCAGCGGCCAGTGCTGCCGCCTGGTCAGACTCCGAGGCAGAGACTGCACGTCAAAGTAGCAGCAGGTGGAACAAAAGGGAAAGTTAGGGGCCGCTGGCTTGCTGGCTAAAAGTCAAATTCTCCCTCCACAGCAGCGGATCTAAACCACGAGATCTGAACTCCTGTTCTCTCGCAAGTACACGGCCAATTTCAGACATGTGAAGAAGCTGATCAATTCTATGATGGAAAAAGTTTTTGCTTCTTGTTTTCACATCAATTACCTTTTATGAATAATCTACCAAAACTCAAACAAACTACATTGTATTACAGTCTATGTAAAGAAGAGATGTGTTTTTTCCTCAGCTCCTCAGTCTGCACCATAAGGGTAGTGAATATCGCACAAAATACCAAAATATTCCAGACTCGAAAAGCATCAGTGGAACGTGACGTGTAAAAGAGAAGCAAATAGATTACAGAAGAACTCACATAGAAGGCCTGTTCACGTAAAGATGGCGTGTCAGGAGGACTCTGGTTGAAGATGGTTGAGAGTCTCTTACTGACGGTTGGAGCTTTGTTGACAGTGCTTGCCACTGACCCCTGGTCATCTTTATCAAATGGACTGACAGAGAGGGGAAACAGGAATGGAGGCAGGGGAAGACAGAGATAAAAGACTAAATAAATAAATATTCAATATAATATTTAAAGCAACAATGAGGAACTTTACTTTTGTGTTGATTTTGACCGTCCCTGTGGACAGAAAAGGTAGTATTTGCGAGCACCAGAGTCCCTTTAGACAACCTCTCATTTTATTGTAGCAGGGTCTCAAAGTCTGCCTAATGCAGTCCTTGATCTGGTTCTTGAAGCTCTGCCCCTGGCTGGAAGAGGAGACCCTGCTGCCGGGTGCGGAGCTTTCCACCTCCCGCCGGAGCTCCGACTGCAGATGGAAGGCTGCAGCGAAGCCGGATCTGGGTCTGTCCACGGTGTACCGGTCTCTGCTGGAGGCCCCGCTGGAGTCTGAGCTGAAGGAGTTTCTGGTGAACCTGCATGATTTCATCTGACTTCACCAGAATCCGACCCGGTGGCACCGATGACGAGCATTAAGAATAACTCTATAGAAATAGACCATCTTCTCTCTGATGGTCTCTTTACTGATGGAGGTCTGATAGAGGATCAGGACTAAACTGAGACTGATTCAGGACCAGATGAAAGTTCCTCTCAGTAACTTTAAGCTCTGTTAATGAACAACCCTTAATATTAACCAACAGTACAGGACTCATGAAGCTCAGGATCAAACTTACTTCCAGGTGACTTCGAGACTTAGTTTAATAGTCCCAAGGTCATTAATATCCACGGCAACCGTCTGGGGGAGTGCAGCAAACAGGTCCTTGGTCTCGCAGGAAACACTCCCTACAACCACGTGATTGGCTAAGCTCTTCAGCTCCGTCACCTAGGAGATCACAGAAACATAGTTTGATCACGCTACCAAAGTCTGGCTGCCTTCAACAGGTCCTTTTGTGTCAATCATTCAGGTTGAGACCGTTACACTGTCAAGCTCCAACAGTAGCAGTAACAACATGATTGTCCTTATCTGCATCAGAGACGTAACAAACGGTGCTCAATATATATATATATATATATATATATATATATATATATATATATATATATATATATATATATATATATATATAGGACCAACTTGTTAGTACAGAATCCTGGATCATGGGCATATTCAATAATGCTAAACACCAAGGGACAACATGAAGTATGCATAGGCTACCGTATACTAAGTATACATAAAAATAAATCCAAAGTCATTAAAAAAAGACATATGGAGGGACTGACCTTGACACAGAGGAACTCACTGACAAGCGGCACGAACACCATCTCTTCACTGTCCCACACCTGTTTGCCATTGATCTCTATTCTGCCTCGGAGCTTCCACCGCTGCCTGCCGTACTTCATAAAGATCTGAACACACACACACACACACACACACACACACACACACACACACACACACACACACACACACACAGCACATCAGTCTCAGTTGTGCTATTGATATTTTGTGTCCAACAGTCAGCTTCGTTGTTTTTAAGTCTTTCATACACTCACAAACTGACAGAAATAACACAAAGTAAAATATAATGCTATGTGGCCCTGATATGATGGTGTACTATAGCAACCTACCTCACCACAGTTTCTAATTAAATTAAATTTGTACAGCCCAAAATAAATGTTAAACAACATATTAAAGCTACTATGAGGACATTCAATTGTGTGTCAATTTGGCGGTCCCTGTGGACAAAGGTGGAAGTGTTTCCAAGCACCAGATTCCCTTTGGAAAACCTCAGATTGTTCGGCCCCATGCAGTCGCATCTGCTTTTATTGGTCATATAGAGGTATCACTATTAAATTGATACTGATTCATAACCAGTTAAAAGTTTCTTGTAGTAACTTTAACAACAATTATAACTATAATAACAAAAATAAACATAGACAGATGCCTTATGTCTTTTTTCAAAATTATGTTGTATTCGTATTATTTGTATTATCATTTGTGTTCATTTAACATCTTGGTCCTTTTCTGTGTATTGTATAATATTCTTAGTATTCAGATTGGTGTGGCAATACTCAACGTGATTATGGCCATTCCAATAAATTATATTTTAATTCGAGAGAGAGAGAGTAACCAACCTCATACTGGTCACCAGCACACAATCGAGCAAATCCAGCCAGACCTGAAAGACAAATAGAAACAGATCAAACACTATATTTTGTGTATTTTAGGGATTTCTTATGCACCAATTTATGGTGGAAATACATGTATTTATGTGAAAGAAAACCTAGAAATTCAGGCACCAGTTGAATACATACATAAAGGAATATGAAAAAATATAATGAAGTCTCAGTCATTCTGTATCGCTTTCTAACATTTATTCTCCTGTAGATCAACTTTCCTCATTTAATGTTATTGAGACAAGATTTACTCTTCTGTCCTTTGTGCATGTGCAACATACTGGAACTGGTAGTAAAAAATGAAGACAGTTGCTTAGTTTATGATTATGATCACATTTGATCATGAATATTTCTGACACGGGTGCAGTAGCACTGTTTTTTAATTAACATTTTGTATCAATATATAAAGAGGGACATTTTAGGATGTGTCCCCCACAATATATATTAAAATGACATGTTTGCTTCATATGTGGAGGAACAGACTAATTCAAGAAGAGAAAGAAAAAATAGAGGATGAGAGGAAGGAGGAAGAGTGAAGACACACAAGTGAACAAGCCAGATGTTTCCTTCTTACCTTTCATCCTGATGTGGAACTCCCCCAGCTGGTTCTCCAACTCGCTCTCCAACAAACACATGTTCTGTAAAGAACATGTAAAGAACATGAGAGAAGGAGACTTTAATCCATTTCTACCAAACAGATATGAACTACAGAGCTAAACTAGCCCTTTAGTTGTGATATGTTACATCCTATGTTATATCCTACTCTTTATTTAGTGCCCTTCTCCTTGCTCACACAATGGCCCTTTTCTCCCACAGTACTTTTACAATTTTTCTCCCTTCCATCTTAGTCCGCTTCCTCCCTCTATCTCTCCTCTCCTCTGTCCTCTCCATCTTACCTCTGTGTACTCTTTGTATCCTTTATTGGCTTCTGCTAAACTCTCCCTGGCCTCCTTGCTGACTTGAGAGGCAGTGTAAGCCTTCACCATCTTGTTGGCTCCGTCCCGGAGTCTCCTCTGCAGGCAGTAGGCGTCATAGAGCTCCTCGATCTGGGGAAAGAGGGGGAGAGGGGACACGTTTCATCCTCCTACCCGAAGAAGAAAGGTCAACATGTACTTACCATTTTCAATCATTGCACCCAACACTATGCAATATATTTATCTAAAATCATTCCACTCAGACACTTTAAAGGGATGGTTTGGGTGTTTTGAAGTTGTCCACCAACACACAGATGGCAGTTGGCACTCCCCAAGTTTGGAGAAACAGCAATGCACTGCTGCGGATGGGGTCAACAGCAAAATGTATTTTAGCCACCTAAAAGAATGGCCCACTAAAAACACTACATTTACAATATTTTCACCGCTTCATCTTGACCTCAGACAGTCCTTTCCAACGAGGAACCGAAGCCATTGACAACAACAGTAATTGACGTCTCAGGACACGGGGTTTGCTGGTCTATCGGTTAGTTAGTGTGTGTTATTGTGTGACTTTGGTGTTTAAAGGGTTTGCCAGAGTCATTGAGGAGAGCACAGATGGATATAAGGGCTTCAGTTCTCCGTCGGAAAGGGCTGAAAATATTCTTAATATAACATACACTTCCAACTGGTGTTGATATTTTTGGTTGGTTAAAAGACTTTTGCTGCTGCTGCCCCCATCCACAGCAGTACACTGCTTAGCTACCGTAGCGCTACTCCTGCCTGCTTCTTTATACTGGGGGTTTGCCTACTACTGCAGGTAATACACTGACTACGGATAAATACCTCATGCAACCCCACCTCAAAACATATAAACTATCCCTTTAAAGTTATCTTGCTTGCTCGAGACCAGCATGAAATACAATAGTTGAATATTTAGATAATAGTTAATATCAAGCAATAACATGAGGCCTTGTTGTTCCATGGTTGTCATACATATTATTTACATCATATACATTCCTACACATAGATATGGAAGAAATGCAACTTTAATGAAATGAATGCATATTTGGTGGAGGTTCTGTGTGTATTTTCTGTGTATTTAAGTGACATTTACCAAAACGATTAGGACAGATTTGATTCTCTAGAACTTTTCTGATGCTGAAAGGCATTGTTGTTTGAGGGGGATCACAGTGGTCTTACCTTGCTGAGGTGAAACTCCAGTCGTCTGATGTACCTCTCAGTCACCTTCACTTGCTGTCAGAGGGAAGAGGAGTCACATGTATTCCCGTTGGTCAACATAAACAGAGTCCAGCTGAGGTCAGCGTTGTAAATAAGGCTCATGCCTTCTACACTAAACACTGTGGTGGCTCCAGTCACTTGCAATGTAGTGAGTTTCTTATTTGTTTTTTATAGAGCAGGAGCACTTCCTACATATGTTTCAAATGAAAAGCCTAGCAGGAAATGATGCTCTTTAAACAGTTGGAAGGCTTTTAATGTGCAGCACATGTGCAGGACGTGTTAAGATTCATTGAGGTTATCTTAACAGCCGTAAAAAATCCCAGAGAAGTAAAAGTGACTTTAAATCAGCAGCAGAGCAGTAACTGTGACATTTAGTATTACTAAAATATGGCCATATACTTAAAGGTCTATTAGTGGTGTAACGGATCCTTTTTGATCCGTGATCCGTACGGATCCCCTCACGGTTCAGCACACATTAACCGTGGATTAATTACACAGTTTAACGTTAACCATCACAGTGTGAAAACTGACATCGTTATCCACCAATATTCAGTAAAATATGTGATCCGGACATCATTTATGTTTTCTGTTCACCGATCACTGATAATGTTGTATTGTAAACAACCAATCCGTGTTTAAACTGACAGGAGGAGAGCTAGTAACGTTAGCAGCACCGCTAACGGCTAACCAACGGAGGTTCACTTCAGTTACACTATGATGCCTTCAGGCTCTGTTCAGTGAAAATGAGGATTGGGCAAAGGTAAATGATGTTATCATGATGTGTTCACATGTAATCTTGTTGTTTGAAGATGTTTTCACAGCAACATAAATAGATATTAAAGATGAATTATCAGCCGTTTACACTAGCTCTAAACAGATTATAATACATCATTAAACTACTAATGACAAGATTTGTTTTTATCAATGAAAATCACTTTTTTTATTTCCTAATCATTTGAATTGTGTCGTTTTATGAAGAAAGACCAGCTGCTCAAACAACAAGGGGATCTGTATCCATTATGGATCATCAATGATCATCACTTAGTATCAGCAGCAAAAACACATGATCAGGGATCTCTAAAAGTTATATTTGATCCCTTTTTTCTTTTGTGCTGATGTGTGATCCAATCTGAACCGTGAGTTTTATGATCCATTGGACAACTACTGTCTCTGTAAAGACATAATACCTGATGAGAGAATGAAGTATTTATCCCTCTGTATGCATTGTTTTGTTTAAATACTACTGGTTAGCTCACTCTGCACTGCTCTCATACGGCGGTTACAATGGTGTCGTCATGGAAGCGTAACGCCCACCCTCCGGTTCCCCCTCATTGAAACACTGTTAGCTCTGTCATCACTGTTGACGTTGTTTGCACTGTAAGCGCTGTTAGCACCGTTAGCTACTAGCCGCCGGCTCAGCCGACCGTCGCATTGTTGAGAGCCGTTGAATAGATATGCTCTGAATTTCGTATAGAGCACTTTTTTTTTTTATAAAACAGGTGGAATTAGAAATAAAGGCCTGTCTCTGATAAATCTGTCAACATTCTCTCTACAGTTGAGGTACGTAAGAATTCACAGTAGCTCACCTTGTCCAGTTCATACAGGAAACCCTGTAGAGGCAGAGAACATCAGGTCATCAGTATATCTCAGATGTTTTATCACTCTTTATGTTCAGTGATATTTTTCTTTGTCAGAACATTTTCATTTTTCAACATTGACTTCAAGATGTGCAGTATGCTCAATGCCACAGGTTGAAACAGTGTGATAAAACAGCTGGTTAAGAAATAATAGTGCCTGTGTCCACATTAGACATAAGAATATTCTCATATGGTTGGGCCTGAACAGGTACAGTACAGCCAGAACATACCAGTCTGGAGTTCCTCTTTGATTCTTTCATCTGTCTGCTGAGGCTGTCCAAGTCCATCTGATGAACCTGCAGGTAGGATCTGAGAGAGAACACACACACACACACACACACACACACACACACACACACACACACACACACACACACACACACACACACACACACACACACACAGTTGACAGAAGTATTAAGTGGATGAATGTATCTAACCAAGCAGATACCTCTGCACTAACTGACCATCTCTCCCTGCCAGCGATCCCATTGGGCTGTTCTCCAGCATTCATCACTTCTTAAAGGTCCCATATTGTAGAAAGTAAGATGTCTCTTTTTATTATAATAAAACAGGTCAAGGTAACGTTGTGATGTCACAACTATACGGTCACCGGTAGAAGTGCAGCTCAACTTTGTATAGTTGACTCACACAGTGAGTCCCCGGCTGCAGTGACACTGTGAAGACGGCGACCAATCAGAGCAGACTGGGCTTTTTTTGGAGGGGGTTTTAAAGAGACAGGTGCTAAAACGGAGCATTTCTGACAGAGAGTCAGACAGACAGTATGAGAAAAATGATGTGCTTTTTGAACAATAAAGCTGGTAAACATGTTCTAGTAGAAACCCCAAATACAGGTATGAACCTGAAAATGAGCATGATATGTCTCCTTTAAAGAAAATGAATTGGGGCTGAGTGGTCTGTGTTTCAAACAACAGTTGGAACATTTTGGAAAATAAATTAAACAAACAAGACACAGTGTGTTAATCGGTGAGCTTTAGAGGTGTTGGTCAGTGGAAGTTCTTACCTTAGGACGAAGCCAAACTATCTGTTTCCAGTCTTTATGTTAAGCTAAGCTAACGGTCTGCTGGCTGTAGCTTCATACTTAACGGACAGACATGTGAGTGCTATCAATCTTCTCACCAAATCTCCCAAAACTGTCCTTTAAGTGTAAACCAATGGTGTTAAGGAGAGAAGGACAGTTTGGTTTGAGAGGTTGAACATGTTGTGACTTCACTGGTTGAACTATTCCAGAATTTCAATTGCACATTTGATGGTATCTTTAAGCCTCATGTTAGCATTAACAAAATACTTTTTGTATTAGCTTTTTCAGTGTGGGCGTACTTATTTAATTTATTTTTCTATTGGAGCCAATTATTTAAAGTTCATCTGTGAAAACTTTTTTAATACATAGAAATGGACATTACGGCTATCATTCTATTATTTTCACTAAATCAAGTCCGGCAGATTTATTGTCAACCCATGAAAGTTCCTTTGTCCTGAACCTAAACAGTAATATAATGTAGAAAGACTTATATTACATTATATATAATAATAATAATAATAATATTATATTATATTGCAGAAATATCCGTCAGTGAGTAGGAGTCACTAGTGCTCCTAGTGACTGGGATATGATCCCATATGAATGTGTGTTTGAGTGTACTCACTGAAGGCCTTTCTTCAGGGCCTCATAGACCTGGTCCAGTCGCTCCGGTTGAGGAACCTTAGGTGGTGGGTTGGACTTGGCGGACATGGTGAACATCCTGCTGGCTCTGCTGGGCTTCCGGCTGAGACCCGGAGCGCCGAACACCGAGAGGTTCCTGCAACAACAGCAGCATCATCTTTTAAATATCCTGGATCAGCAGGATCATACTCTGCTTTATCTGACAGTATTGTCGTATCACATGAGTCACAGCTCACATCACATATCTGTCTGTCCATCTGTCTCCAATGCAGATTGTAAATGTTATAATGATATTTGTCTCGTTATAATTATTCTATTTTAAACAGCACCTATTTTTGTTATAAAAACATGTCATTTTATCTTGTTACATCAACAAATGTTCCTGTTATCACACACAATCAACCAATCAAATCTAAAAAATGTCATTATAACATAATAAATTGGTATGCTGGTAGAACAAGAAGCTTCTGTTTAAATTAGTTATTCAGTAAACAGATTTATGTCAACAGTGAAAAAATAAGTATTTTATCGCTACGCATTTTGTATTATCGAAGTAATCCATAATGAAATGTAAGAACAGTATTTTGGGCCATGGTTATACTGATGGGGCAAGTACCAGTTGTCCCAGTTGATTGAGTCCATTCACTTATTTAAAGCTACTATGAGGAACTTTTCGCCGTCCCTGTGGACAAAAGAGGTAGTGTTTCTGAGCACCAGAGTCCCTTTGGAAAACCTCTAATTTTACTGCAGCAGGGGTCTCACAGTCTGCGCCGCTCAGTCCAGGTTCTGGTTCTCCTGTGCCTCCCTTCCCTCAAACGGGCCCAGACTGGACCTCCGAGCTGGTTCTCTGCTGGAGGCCCCGCTGAAGGCCCAGCTGAAGGAGTTTCTGGTGAACCTGCATGATTTCATCTGACTTCACCAGAATCCGACCCGGTGGCACCGATGACGAGCATTAAGAATAACTATAGAAATAGACCATCTTCTCTCTGATAGTCTCGTTTACTGATGGAGGTCCTATAGAGGATCAGGACTAAACTGAGACTGGTTCAGGTAATCTTCAGTTAATCTTGTAACAAGATAAGTTGGGTGTTGTTCGTTCCTTGTTTTCATAAGATATGTTGGTAAATTGTAATATAGAGAAAGTTGAATACTATAACAAGATAAAGAGAAACATTTATTTTTATTGCTGAATAATCTGATTTGCAACGAGGACAAACATATACAGTAAGATGAAAAATATTGTGTTTAAGTGATTTTTGTTAACTGGTGGCAGCAATGCACTGCTGTAGTTTATGGCCAGAAACACTTTGAGAAACAACTTAATTCTTTCAAAGTTAAGTTATAATAATCCATATTGGACTATTTCACGCATGTATGAACACACACGTTTACTTAGGTCACTTTTGGGGACATCACATTGACTTACATACATATTCTAGAGACTTAACCCAACGATAACCCAAAAATCACTTTTTCTCAAATGGAGACATGAACATTATTCTCAATTGGACAAGCCACTCCCATTTAACTGGTTTTTAGCCTGAAGCATGTCCTTAGAAGTAGTTATGAACACACACACACACACACACACACACACACACACACACAGTCAGACTGTCTGTCTTTTGAGCTCCACCAGACAGGATGTCCTGTCGAGTGTGTAGTTCCCCAGAGCATGTGTGTGTGTGTGTGTGTGTGTGTGTGTGTGTGTGTGTGTGTGTTACCTGTAGGCCTTGTCGTAGGTGTTGACTCCAGTGTAGCTCTGGCTCCTAGTGATGGATCTGGAGGTGAGGCGCCTGGCTGGGCGAACAGACAGCGACATGGTGGACAGGGTTCGGGATGGACTCCCTGTACAGAGAGGAGGAGAAGAACCATCATATACCGTGACCAACTGATCGGCCATGTTTTTCTCTCAACCACAGCGCACAATGATAGTTGTGTGGTGGTTTGTGTGATGCCATGCTGCTAGTATGCCGGGTCCTGTCAGCATCTGTCAGCATCGACAGATTAAAAACCTGTTAACTTTCACTAACTAACCAGGATGCGAGGCCTCTCAGACTGGGGGATTTAAACTGTGTGTGAATTCAAATGAAACACAACTTACGCGTGTTTTGGTCAGACATGACGTCACTAGTGTGCATCTTCTGATCTGATCGGTGGTTCTGTGATTGGTGTGACGTCAGGTCTCGTTTCTCCAATAGTTGATTCTGTTTCAACTTTTGTCGCTGCGTTTTTTTCCCCTGCCTGATTTGGAGTTAATACAGCTCTCTTAAAGTTAAGAGCATTTTTAAGTCATAGGAAATGTGATAAATAGCTTTTACTCTTAGGTTTGTGGGAAGTAAAAGTGAAGGCTTTTTACTTTTACCTTTCACTTAAGTCCAAATTTGAATTTATAGCCCAAAACTCCATTGTTACCTTTTAGTGTCTCCGTATCTAGCAAATATAATGATGTGACTTTGACTTCTCAAAACGAAAAAGCTGCATCATTGTATATCAAACCAGAAAGGACCGTTGAAAACACAAACCGTGTAGCTCTCTGGAAGCACTGACGCGTATCACACGTGTCATGTGAATAATCTGCTATGATGACGCATTAAACACCACAGCCATTTCAGTACACTGCCACCTATTCAGTGCTGTACAGTACTGTTTATAGTCGGTCCTTAACTTGTACTAAAGTGTATTATCAGTGAGTCACTGTGGGACCAGTATGTCCAATGCTCTGATTAGAAGTGTCAGAGTAGATCCAACAAACAGCAGTATGTTCTTGTAATCACCGTCTACTTAAAGGCAGGGTTGGTAATCTTCTTCAAAAACACTTTTTTACTATATTTGTTGAAATTCTCATAACATACTGACAGCAATCAAATGCTCTGACAAAAAAAAGAAGAAAATCTGGTATCTGTGGCTGTCGCAGGACTGAAATAAGCCGGTCTAATCATTTCTTCTGGCCCGAATGTAATGATTGGATGGACTACCTGCCTGTCTACCACAATGACAACGTCCACTTCTTATATACAGTCTATGCATTTACCCCTTGAGCTGTTCCACAAAGAGGGACCACTGTGTAATATCTGCAACACAGTACAACAAGACCAACAGTGCAGTGAGTCTTCTCTCGGCTGATTAGGTCTGACGAGTTTCAGGGGTCACAATGTCCATGTTAAACTTTCATCATCATATTATGAATCTAAAATCAAGAAATGTATCATTCTCAGTCAGGAACTCCAGCATTTGGAGCATGCAGATGTGAAACACAAGCGGTACAAAGTAAGTATCTGTTAACTCTAACTGGGTCTACAAGTTAGTACAGAACATAGGCGCTTAAGTCCAGCCTGGAAATCTGTGCTGGGACTAGTGTGATGCTAGTTGTGTAATCCCATGAATGAATAGCTGATACAGCAAGTGTTGTTGGTATGACGAGCTGGAAGAGCCTCTGATGTCACAATCCATCATCCAGAAGCATTTTGCATCAATATCATGTTTGTTATAATGGCTACTATTCAAAACCACAGTGGCTAACATCTGGATACATTGTGACAACCGTCTGTTGCCAGCAGCAGTGATTTGTTATTGTGGCTTGAGTCAGCGGTTAGCTTGTGTCAGCTGAAGCAGTGTTTTCCTACTGTGGCCGATCCAGCGTCCTGCATCCTGTTGCTCCAAACTGCTGAAAAGCCTTTGCAAGACGACTGCCCCCCCCCCCCCCGTCCTACAGTACAGGAAATGTCACAATCCTACAGGAAGTCAGACGCAATGGACTCTCCTGACAGGAAATTTAACAAAGGGAGATAGTCCTGAGGGCTGCAGTCATCTGGATGAGGAGAAAAGGTCAGCTCTGCTAGAGTTTAACGGAATCACAAGGGATGTGAAGAGTACTTCCATATTGATTGTTGTCCAACTTTAAGTGTTAAGTGATGAAAAAAAGATTGTTTTTTACTCTGAATAACAAAGAACAATTCAAACTGGCAGTAAAATTATTAAAATACTCAAAATAAGTTAAACAGGAGTCAAAGTAATTACTTACTTCCACCCTTAAAATCGTAAAGAATGTGTGTGTGTGTGTGTGCTGTGGGACTCAACCATTTGTTGACTTAACCTAGTTAAAGTCCTCACACAGAGGAGCTGGAGGGGAGTAGGGAGAGATAGAGACAGACACAGTTCAGAGAGAGAGAAGCAGAGTGGACAAACAGAGCAAGTGGAAAAGTCGGGTCAGCCCGGGACCGTCACATTCAGGACACTTCCCTCTTTGAGTTCCTGCTAAATCATCATGTTCTGTTGTCACAGCAGTTCTCTCTCTGAGAGTCTACAGAATAAGTGACAACACAGTTTGCTTACAGTAAGGAGTCTCTCTGAAACATGTGGGTCTTATATCAATGAGTTTTACAGTTGTCGGTCTGTTATTGATGCCAGCACATGGTGGACAACAAAGGAGCGACGTCCTACGACACTTTGATAATGATGGTGTCAGCTTCTCCGAGGCATCTGAGTGAAAAAAAAAAGGAATTCAATTCTCAAACCACAGCAGGTCTGTGAGGCTGATCTACTTGCTAATCTGGCTCATGGCGTGTTTAGTTTAGTTTCGTGGATTTGAGGCACTGTACTGTACTGGAAGCTGGGGTGGTCAAAGTACAAGGTGCCTGTTACAGTATGATGGAATTCTATACAACAACATGGCAAACTGCTATGAATTTAGACGGTCAGAGAGATGGATGAACTGATGTATTAAATCTACAGGTAGCCCTCAGGTTACACTGTTAGTTCTGTCAGCACTGTTGCTTTTGTTAGCGTTGTTCGCGCTGCTAGCACCGTTAGCTGCTAGCACCGTTAGCTGCTAGCCGCCGGCTCAGACATCTCCGTGTTGAGAGTTGTGTGCCAGCAGGCACCTCAAGCTGTATGAGTTGTAGCTGCTGCAGTAGTGGGTCCATCACACATCACAATAAATCAAAGAACGCTTGCAGTGATTGACTGTAAGCAAAACCATACATATAGTTTGTATAGATCTGTGCACGAAAAATAATTGATTTGATCCTTTGAGTGGAGAACTTTCTTGGTACTGGTTTACTGCGGTTGATACCTTAAAGGTATCAAGTACTGATACCCAGCCCTAGACATCACTGCTGGATTCAGAGAAAGGTACTCTTTCCAGTCATCCCATACCCTTAGTGGATAAACCTCCATAAAATCAGCAATAAAATAAATGTGGTTTTGTACCAGTGTAACTATCTCGCTTTAATAGGGATAGAAGGCGTGTTGCATGGTTCTCACTCTGGACAAACGTGTGCATTTTTCAAAACAAGTGTCATCTTCTGAATTTCTACTTGTCCCTGCTTCACCATAACCCCAAAATTGAGCAATGTATTTGTTAGTAGCGTTACGCCCCTGAACACTGATATGAAACACCAACCTTGACGGAGCTCCGTGTCAGAGACCCTGTTCAGACAGAGCAGTGGTAGACAGCACATTTCTCCCTGCGTCACACCCCACTGTCCTGTCTTCTATGAACTCTCTAGCCTTGTTATCAGACTTTCATGAGCTAATCAGTCAGCGTCCCATTTAGTTTAATGATCCATCGGCTCCGTTCAAACTTCAGATACCAGAAGTCGCACAGCTAAAGCCATCAGACTAAAAACGTCCATCAAACCGAGCTGCATTTTGCGTTCCCTACCTGATCCAAACAGCAGTCCAGTCCTGCCCAATGATAACAACAGATTCCGGTCACACCATCTCCTGTGTTATTGATGCTCTCATATGAACACTGGGACCGTGGCTCTGAGCCACACTCAGTGTGTGACACCACGCCTATTGTTTGATGCTCTCTGGCCTCTCTCTCCCAGACCATTCTGGAAACAACAGCACATCACTTAGTCCTCATTCCACTGTTTTTAGGATCAGGGTGTTAGAGATCTTAACAATTACTACCCATGTTGTAATGGAAATTGCTGTGCATGCTCACTGTCCCCAGAGGATGAATCATAATCTTTGAAAGCTAAACTTTGACACTTTCAAACTTTTGGCTGGATGATAGAATCGATAAAAACACTAATCGAGATAGAAACATTTCCTCCATTTAAGAATCAGATCATTTGATATACTGTTGACAGACTATATTGCTTGTTAATTAACTAATAGTCAAACACATCAGGGGAAGGAAGGTATAGCTAACCAATCATATGTCAGAGCTACATCCAAAAAATATTGCACGGTATCAAACATCACCTCACTATAAGCCAAGAGACCAGTCGGTGACATCTGAGGCACAAACCGCAACATCACCATCTGCTTTTTTTTTTTAGCACTGTAACCTACGAGAAAAAAGTGCTATAACCATTTATCAATGCAGAAACACAATGCAGAAACACATTTTTAAATAGATTTTCTGTTGGCAGCTCTAGCAGCTGATGGTATCACATTATAAAATTCTATTGTACTCAAAACTCAAAACAGCTTTCTTCTGATAGCGTCCTCTGGGCAAAAAAAGATCTAATCATCGAAATGGCAGATTGCCATGTAATCAGCGTTATTATCTATCTTATATGACGAAAAATGAAACTGAAACTTAAATGAATGAATGTTGAATGAATGGTGTATGTGTATGTAGCTACATACCCCTGAGACATTATACCTTGCCCGGACTAAAACAAACGCATTAACAACTCAGTGTGAGTAATGCGCAATCCATGTTGTGACCATTGTTCTAGCACCAGTACCTGCTGGCAGCCTCAGGCTCTCAGAATAGCTAACTAGTCACTATGCTGTTTGTTATGCCCACTACAAGTGGTCTCTTCTCATGGGTGTGTATGCACCCCTGGGAAAATTGGGCGTGTACATCTAGGAATGTCAAATCCAGAGAGGCTAGCAGAACACACACACACACACACACACACACACACACACACACACACACACACACACACACACACACACACACACACACACACACACACACACGCATACAGTAGGAAACAGGAAAAACACAGTTGATCTGGCTGTCAGGGTTGGATATGAAGGTATTAATACCTTACTGACCACTCATGGTGTCTATGATTCCAAACTGGAGACTTATTTAACAACCATAACAGTCTAGACTCTCGGCAGCAAGTTAAAAGAGGAAATAGAAACTTTTCTTTTAATTTTCTATCTTCTGAGATGAGCCGTAAAGCTCTTGTTGAGGTCATAGATCAACTGGAAAATGACGAGAAAACACAGGATAATGTGGATCATAGATATGATGGGTTAGGGTTAGATACATGATCTTCTTTGTGAGCTTCTGTATATGGAAATTAATAAATTCCATGTTGTAAAAAAGGATGTTGTAAAGAACAAAAAGAACACGTAGGACTAACAGATTAAATAAATTAAAAATACTTTCAATTTCATTTGGAAGAAAGGCTGAGGTTTTTAGAGAGAGCACACTCTACAGTTAAATCACTGGCCCATAGGGAGACTGTTCCATCAATAATACAAATACAAACATCATCACATTGATGGCGCCATGTGCCCTGGAAAAGGCGAACCCATCTCCGTTTCTTGTTTCTTCTAGTAACCAGCATGCACCAGGTCCCGGTCATACATAACAGCATGCCCTACCTTTAGCCACTGGCCCACATTATATGTTGAATAGCAAGATCTCACTAGAGGGGGTGAAGAGGGGAGTCCATAAAGCTAAAGGCCCTGACGTTGGTGTGCGTCTTTCGCCCTAGTTTCAGTGGTGTGTACCCCACCGTTGGGACTTGTCGGCACTTGTCGGCGGCTGTTTGGCCGATTGAGCGGCTTACATCTGCGGTGGAGCCCATCAGTGAGGAAAAGGGATCTGATTGGCAGTTAAGCTTGAGCAAATCAGTGCAAGATAAGAGACAGGGAAGTGAGGAAAGTCAGCAAACGAGTAAAGTCTAGAGGACTTTATCTTCATCTCATCTGAACATTCCAATACACAAGTATTCTCACAACGACGTGGCCATGTGGAACAGGCGACGTGAAGCCGCTTGTTCTTTGACATTAAATAAAGCTGTGTGTATCCTCTGTGGTGAGAGCCAGATCAAAAGAGGGTAAAACATGTTTTGACTGGATCAATAGAGGTCTGTGGTAGGGAGACTATATTTGCTCTTTATGTAAATTACTTGACGAGAAATCATGCAGGCCAATCTAGACATATTAATTGATAATATGAACCTTAGTATTCTGTTATATGCTGATGACACTGTATTGGTTGCAGAGAAAGAGGTTAGTTTACAAATAATGCTGAATATATAGAGTTTATGGTGCATGAACGAAGACAGTGAAAAAACACAGATTAGAAAGAAACCGTGTATTTCAGTTTGGATGAATGCCTTTAAAGCACACCAGTTCTTATAAATGTATGTATGTATGTATATATATATATATATATATATATATATATATATATATATATATATATATATATATATATATATATATATATATATCTCGGTTTTGTCTTTAATGACAACACAAGCTTTTGAGAGTATTTTCAAAGTCAACAGGAAGAGCGTTGGGGTCTGTGATGAATAAAATGAAACTGTGTCCTGACTTTGGTTTTAGTGTCAAAACTTTATGATTCAATGATTGGCTCATTTTCATCTTAAGAATGCTATCCAGAGTAGGGCCATGAAGGGGTTTCTTCGGGAGCATAAATATACTGCTGAGTGGGCAGTTGAAGGTGACATGACATCACCTCAGCTGTGGAGTGAAGATGTTTAACTGGGACTAGAGCACACACAGTAAGCCTTGGTCAAGAGAGGTTTCTTCAATCATTTCTCCTTCTGATGGAATAATTGGAAGTGTAATATAAATATAGTCAAACCAAAATGACTAAATAGCCATAAAGAACAATGGAAAGTGGGATTAGGAATTAGCCAAAGCTCAGATGTTCAAATCAGAGAGGATTGCTACAGAAAACCTCATCTAGACCCTGACGTGTTTTGGTTGTCTGAAGGCAATATGTTGTCTCCTTAAAGTTACTGTGAGGAACTTTTATCTGGTGACTAAACAGTCTCAGTGTAATACTGAAGCCTCTATATGACCTACATAAGTAAACAAGACGAGCAGTGAGAATTATAAGAACCACAGACCCAGACCCAGATCTGGCTTCCCTGCAGCCTTCGACCTGCAGTCGGAGCTCTGGTGGGAGGAGAGCTCCACGGCAGGCAGCAGCGTCTCCTCCGGGTCCAGGACAACGCACAAGGTAGAGACCTGTCAATCACAATGTAGCCCCGCCCTAAAGCATACCCTGCTTTATGGTCTATTTGACTCTAAATGGACCATAATTTACTAAATGAACATCATGCTGTATTGAAGAAGACTGTAAACTAGAGATTGAGACCATAAACTCATGTTTACAATGTTTACTGAGGGAATAAATCAAGAGAGAAGTAGAGTCATTTTAGACTAGACTTCTATACAACCAGAGGAGTCGCCCCCTGATGGACATTAGAGAGAATGCATGTTTAAAGGTGCAAGATCTAAGATTGGGGATATTTCAATTTCCAACGACTCTCAAAATGTCAATGACAAGCCGGCAGCTCATAACTAACGGTGCAAACAGCACTATCAATGCAAACTAGGGTGAAAGTGCTGATAGAGCTAGCAGTGTTGAGGGTGCTACACTTCTGCCACGAAGCTGTCGGTCAGGACGGCGTTATCAGCTGTAACCGCCGTATGAGAGCAGAGCGGAGCTAACCAACACAAATTAAAAGCATGTCAACGAAGCACAGAGAAGCTCTGATAACAACACAGAGAGGCAGAGAGACTTCCTTCTCTGCTCAGCTAGACATTACTCCACTCGATCTTTACATTATGAACACTTTTAGCTGCTATACTGATGTTCTGAATGTTAAATACAGCTCTTTTACACTTTTGAGAACCAGAAGTTGTCGCCTGGCTTTTACAGAGCTAATACCAAGTCTCATCAACCCAATTCATTTCAAACAACTGCAGCCTGTAAAATATGTATGTACTGTAATTTCTTTTCACATCTGCCATCTTGAGTCATAGCTTAGCCCATGACACTGGCTGGTTGTCATTGGTCAGCGTTGACATTTTTTAAACTCCATGGTGAATGAAGGCCTGTCCAGCTAGGCTAACACACACAGGAATTGTTTAATGTTGGTAGCATAGTGTGACAGGCTATAATGATTGTTCTAACCCTGGTCTATGAGAAGTACCCTTTACTTACAGAGCACATTTAAAAACTACAAACGTTGACCAATAAAACACAGACATACGGTATATTCTAATGAGACTACATGGAAGGGGAGAACACATCTGATTGGCTTGTTGAATCACACGTTTCCTTTTTAAAGGCAGTGTTTCTATTAACAGAGTCCACTCGAGGGATTCTCAACTGATGATACAGATCAATAGGGGGCAGCCCATCCACTCCAAATGGTTTTCCACTGCATGAAACTGCGTGTTTGGTGTGTGATACTATGTGCTTGGTTCTGTGCAGATATTCTTTGTGTGGAAATGCCTTAAGTCTAGAGATGGTCACGGTATAAAATGAGTCCAGGTACGGAGAGGGACATTCATCTCTACCTGTAACTACAAAGGGATGTGAGCAGACTAAGAGTACATCCACATTACTCCGTTTTCGTTTGGAAACGCATATGTTTTGCAACGGTTACACTGAGCGTCCGCACTACGCCGGCGTTTTGGAGCACCGTAAACGGAGAAGTTTAGAAACGATCCCGAAGCCGGATAACTTTGGAAACTCCGGGTAGCGTATTCGTGTGGACGGACGGAAACGCATACGTTTGGAAACGATGACGTAACACCCGCGATCGACTACCAGGTTAACTGACAACTGATTACAGGCATTGCTGACCTTGTTGTCTTTACTAGCAGCTGTTGTCCAGTTAAAGTCTGCATGTCTGCGGAGGAAACAACTGTTATTGTAGCGATCGGTGAGCGGCGAGAGAGAGAGAGAGAGAGAGATCAGTGAGTGGAGAGAGAGAGAGAGAGAGAGAGAGAGAGAGAGAGAGAGAGAGAGAGAGAGAGAGAGAGAGAGAGACCCGCAGCGCTGTAACTAACGTTAAGTCTGAAAAATAAAACGTATTAAACTTTCCACGAACTGTATCTGTTTGAGTTTATAGAGGAAGATTTGAGAGAAGATCTTAAGTATCAAACACATACTTACGATCATTAAAGACTACTTTATTACTCTGGTTGCTTAGTTACAAAATACGACAATCTACTTCCTGTTTACATCAGCGCATGCCCAGTGAACGTGAAGAGTCACGTGATATTCGTTTCCAGGCGTGTAATATGGACGGAGATCACTTCGGAAACAATGGCTGAAACGCCGAGTGGATGGAGATCGTTTTTGTTTGAAAACTCCGTTTCCAAACGAAAACGGAGTAATGTGGATGTAGCCTAAAGGTTGTCCTGGTGAAGTGTGGCCTCTGACTACACTGCATAATTAAGCAAGCTGAACAAAGGGTCAGTCCTACATATTCCTCCCCTCACAACATCCCCATCCCCATCCCCCCCCACATTGAGTACAGTTTAGTTTGTTAACTCCAGGCCCCTCCTTCCCTCACATCACTGTCTTTAGGAAAAGGAAATCCAGGAGGGAGTAACATCCTGCGAGGAGGGCAGGGTCACTTCATGGCTGTAGTGAGTCACAGAAATAACCCCAACAGCTTTACTGTACGCTCGCTCACTTCCAGGAAAAGGAGACTAGTGTTTGAAAACTTGTTAATCAATATATGAATAAAGCTGAAAGGGCCATAGCAATGAGCATGGTGCCTTCACATGCACCAATAAGTATGCCGAGTTTACACATCAAAGTGTGATTACAGATGTCGGGAAGTTCGACTGCATATGTGACAAAAAGTCACATAAAGCCTTTGGTGGCTCCAGGGAGCAGCACAAACTCTGATCAACTGCTTCAAGGGACCTGCGGTTGGACTACAAGTTTAAAAATGAAGAGTAAAATGTGGTGTGGAGCTAAAAAGAAGAGAGCTTTCCAGACCTCTGTGGCCCGCTGATGGAATCTCTGACCCAGATGTTGGCGATCTAGTTACACTGGGGTTAACAGGTGCTAGGCTAGGCCTGTCATGATAACTGATTTTGTTGGACGGTATATTGTCTCAGAAATAATTGTGATACGCAGTATTAATGTCATTTAAAGACCATTTTATGCCACTGATAAAATGATAATATGATAGATTTATAAATATATTCCCCACCTGTCAGGAAACCAATACTGTTTCTATTGATTTTAGTACAGTACAAAATAAAAATCAACAAAAATAAGTAATTATGATTGATTACATAACTCAAGAAAGTCTTTGTCATTTCATTTTCATGCCATAGTGAAATTAATAGGAAATAACAATTCCCAGTATGAAAGCAAAAAATGAAAACTAGTTGTTCCTCACATGAGTTGATATTGAATATTTACAGAGTGCCTAAGAGATAATATGGTTGAAATACTTTTTAATTATGATGTGATGGCTTTTATATAATAAGTTAGAGAATGCAAGCGTCACTAGTCCACTTCTACGGTGATACATGTCAACTATAACCTTCATTTTATCCAGAATCTGTATGCAGAGACTGTATTGAATACAATTAATTCTTAAAATTACAAATGCTTAGTTTAATAGCATTAGACTTCATTAAGCTGCATAATCAGATAGAACCACACTCAATAACACATAAACTCTGACACTTAAACATGTCTGCATGGATGCACATATACATCAAGCTAAAGTTTGCCAGTTAAGTTTAATACATCTCTCGCCCCCTTAAAAGGGAGTGAGGTGTAGCAGTGACTTCCTGTTTACATTGACAGACAGATGTTTCCCCTAAAAGCCTTTACACATTACTAAGGTCTTCTTGAAATATTAATGCTGCAACCTGATTTAGTAAATAACTGCTTTCAAATATCTGCTGGTAAGCAGAAGGAGAGGAAGGAGTTCACACGTGATGCATTTACAAATCCAGATTTTTAGAGCCATGCTATAGGCAGGAATGGGCCTTTACTACTCATTTACTCTTTTTCAAGTACATTTGATCATACTTTAATAAGAAACCTTTGGGAACATTTACAATTGTGCAGCATTAAGTCCATCAAGATAACATTCATGCCACACACAGATCTTTCACTAGTGCCATTCTTTGTCTGTCTTCACCACTGGCAGTGATGCAAATCTTACAGTATGTGGGGTTTGGGTTCAGAATAGTGAGAATATTTGAACAAAAACTCGCTCGTCAATGTCAAAGTTGACCCAGGCAGCCAATGGAATCAAACAAGAGGCGGGCTTTACTACTTTATCACTTCCTTCTTGTTTTGATGCCGGTAGAAGTGGTAGGGCTAGCTAGCTAGTTAGCTGCTGGACTGTCGGAGAGCTACAGAGTCTGTAAGGACGGGTAGGCTGTAGGCTACGGTGAGCCAACAAGCCAGGTAGAAGCCACGGTGTTTTTGAAGCTAACCTTATGTAGCTACGCATCTTGGTGTGATCAGCCCCAAATAGTAGCTTCAGCTTAACTACACTGTAGATGTTGTCCCAATCATAAACATTGAAATCACTTTGGGACGGGACCTCTTCCCAGTCTGTATGAACAACTCGTCAAACACTTGGTCAGTGTTTCTACGCTTCAAACTGTGAAACCCTTGAGTGTCCGTTTGTGTTCGTGACATGCATCGTGTCTTTTCAAAATAAACGTACATGAAACATATAGTTTCTGCTCGTTACTTTCACACAGTCTCTTTTCAGAAGGTTTACTTACGCAAAACAAAACTATGTAGTTAGGTTTAGGAAAACATCGTGCTTTGGGTAACATAAGTACGTTTGTTCCATAAAATAAGTACGTCACGTAAAATCAGCACGTTACGTAAATTAAGTAAGTTTGTTCCATAAAATAAGTACGTCACGTAAAATCAGCACGTTACGTAAATTAAGTACGTTTGTTACATAAAATAAGTACATCACGTAAAATCAGCACGTTACGTAAGATAAGTACGTTTGTTACATAAAATAAGTACGTCACGTAAAATCAGCACATTACGTAAGATAAGTACGTTTGTTACATAAAATAAGTACGTCATGTAAAATCAGCACGTTACGTAAAATAAGTAAGTTTGTTACATAAAATAAGTATGTCACGTAAAATCAGCACGTTACGTAAAATAAGTACGTTTGTTACATAAAATAAGTACGTCACGTAAAATCAGCACATTACGTAAAATATGTACGTTTGTTACATAAAATAAGTACGTCACGTAAACTCAGCACATTACGTAAAATATGTACGTTTGTTACATAAAATAAGTACGTCACGTAAAATCAGCACGTTACGTAAAATAAGTAAGTTTGTTACATAATATAAGTACATCACGTAAAATCAGCACGTTGCGTAAAATAAGTACGTTTGTTTGTATGTTTTTTACGTAACTGCTGCTAGTTAAGTACATAAGTTACAAGACAAAACTACGTTAAAGTAAATCAATGTCATGGAACACAATCAGTGCTCTCAGTGTGTGAAAGTCTGTTGGTTTGACCCAGCCGACCTCACCTCACTCCTGCTCCACTTGGCCTTTCTCACAGTTGCTCTGACCATCTAATACTGATGTTGATGGGTTTTCATTGGAGTTAGTTGAAGGCCCTAAAGGCTGCCACAGTGTGTTGGCATCAGACTGGCTGTACTAGTTAGGAGTGAAAATGGGTTACAGCCAAAAACTGTATGAATGTACGATACATATGGACATCCTTAAAGGTGAATTTAAAAAATCTGGATATTCTACAAATCCTATCCAAAATGGAACTAGGTATGTAAACCCAGCCCTGACCACACACACACACACACACACACACACACACACACACACACACATATATTTGATACAGAATGTAGTGTCATTTTTAGACGGAGTGACCCACGGTATCTGTTCATCAGTAGGAGAAACATGATGAAAGGTGAGACTGATAGCATATTGCTGTGTTCAGAGAGGGCTTTCCATTAAATCACATGACTATAACAAACAGCACTGCTCTAAACAAGTTACAGGTCATGTTTTTTTGGTTCTCTCCAGCCATCCACTCTGATAAGTTACCTGTTAACCAGCAACTGTAAGTTCATCCTGACTAACAGAGAGTTAATGATTAGAGATGAGCTGCACCACGGTGGGTCATACCTCCATATCCACTGTACATGGTAGCTGTGCTGGTTGATGTCAAGTCTTCCTAGCGAGGGGTCCTCCCAATTCCAGAAAACAAGTGCTCAGTCCTTTTTCCAAGTGGAGTCCTAGTTGGTGTACTCTCCGATCTCTCACTTTCTGTTTTACCCACTCACAGTGTTTCTGTCTATCCCGGTCTGGTTCCCTTTTTCTCTTCCCCCATAGCAACTGTCACGGCTGTTAATCCTTGGTCCACTCACCTACTGATCCTCTCTCTGTTTCACACACACTGATAAGAAGAGGAGGGGGAGGGAGGAAAAAGGAAAAGCAAGGCGGTCCTCCCTCTTCTTCTTCCCCACTGACATCACCCGGTCTTCCTGCCCCTCCTCCTCCCCGTTGAGCGTATTGTTTCAGACCACACACGTCATTCTTTACCCACCACAGTATCAATATCTATTTCTACAAACACAATTCATTTACTGAAATTTTTTAGCATCATTTTGCTTTGAGGATTTAAAGGTTCAGTTGGTCATTTTATTCAATAACTTTTTATCACATTTTCTCAAACTATTGCCATATCCTGACAGTATGTTTGAATATTATGTTAACATTTGTAGCCCAAGGCCTTGGGATGAAATCTCTCTTACACAGGAAAAACTGAATTATTTACATTTTTATCAAAACTGTCATATTATATGAACATGGTTTTGCCCCAAAGAGAGAGAGCGAGCTCAACTCAACGGAGAAATAAGGATGGTTTCAGGATTCAGTTCAGTTCGCTCACCCAACAATGATGTCATATCACATCAGAACAAGCAGGTTCAATAGTAATCTTCTTACAATAAAACTAGAAATGCTCATTGTCAGTTATTTCTTTGACACTAAATAACTTAAATGTACACATCATAAGTATTAAAGTACTGCAGAACCTTCTGTCAGTCACCACAATTTAATTTCCCCACGTGTTGCTGCAGGATGACAATCGCCAAAACTGTCCAATCAAACCTGTCAGTCTGTTTAACATCATGTTTACTCCTCTTCATTCATTTGTAAAAAGTCAGAGTGATCCGGATCCAGAACTGAAGTACAACAATATATCATTTCTTTCCATTGAACCCATTGACTGTATATAAGAAGTGGACGTGGTCACAGCAACGTCACACATTGGTTTGTAGACTGATGTTTTGAAGCCTTCCAGTTTGGCATTTTGGCCGTCGCCATCTTGGTTTTTGGCCGTCGCCCTCTTGTTTTATTGGGACACGAGAGGGTGGAGCTTAGTACTACCGAACGCTGAATAAGATGTTTTTAGGCGACCAAAATGATACTTAAATAAATTAATAATAAATTAATAAAATAAATTAACTTTGATGGAGTGACAACACACTGTGAAATGGTTAAAGTTGAAAACACAGACAACTCCCAGAATGGACAACGCCGCGGTAACGACCTGTCAATCACATTATATGGTCTATTTGACTCTAAATGGACCATAATTTACTAAATGAACATCATGCTGTATTGAAGAAGACTTGAAACTAGAGATTGAGACCATAAACTCATGTTTACAATGTTTACTGAGGTAATAAATCAAGAGAGAAGTAGAGCCATTTTCTCATAGACTTCTATACAATCAGAGGAGTCACCCTCTGATGGACAGTAGAGAGAATGCAGCTTTAACACATGAAGCTTTGACTTCACTTTTCAGAACTCACCGTCGGTGGAAGCCTGAGGATACAGGTCTGTTTGTGACTCGTCTTCTGAGTTGACAAATCCCGTCTCACAGTATTATAAATCATTGATTTAGCATCTGATGGCCTCATGGAGCTTTCACTCAAACATAAACAGCAGGACGATACTCCCACACAGTCCCATGTTTCTCCACAGTGCTGCGTTCAGTCTTGACACCTGCTAACAGCTTCAAGTGGAGTGCTTGAATCATTACCCGCTTTCTATGGACAAAAAGACATTCATGGTGTGTGAGACGGGAGTGACAGCCCAGTGTTTATCTGTGAAGAGCAGCTGCTTTTTCACCTACACTCACACAAATAACAAGGGTGATTTCTGGATCTCACACTGAGACACACAACAAGGGTGTCACTAGTTTTTTTCTTTTGACAGCGATCAACAGAATACACAGTTTAACAGATTTCCACATTGAGACCAGAGTGTGTAAAGCAGCTGCTGCCTGGATGATTTATATTTCACAGCTTTAAGGCTGATGTAAAAAAAAACCTTCAGTAATATGTGGGATAGTGTTGAGAACAAAATCAAGCTTTTCGGGCATGAAGACAACATTTTGGATGACACACATTTCCCACTAGTGGCAGCGTCATGGTGATGACTCCTCCAGTTGTATAGAAGTCTAGTCTAAAATGACTCTACTTCTCTCTTGATTTATTTCCTCAGTAAACATTGTAAACATGAGTTTATGGTCTCAATCTCTAGTTTCAAGTCTTCTTCAATACAGCATGACGTTCATTTAGTACATTATGGTCCATTTAGAGTCAAACAGACCATAAAGCAGGGTATGCTTTTGGGTGGGGCTACACAGTGATTGACAGGTTGCTACCACAGAATTGTCCGATTCACACCCATTCATTCACTGATGGCAGGGGCTACCATGCAAGGTGCCACCTGCCCATCAGGACTAACTAACATTCAGACACATTCATACACTGCAGGAACATCGTAGCAACTTGGGGTGAAGTGTCTTGCCCAAGGACACGGACTAGCGGAGCCGGGGATCGAACCGCCGATCCTCTGGTTGAAGGACGACCCCGCTCTACCACAGTCGGCCACATTGTGTCACCTTTGGTTCCAAACAACCAAGATGGCGACGGCCGAAGTCGACTCGAGGCTTCAAAACCGTAGTCCACAAACTAACTGGTGGTCCAAGAAACTACACCCACTTATACAATAGAATATAATACATATAGTATAACATATATAATCTGTGTGGGGAGCGCCTGCCCTCTGCCTGTATTTTCTCTTTTCTTCTTATTTTGCTGTCTTTCGGACTTTTCTGGGCATCAACCTCTATACAAACGTAGGTACTGGATCGTGAGCACAAATCCAAGACGAGGCTAAGAAAATGGTTGAAGAAAGCGCTTCGAAAAAACAACGAGAAACCAAAAAGGACGAAACTCATTCCAAAACCAGAGTGAATCTGGGGGTTGGGGAGCACCCTCACCCTCAAGGAGCCGGGGGAGGAGAAGCCAATTTTGAATGTTGGGTTTGCAAACTGCAACTCCTGCAGCAAAAATATCACATGGGACCTTTAATTACTCAAGAATGTTAGTGGGAGGTGAGCATGGCTGTAAGGACTGGTTTTAGTTGCAACAGTGAGCTAAAATGTTGTTCTTTGGGTTCAGAGCAATTCTGGCCCAACACGTAATACACACACACACACACACACACACACACACACACACACCTGCTGCTTTAAACTACACTTGTCTCTACTCACTCAATCAGTTTGAACCATTCTTCTGCTTCGTCATCCCCCCCCCCCCCCCCCCCCCCCCACACACACACACACACACACACACACACACACACACACACACACACACACACACACACACACACACCTTGCTGAAATGAAGCCACATTCTTTACATTCTTATTTCGAGATCAGGTATGTTTGTTTCCCCTCAGCTTTGTCGATAACCTCCTCCACCAATGGTTGTTGTTCTTTGTGGATCTTGGAGCTCTGCTGTAGCAGAATTTAAAAGGGGCCCTAGAAATGTTTCCTTAGTTTTTACATTCAGTGTTACTCACTAAAACAGTTGTGTTAAAGGCATTGTCCTTCCTCGTGAACCATTTTTTTACAGCATTTAAAATCCAGCATTGTTTATATCTATGTTCACCAGCTTCTTCTTCTTCACTGCGTTTCTTGGTGCATTGCTTGTTTCTTGGTGCATTTCGGTAATCTGTTGATGAGTGGAATAGTACGGGCAGGACTGTGGAGGAGGTTTGCTATTACTCACCCAATATTCCTCCTCTTCCGTTAAAGGTGCAGGAACTGTTAACATATTCAAAATCTAATAGTGGTCATTTCTGCTCTACGACTGGGTTTATACAATTTCAATTTCTGTTAGCCGTTAGCTGTAGCAACTTGCACTCAGCCAGCGCATATAGCTTATTTAACTAGCAGGTTTAAAGGTCTACAGCAGTTTTACCCATTTAACTACAACGTTTGTACACTTTCCTTGACAGCTGGCCATTTTCCGAAGCATAACATTCCTTTCAAAGCGTCCGACCCACCAGGCAGCCACTAGTTTCACTTCATTCCCGAACAGAAGAATGAACTCAGAACGTCTATCACAGCAAAATTTCCTTTGCAGTAACAGTAGGTTCTTCGTGTCATCATGTGGGGAGCACGGACTGTTGAGAGGCCTCCCTCTGCTGGTCGCTCCAACATCTAAAACACCAGCAGTGTTTCTCTCATTGACGTTACTGTAGAGCAGCTGTTTGATGCTTTTCTGCCGCTTTTAAAATCGTGATACCGCCGGGGAAGTTTCCTAATCAAAGATAAATAAATATTCAATGATGGATTATTTTTGAAGTTGCATAGTGTAGTGACTGACACAAAATTGGATTACCAGTTTAAAAAAAGTTGAATGTCAAGTATAGACAATTTTAGTATAATGGACCGGCTGTAATACTACTGGTGAGTCCTTTGTGAGGTTGTTGAAGTCTATTTCTCTCATCATCTCTGTCTTTCAAAATGAAAAAACATGCTCAACAACAGACTTCATGAAACAGAAAAACCTTCAGCTCCACCCTGGTTTTAATTTCTCAGGATGGCTTGGATCAATTGTGTAGAAGAAGTGCCAGAGATCTCTGTGGGTTAGTGATCGATATCATGATGCTGCACATCCTGCCTGCTTCTCTACAAACACCACAAGTTCACAGAATGGGCTTTAAACCTTGTGTTTACCTCGGCTTTGACAGTTATTACATGTTCATGGCGCACACACACACACACACACACACACACACACACACACACACACACACACACACACACACACACACACACACACACACACACACACACACACACACACTACAGTTCATGCTAGGAACAGTCAGTGAAGAAGACAGAGAGACCACAGGGCGGCGTTATGGGGAGGATTTCATAAACAGAAGATTCCAGAAGACTTCACAGCGAAGATTCATGGAGGCTGGCACGGCATGAGACTGAAGTAAACACACACACACACACACACACACACACACACACACACACACACACACACACACACACACACACACACACACACACACACTGTAGTCCTCCTGATTTAGAAACAGTACAATAGACATGTGACATTTGCATACTTATTTCATGAATATAAAAGTAATGACATGGACAGCTTGGCTATTCAGTGAATTTGACTGATTGGTCCAGAACACAATACAAGTGTTTTAAAGGCAGCTTTAACTTGCTACTCGTTGTTTCAGTAGACGACACGAGGTCGCCTGAGTTTCACTGCTGCGTCTGTGAGAAACTATTTGTTGACATGGACCAGTCGGTGGGTGACCCGTTTCCTATTCCTTGGGTGAGGTTATTTTTAGAATTTCACACTTAGCTGCAGAAGACCTGCTACCCAGATTAGACCAGAGGTCATGTTAAACCTGCACATTAACATCACACCTTGTCATCATATACACCCGATGCATATTCATTCACTGCCCACTGATCATTTGCTAAACCCCTCCTCTGAACAGCAGTTGTCCAATCACAGCTTAGCAACCGCAACGTATCACAGCTACAGGTTTGTCTATGGATTTCTCCACATACTGTTGCAATGCATGGAGTTCTATAAGAGGAGTACTTCCAAGAGACATTTACGGCGTTCTCCGCATTCCAAATAAAGTATCTTCCATCCATTGGTTGCCAAAAAAAACCAATGGTACTACAAGTTCCTGGGTGTCTCCATCGACAACAGACTGAACTGGAAGGCCAACATCAACGCTGTGTATACAAGAAGGGGATGAGTCGACTCTTTTTCTTGAGGAAACTTTGATCCTTCAACGTGTGCAGCAAGATGTTGGAGATGTTCTACCAGTCTGTTGTGGCCAGTGCACTGTACCTCGCCGTAGTCTGCTGGGGGAGCAGCATCGGAGCCGGAGACACCAACAGACTTAATAAACTGGTTAAAAAGGCCGGCTCCATCATTGGCTGTAAACAAGACTATCTGGAACAGGTGGTGGAGAGGAGGACACTGAAGAAATTATTATCCATATTGGATAACCCGGATCACCCTCTCCACCACCTACTGCAGGGACAGTGGAGCACTTTCTCCAACAGACTCATCCAGCTCCGCTGTCACAAGGACAGGTACAGGAGATCATTCCTGCCTACTGCTATAAGACTTCATAATAAATCACCTTGGGCCAAATCATTCACTGTCGGTTAAATCCTTGCGCTACTGTTTACTTAGTTGATTTAATATTATTCTATTATTGTACATATATATATATATATATATATATATATATATATATATATATATATATATATATATAATTGTATATAGTGTGCATTCTTTATCGAATATCCTTACTCTGTTATTATAATTGTTATTATATTATATAATATAATTGTTATTATATTGTGTATTGACATGTGCATTTTTTATATTATATTAAGATTTTTACCCTGTTATTTTTACCTGTTCTTACCTGTAACCTATTGCTGCTTGGAACAAAATAATTTCCCCTCGCGGGATCAATAAAGTTACTATCTATCTATCTATCTATCTATCTGTCTAAAACTCACGGTTCGGATCGTAACACGGATCAGATCAGCACAAAAGAAAAAAGGGAGCAAATAGAACTTTTAGAGATCCTGATCCTGTGGGTTTTGCTGCTGATCATTGATGATCCATATTGTTGTTTGATTATAGCAGCTGCTCTACAAGGATCCACACTATTGTCTCCATCCCAAAAATAATTTAAACCGCTCTGAAGCCAGTAAACCATCAAATATTCTACATGTTATCCTTTTTTATAAAAACACACAATTGAAATGATTAGGAAATAAAAACAAATCTTGTCATTAGTAGTTTTGATGATGTATTATAATCTGCTTAGAGCTAGTGTAAACAGCTCATAATTCATCTCTAATATCTATTAATGTTGCTGTGGAAACAAACAACAAGATTACATGTGAACACGTCACGATAACGTTATAATTTACCTTCAGCCAATCCTCATTTCACTGAACAGAGCCTTGTAACAATTGACCTTATTATATAAACCTAAAAAGGCAAAAGTACATACGCTAAACTTAAAAGGCACTGAATTGGTATACAGACACTACATCTGACAGCATATCACAGTTGAAGGTAGAGAACACGCTGAAAGGCTCTCTCTATTTTGCACTATAATGATACATCAGACACAAAAGAAAGCACACAGTGAGTTAAATATAACATTAATATAAAGCAAATTCATTCAGCATACACAAAACAAAAACCGCGAGGCTCCCGCTGTACTCCGGCACAATAAACTAAACATTTACAAACTATCACTCAAACCCCGAGTCCCATCAGTTCCAAAGTTCCTTAAAGTAAAGCAAAACAGACCGATGACAACCAAACAAATCCACAAAACAGAGTCAACTGGTGAAGCGTGGCGAGACGCGATCTCTGAGTCCACTAAACACTGACTGCTTCCCCTGCCGGCGCGCACAATCTCCCCCCATCACAATTTATACAAGTGAGGTAAAATAAAATAATAACAATAACAGACCCTATTCATATCCTGTGTAGTCATTACAGGTAACTGATAAGATTCATAGCTGCAGTACTTTAAATATGTGAAGGTAAATGGATAACGATGTATTTCACACTGTGATGGTTAACGTTAAACTGTGTGCTGAACCGTGAGGGGATCCGATACACCACTAGCTAGAGCACAATGTTGATTACAAGAGCACAACGTTCTTCATAGATCTATGATCTCAAAGTGCACCAGGTTGATGCATTTAAACTTTAAAACCAAATACAATATGTTGCCACCCACCGTAGTCTCACAAAAGCCTGTGGGGAAACATCGATTTAGCACAATATCTCGTATGTAACCATCGAGTGCATATCGTGCAACACTTTGACAGGGTTCTGCTTTTTGAACACGTCAGCTGGAGACAAAGAATCCCAACAAGAACTCTTCTTCTGCATACCTCTGTCTCGTTTACTAAGAAAAGTTAATCTGCGACCCTTTTCAGATCAGTAGTAACTAGAGACCATCTCGCGATGATCACACCAGCCGCGGTGCCAAATGTCCCATGGCCTCTGTGCGTGAACCAATATCTGATTATTTGGCTAAGTTACTCCAAGTAACTGAATGACAATTTCTTTGCTGGAAGGCCTTTATTGTGAAGCAGCAGCAGGAAGTGTTGATCGGTAACACCGTCACATTGGCCCCCCTTAGATTTAAAGACGCAAACCCTGTCCCGTAATGTGCTGCTCTGGATGATGAAACGTGTTACGTTCTGCTGAAGTACAATGAGCCTGGTACTGAGCTGACAGACTGTTCTTCACTAAGCATCCCATGACTGGTTCTGTGTGTGTGTGTGTGTGTGTGTGTGTGTGTGTGTGTGTGTGTGTGTGTGTGGACCCCTGTGAAGTGGGGACTTTCTGGTTAATCTCCAGCTGGCCAATAAGCAGCTTAACTGTCACTTGAGTGCAGCGGGCTAATTACTAGTTTGTAGCCAGTCTAATATGGTTCTCACACAGCCACAGTGAAATACTTGTGTTAGAATAATGTTAAAAAAAAAGACCGACATGTTTCTAGATTGTGTTGAACGTTGTTTTATGTCCCTAAATTTACAATTTAATTTTATCACCTGAATCAGAATCTCAACAATCTGAACATGGATGTCTCTGAGGTCACGAGGTTGTTTGTGCATTGGAGAGAGCTGCTGACTGGTCCTGGGTCTGTGACTTGGGCCGCTGAGCAGGATGTGCACGCAGGGAAACTGTGTCATTGGGTTAACCCTTCAGGAGAGGTTAAGCTGCTGCACGGGCAGGTACACAGACACCCAGACCAGAGGCTGCATTGATGGTCTCAGACCAGGACTGAGATAACCGTTGACACTGGGTTCCAAAATGTAAGACCACAGTCTAACATGCTAGAAGCCTGAATGTTATTATTATCAACACAGTTTGGACCACCATGTAGTATCACAGCGGTTCATCTACATGCTTGGGGACGTACCGTTAGTGTGAGTGTGATTCTAGCCGTTGATTAGACTGAAGTTAAAATATATTCATGATTTAAACTGTGAGCAGCAGCAGCAGTGAGTAAACACACTGTTAACACAGCAGCTGGAGCAACAACAGTTGTGTGTTTCTGCTACGACAAACACACAACTTCTGCATGTCAATGCCCCAACAGGACTGTGGATGAGTTCTGGTATGCAGGTTTTAGTAAATATGATTCATAGGTAAAGGTAAATTACAATGCCATCACAATGTGTTCATGTGTATATACTGTATACACATATATGTATACTGTACATGTGTATATATATATATACACACGCACACACACACACACACACACACACACACACACACACACACACACACACACATATATACATATATACATACATGCATACATATATATATATATATATATATACACATATAAATATATACACCCACTCTGGTTTTGGAACGGCATCGGTTGATACACAAGTTCAGGTATCTGAATGGTTTCAGGTTAGGGAACATCTCTGTTGTCTCTAGTTAAGTTTTTAAAAGTAGGACCAGGAAAAGGCCTCTGTGGGCACAGAAATAAGTGTCTTTAAGATCTTTAGAACTTGAGTCAGAGTGATACCTCTTCAGTCCACCTCTGCAGCTCTGTGACTCAGTGCTGCCCTGTTTGCTTTGCAATGTACGCTCTTTGTCACCACCACCTTCTTCCAGAGGGAGCAACAGACTCACCCGTCCAGGACCAGCTCACCTCCACTGCTTATAGTATTTACAACCCTGAAAGACGCTGAAGCAAACAGACCACAGTTGGTGGCAGCTCCGCTTCAGCATGACGTCATCCGACCAATCCCTCACATGTAAGAGCACAGAGCAGGTAGAATACACTGTAGTGTGCTGTGGAGTTCAAACAAACATTTGATTTCTTGGGATACATCCTGACAATCCATCACTTTACAAACCATAGGACACACGCACCACAAGGGTTGGACAGGGTTGCGTCTTCGTTGCATAAGGATTCATGTCAACGGCGAGTGTCTTTCCCAACCTGTCTGTTGCCATGACTCTGGTCCAACAGGCAGAAGGCCAGTAATCCTTAAATAATCTCTTTCACCTGAACCATCTGCATGTGCAGACACCACCAGAGGCAGAGAGGAGAGACAACCACTGTGACAAACTCATCAGGTTCAAGAAACGTTCCTGGATCAGTGCAGGGCAAAGGGAGTGAGGAAGAAGATGAGCGGGCTTTTCCTGCTCTACACTTCAGGCAGTCTGCTCTGGGCGACACTGATAACCAGCAGCACAAGGAGTGAGCAGTGCTGAACATAACACTTAGTTGTGGAGGTCAGCAGAGTGGCAGCTCTTTCAGTCCCTGCAGTATATGATTACTGCGACGGCTCTGTGATTAGCAGCACAACCTGTGTTAGGCTGAGGTTGGATAACAACAGTGTGTTCTTAAGGTCCCACCCATGTGTGCTTAACGGCTGATGACTACTCTAATGGTTTTGTTGACCACACACAACAATAGTTCATATTTCACCCCACTGCTATCAAAGCTGCTGCTAATTACACGATCAATGTGATCAGAAGTCTGAATGCTGTAGAGAATATCTTAAAGTTCCAACGTAATATTAGTCAGCCTTCTGAACGTTGAAACATGTGACTAATAGATATAACCATGAAATGTCCCCAGTCCATTATTACACTAGTTATTGTTTCTGTTCAAAGTTTTCTGAATAATTATGTTTAAATATATAAATGAGGTATTATCTAGCAGAACTGAAATGTGAGCATTAGATAAAGTCAGGTTCTTTCCTTTTGTCGACATATTAGAGTCAAAAGTGTTTCCAGAGATATCTTTGTATCACTCCATAAATCTGAAAATATTGCCAACAGGCATTAAAAAAAAAACAATTTTTTTCCCACGATTTTAGTAATAAAATGTGTATAAATCAGACTATGACTTCTATATGAACAAACCTCTGTAGAATATAGAGAGGAGTGAGAGTTTGGTGTATGTAAGAGCTACTGAAGTGGAGATTTATCATCAGTCTGAGAACAAACTCATTGAGAGAAAACGTCCTCTAAAGACATGTTTAGTTAATTACAGACATTTTGAAGACGCTACAGGAGAATAGAGTCAAAAACTAATAGATATCACCAGTTATTTACTTACATTAAGACTTTTACTTACATTAGTTTTTGTATTACAAGTTTTCTGTAAATAGACCAAGTAGTAAAATAAATGTTTTCTTTCCACTAGTCTGAAAGAAGACGCGTTATGGAAGCAAAAATAGAACAAAATCTGTAAATTGACCAGTGCAGTTGAAACATTCTTTCTTTATGTTACCCGACAGGTCAAGTCCATTTTCATAAGTCGTGAAATCACAACAGAAGTGATTTCATATAGATCAGCTCTAGACAATACGCTTTAATTTACAGGGACCCAACATTCCCCCATGAGCAAAGATTTGGGCCCTCTTTATTACTGTATGATTATGAACTATCTCCAGTTTAAACAGTAATAATAATGCCTAGAGGCTTCAACAACAACACCTCCCAAAACAAAATCCAAAGCATGATCGCTTTCATTTACAAAAATCTGCATATCATCTGGAAAGCCAACAGTCTGAATGAGGAGAAGAGTTCTGTGGCTCGGAGAGCAGCACAGTTTGGATGATTTACAGCCGACGACATCCTTCAAACACACAGGTCACACTTTTTACCCTCCTGCATCCCATAGAGGCTGCTGCACGCTCAGGTTAATGAGGAGATTATTTTAATATTCCCTGATGTGCTAAACATTAGAAATACTATATTTCACTGCATATTTCAAAATGTAGATCTTCCAGGACATTCTTGTCATACTCTACAGAGTTATGGAGCAGCTTTAGACCTGATGGCTGCTTGGTCAATCGTAACATAAGTGTAGAGAATGTTCAGCTTCACAGCATGGTCTGTCTGAAGAGTCAAAGTCATTATAACTTTAATAGTCCAGACTGGCACGTGTGTGTGTGCATGTGTGTGTGTGTGTGTGTGTGTGTGTGTGTGTGTCTATATAAGTGTTTCTATGTCCATGTTTGTGTGTGTTAATTGGCTGTTTGTCCAGTTCTTCAAGGAAGTCTACTCCACCAGAGGAAGCCATTAACTTCAAAGGAGCATGTGTGTGTGTGTGTGTGTGTGTGTGTGTGTGTGTGTGTATGTGTGTGAGAGAGAGAGAGAGAGAGAGAGAGAGAAGACAGCGAGAGGGACAGAATTCTAAGGCTGTCCAGAAAACAGAATGCACGCTGGGTAAACCTTGTCAGGTTACTTTTGGGGCCTCAGAGCTGGTTTATCGTGGGCCAACACATGTACATGAACACAGGCTTCAGTCTGCTGCTCTGTCTGTGGTGCTTCACTCTTTTCTTAACCATCATGAACATGAACTCACACACACACACACACACACACACACACACACACACACACACACACACACACACACACACGTGGTAACGGCGCTTTAAACGCAGCAAGGTATTCTGTGTTCACACTGCGGTCGACAAAGCTACAAAGCGGTCCAGCGTGTCCAAATACATCGTGTAGCTCCATCGCTCGTTGGTGTAGTTGTGTCGTTGAACAGCACCCTGGAACTGACGAACGGCAACAATACGCTTTTCTTCCATATTTTAGATGGAAGAGGACCACAAATAGTGAAAGAAAAACATACAACGAAGAATGACTATTTATAATGGAAGAAAACTCTCTGCACTCTGGTGCTGATACAAGTATGCGTTACCATGGTTACCAAATGCTCTTGCATCATTATATACTGTAATATAATCCCAAATATTGCATCGTCTTTCTTGACAGTTCCCAACATCAACCACCAATTTCATAAATGAAGGAGCAGCTATAGAAGCTGCTGCTAGCCTGCTACGTTTGAGATGCACCAATGCAATGTTAATGACGGTGACGTCACCAATTTACCAAACGAGACACATCAGAGTACCAGCACAGTGCCAATGTGTCAGAGTGTTGCAACACTCCAACTTGGATACCAGGTGTGAATCTTCACTGGTCTCATGATTCCGTACGATTCACATTCCAACACATCGGAAGAAACGACAATTCTCGATGCATCTCAATGTATCACATCCTCTTGGTTCTCTTTGTTTTTTAAATACCATAATTACACCGTTTATCATAGCCAGATTCTAAAAAAACAGACAATATTGTTGGTCCTTGAACACATGTCCTTGAACGCTCCCGTCAGGAAAGGCAACCAAATCAAAGCATAAAGTTGTGATATTTCAACAAAATCAATTTATTCTACATGTGTCATTTAAAATGTAACCAAAACCACTAGGGGTGTAACAATACACGTATTCGTATTCAACCGTTCAGTAAGAGGCTCACGTTTCGGGACACATTACGAACCGAACAATACATTTGAATAATGCTAGTTACAATTTTGAATCGCAATTAATCGCATTGTTATGTGCAAAATTCAATAATTAATTCAAAAGTAGTGTATTGCGCACTTTTATTTTAAAAGTACTGCTATATGAAGTAAAGTGCAATAACATTTGGTTTGCAAACACTTTAAACAAATAAGGTGCTTTTTAACAGCAGTATTCCTTTACACAGTAGCAGTTAAAATACAGTTATGATTCTGATAATAGATATTCAGCTGGTGTTCACAACTTTATTTTCATGTGTGTAATAGATGCAATTTGAAATATACACCTTGAAAACTGCAAACCTATCTACGTCATGTTTTTATGTTTGTTAAATTCTCAGTAGCGATAACTAAATGATATGCTTATTATACATATTCCAAACAAAACAAATTTAAAAACTCTAAAAAAAATATTTAAATGAATCATTTCTTTTTTGCTTTTTTGGTATTTTGGTCAGACACATATGCAACGTTGATTACAGTGTAATATGTGTGGTATTTGTTATAAATGTACGTTGGTACATAGAGGGTGATGAGAAGCTGTACAGGAGGGACTTAGGACGCCACACACACACACTTGCTGCCCGGTTCTTGTGTTAAAAATGTCTGCTTAATAATAATAAAAAAACTGCGTTAATGCGCGATAAAATAATTTTGAATTATTGTATTTCAAAACGCCATTAACATACTTTGTATTTCATCAGCCTCCACAGTCTGAAAAGTTTACAAAACCTGTCAGACAAATGTAGAACATTTACCGCTGAGATGTAGTGGAGTTGTGTTAGTGGTGGATTAAAAGACACCTTTGTACCATCTGTGTCAGAGTGATATCCAGCCAATCTAAAGACGAGGATAACCAATTAAATCTAGAGATACAATGGTGACTGGGTCCGCCAACTTAGTGTCAAAAACAAAATCTACTTGCGAGCGAGCAGGGGAAAGTTTTGCGAGCAGAAGAGCAGTGATAGTAGTCACGTGCTAGGGGACGTGCTCGCGCTCAAAGCATGGTTTTCTCCTCGCAGGCTGCAGAGATTTTCTGCGCGGAGGGATCTGAAAGCGCTCGCCAAAGTAAAATACATGTGCGGCTGTTTGATTGGACCTCTACCCACGCACGAGTGGATCTCATTTGCGCGGATTTTGACAGTGATTTTCCTTCATAAACGCTAGACTAAACTAGCTTAACAGGAAAACCAACAGCAGCACACATGCTACAAACTCTCCCCGCAGCGTTTAGGTAGCTGTTCCCTGCTGATTCAAACAGGGCTAAAGGTATATTTATAGCCGTGGATATGAGACCTACTCTGGAATGATAAACCAGGCTGTACTAACATGCTTAATTAATGCTATTGAGCCCCGTGACACTACTCCTTCATGAGCCCATTTCTCCAGACCATAATTCCTGCTTTGTAAAAGAAAACAAAAGCCCAAACAGAGAATCCAATGTCCGAAGCTCCCACTGTTCCTCTGACAACAGACGGCCGGACGTCACGGACTACACAAAGCTACCTGACTGTAAGGACACATTACCTCACTACTGAATGGAGATGATGAGCCACGTTCTTCAGACACAAAGCTACCTGACTGTAAGGACACGTTACCTCACTACTGAATGGAGATGATGAGCCACGTTCTTCAGACACAAAGCTACCTGACTGTAAGGACACATTACCTCACTACTGAATGGAGATGAAGAGCCATGCTCTTCAGACACAAAGCTACCTGACTGTAAGGACACGTTACCTCACTACTGAATGGAGATGATGAGCCACGTTCTTCAGACACAAAGCTACCTCACTGTAACAACACATTACTTCACTACTGAATGGAGATGAAGAGCCACTTTCTTCAGTCTCACCAGCGAGGGTTTGGCATTTCTGTTTTTTTGCTGTATTGAAAACGTAGCGAACCGTGGCACCACTATATCGTATTGAACCGAACTTTGTGAGAATTTTGTGAACCATTACACCCCTAAAAAAAACACACATTTTCCACTATTCAGATTCTGTGTTTCACGGTCATGTGACAAAAACTTAGTGGAACTTGGACTGAACAGCAGGCTTCTGAACACAGAGAAAAGAGGAAAGGGTGTATGTAGAGGGTGTACAAATGTAAATAGTTTAAAATGTCTGCTTGTTCGTCTGTTTATAATCTCTTGCAATTTATTTTTGATGATTCATGGCATTGTAACCGTATTGAGCCAACCATCATCACTGCAGGGGACCCTCCTTCACAGCCCTAATGTCTACACTGTACATTAACATTGTCTACACTCTGTATGTTAACAGTGTTTACACTCCCCACATTAACATTTAGCTGAAGATGGAGGCCTTTAGGGCCTTGTTGGCTCAGGGGTCTCCTGAAGCAGCTGAGAGGTACCGCCAAGCCAGAAGGGCTGCAGCTGCGGTGGTCGCGGATGCTAAAACTCGGGCATGGGAGGAGTTCGGGGAGACCATAAAGAAGGACTTTCGGTTGTCCTCAAGGAGGTTCTGGCAAACCATCCGACGGCTCAGGAAGGGAAAGCAGGGCCTACCCCAAGCTGTTCTCAGCGGGAAGGGGGCGGGGGGGACTGCTGACCCGGACGAGGGATATCGTCAGGCGGTGGAAAGAGCACTTTGAGGAACTCCTAAATCGGCCGCTAAGGTAGTCAAAAAGCTCCTTGGTGGCAAGGCGCCGGGGGTGGATGAGATCCGCCCTGAGATGCTGAAGGCGCTGGCTAGGTTGACACGCCTCGACGACCGGAGAGTGTGCTCAAATTACCGGGGTATCACACTACTCAGCCTCCCGGGGAAGGCCTATGCCAGGGTGCTGGAAAGGAGGCTCTGATCGTTTGTCTAACCGCGGATTCAAGAGGAACAGTGCGGATTCCGTCCCGGCCGTGGAACAGTGGACCAGCTCTTTCCTTTCGCAAGACTACTGGAGGGATTCTGGGAGTTTACCACACCAGTTTATATGTGCTTTGTGGACTTGGAGAAGGCTTTCGACCGGGTCCCTCAGGGGTTCTTGTGGGGGGTGCTGCGGGAGTATGGGGTGCCGGACCCGTTACAACGGGCCATCCAGTCTCTGTACGACTGCAGTAGGAACTATGTCCGCATTCTCGGCAATAAGTCGGGCACGTTCCCGGTGGGTATCTAGGCTGCAGATGATGTGGTCCTGTTGGCCTCCTCAGATCGTGAACGCCAGCATTCACTGGGGAGGTTTGCAGCCGAGTGTGAAGTAAGAGATGTGATGAGAGTTAGCACCTCCAAATCTGAGGGCATGGTTCTCTGCCGGAAACCGGTGGATTGCTCCCTCCATGTGGGGACCGAGTGCCTACCTCAAGCGAAGGAGTTCAAGTATCTCAGGGTCTTGTTCACGAGTGAGGGTAAGATGGAGCGGGAGATCGACAGGAGGATCGGTGCAGCTGCAGCAGTAAAGCAGGCGCTGCACCGGACCGTCTTGGTGAAGAGGGAGCTGAGCCGGAAGGCGAAGCTCTCAATTTACTGGTCAGTCTACGTTCCTACCCTCACCTATGGTCACGAACTCTGGGTCAAGACCGAAAGGACAAGATCACAGCTACAAGCGGCCAAAATGGGTTTCCTCCGTAGGGTGGCCGGGCTCAGCCTTAGAGATAGGGTAAGGAGCTTGGACATCAGGAGGGAACTTGGAGTTGAGCCGCTACTCCTTCGCGTCTAAAGGAGTCAGCTGAGGTGGTTCGGGCATCTAATCAGGATGCCTCCCAGGTACCTCCAACTGGAGGTTTTCAGGGCATGCCCAACTGGGAGGAGACCCCGGGCAAGACCCAGAACACGCTGGAGTGATTATATCTCCCAGCTGGCCTAGGAACGCCTCGAGATCCCCCAGTATGAGCTGGAAAATGTTGCGGGGGAGAGGGAAGTCTGGGTCAGCCTGCTGCCACCATTGATTCTGTTGCTGCTGTTTACATTCCTTTTGATGAAAATTAAAAAGATGCTCTACAGGAATGTAAAGCTGGTTTGATTTTGTTTGTTGAAAATGGGCTACAACTGCATATGGTTGTGCACCCCCTTGTTGCATAATGACAATAAAAGATCCTTGAATCCTTGAACCTTGAATTATTATCATCTTGCCGAACATTTTCCAGATTTGTCCATCCATCCATTTCACTGCATTACAGCCAAAAAAGCCACGAAAACGTTAAAGCACAAGTACACAGATAAGGTAGAAGACGACAATCCATCTGGCATCATGGACGTTGAATGATTGGGGATCCGATGAGTGCGTACAGTGTCTGCCCTCTGCTCTGTATCGGTTTCATGCAGCTTGTTAGCTCTGTCCTGATCATTAGCTGAATTAGGTCCTCTGACAGCGAGAGCCCTGCTCCGGCACAAAGGTCCTACTGTTCACCGGGCTCTGGAGAACCACGCAGAGGCAGCGTTCCCACACTTTGTTTTTCTCACCTATCACAAACACAATCAAACAGGACTGTGTGTGTGTGTGTGTGTGTGTGTGTGTGTGTGAGTGTGTGTCAGAGAACTACTACAGTATGTGATGCATTTCAAAGATATGCCAAGAATGCTGTCACTCACATCTGGAGACAGACAGCCTGTCAGATGTCATAACAAGATGGGGGAGCTGCTGAGTTATTTTCATTATCATTTAATCACTAATGATTAATTTTAAAAAAATGATGGTTTATGTATGTATAAAGTGATGAATTGTTTAATTGTTTATTCTAACGAACCAACAATCAAAAATATGCCATTTACAATGATTTGAAACATAAAAAGCATCAAATTCTCATGTTTGAGAAGCTGGAAACAGATTTATTTTAAAAAGCCATGGTTTAAAAAAGGTGGTGACTTTGTTGAGACAGTCCTTTTAATGAAATGATGTTGGGCTGTTTTCTCTCAGTGAGTTTGTTCTCAGACTGATGATAAATCTCCACTTCAGTAGCTCTTACATACACCAAACTTTACACTTTCACTCCTCTCTATATTCTGTGTGTAATAAGATAATGCTTCACATGCATATTTAAACAAAACATTTTCAAAAACAATTGTCTTAATGTCAGTAATCAACTGGGGATGTTTTATGGTGATTCCTGTTTTTCATAACCCTACAAACACAGAACATCATCTGATGTATGTAAACCAGCTCTCACTGGTCTTATGAGGTCAGACTTCAAGTCACATTCCAGATTTGATTAAAGACACAGGAGATTGAAAATGAAAAGCCAAGCTTTGTTCTTTGATGTTTATTCAGAAGGTTATTATATTTCCTGTAGTTTTTTTTTTTTTATTATTTCATTTCAAAGTTTGAGTCACATGTTTTTGTATTCCATTCCTTTGATGGAGGAGTACATATAGGCTATCAATTCATATTAATGAATGAGTAGTTTTTTACAGACAGGGACACGTGTTAAATATTTTAAATATGGTTCTTTTTACATAAATTTGACCCAATAGAATTTATTTTTAATTTATTCGATTTTGTATTGTTCCAAGGGCTTGTCAATATATCAATATCAGATGGATATATTGACATGAGACTAGATATTGTCTTAGATTTTGGATGCAGTAACATGGCATAACTGTTGTTCGTTATTTAAGTTAAAGTGATGTCATTTTCTTACCACACTAAATATAAATATTTAGTGAGAGCACTAATAGTCCATGAATAGTCCAAAAATAGCGTCTCAATATAGATATCGAAGTATTTGTTCTAAAATAAAAAATGTTTTGCCCTAATTAGTTTGAAAAGTTACAATCGAACATTTCAACGGAATAAAATGTCACATGTTAACTAACATATTTTACATAACAACTACCAATGACTTTATTCAGTAATACTATAGTTTACCCCAACTCTACTCAAATGGTCCACACACACACACACACACACACACACACCTTTTATTTCATCATGTCTCTCTCTCTCATTACAATATTCAAAGATGCAACAATTCTTTTTTTAACACCCCAGCTCCACACACACACACACACACACACACACACGCAGGCACACAGTCGGTCATAAGCTTTAGTCGTGAGAACACGGACACTGTCCTTTACCGCAGGTACTGTCTCATGCACGCGCACATGAACAGAAAGTGCACAGACACATTTTTGTTTTTGACAAATATTAAAGGAGTTCACAACTCACTGCGGTGTCTTCGGCTGACATGACTGTGTTAATAGACGCTCCATGCTGATACCGCTCACTGATTCTTTAGCGGACATTTCATTCACACCGACAGACTGAAGCTCGAGCTGGTACCGTTACAGCAGAATTCAAAGATTTATAAACACGGTTTGGCTCGCCGGTTCATCCGGTCGGCAGGGACCGGGTCGGGACTGCAGCAAGACGGAGGCAGTTAGAGAAGATGTCCCGGACTAACGTTCATGCGAAGCCCCCAGCCAGAAGGAGGAGGGTGACTCTTTCTAACCCCGAGAAGTTAGCGGGAGAAACAATGTGTCGTAACAGCTAGTTAGATATGAAAGGGAAAAAAGAAACATTTGAACCAACGTACATGTTTGCCGCGGTGCTGTGGCTCTTCTCCTCAGCCAGTGGACACAAATGTGTTCTTTATCCGGTAAGAACAGCAGAGTGGACTAAAGCTCCTCTCAGTGCACCGGTGTGGTAGTTAGCAGGGTCCTGTCTGCTAGAAAAGATCCACTCCGTTCCTTCAGCGGCGGCTTTCTTCCATCAGCGTTCACTTAAGCGGCGTCAAGCACAACGCAACTCATGTCAAAAGCTTCCGGTCGGCCCTTTCAAATTAAAATATAGTCGCCTTACATCCGGTCAAAGCTGGCTGCTCATATGGATTACTGGTAATTGGGCGGCAATTAGTTTAAGGTCAGATTTGATAGATTGATTGATGGAATAATAACAATAATAATTATTGGTTTGGAAATATGCACCAAAATCACATTTTTAATTTAAAATGTGATTTTCTCGGTTCTCCTGAGTGAAGCCCTGCAGAACTTGCATTCTCTCCACTGACCAGCAGGGGGCGACTCCTCTGGTTGCAAAAAAAAGTCTGATTGTATAAACATTGTAAACATGAGTTTATGGTCTCAATATCTGGTTTCAAGTCTTCTTAAATACAGCATGATGTTCATTTAGTAAATTATGGTCCATTTAGAGTCAAATAATAGACCATAAAGCACGGTATGCTTTAGGGCGGGGATACTGTGATTGACAGGTTACTGACGCTACCAGAGATGTATACGGTGTCTCTATGTCACTCCTCAGCATTCCAAATATGGCAACTGCCATTCATTGGCGGCAAAAAAACAACAACTTGGTGACAACGAAATCCCCGAACTCAAGGCTTTAAAACGGCAGTCCACAAACCAATGGGACGTCAAGAACAACTACGCCCACTTCCTCGACCATGGTTAGCGGTGTTGATGCATTTCCTGCATATTTACCTTATTCTTGAGGCTCTGTGGTACCCTTTGTCAAAACTAGTTTCAATGACTTTTTAATTTTGCAGCATCAACCATGTAAGCATAACATCACCCAAAATGAAAAAGGTCCAAAGTCATTTAGTGCCCTCTAGCGGTGAGGTTGCAGATTGCAACCAACTGAATACCCCTCCGCTCACTCCTCCCTTTCCAAGACTCTGGTAATGTGACCTGCAGAGTGCAAAACCGCAGTAATGCAGTGGTTTCTTTCAGAGCCCATCGCTTCGCCTACTTTAGGATAAACAAAACTCAGACACTGGTAATAGTCACTGTGGTTATGCACTCAGTGACTCACGTTACCACAGTTTAGCAAGCGTGTAGGTGGCCTTCAGGTAACATGACAATGTTAAAGGCTCTCATTAGAGACAGTGTTTGGTTTGTCCGTTCTGGGCTACTGTAGAAATATGGTGGTGCAACACGGCAGACTCTGAAGAGGACCAGCTCCCTATATAGATATGAAGGGCTCATTCTGAGCTAACAAAAACTATTATTAGTTAGAGGTCATTATACACTCATGAAAACGTAGTTATGAATATTGTATCACAGTATGCTAATAGATCCCACTAAAGCCTACACTCGTGTTTAAAGAAAGTTATACAAAGTGACTGTAGTATTCCAGAATGGATGTACCGGTTAGTTTCTGAGACTGAAGCCTATCATGTGTGTTGTCTGCAGTCTACGCTGTGGGGATATGTACTATAAGGCAACAGGGAGCCACTGGGGGTTTAATAGGGGCCTGAACAGGAGCCCAGCATTTCATTTCACCCCGGGGCCTCAGAGCAATCAGGACACAAAGTGCTTTCTGTGCATCCCTTAATAAATAGTGAAATACAAAAATTTAAGAAAAATGTAAATCTCCCATTTCCTATATTCAGCAACCATATGAAAACATCCTATTTTGTGTGAATTAAAATCTGTATTTATTTGTAAACTTGATTTTTTGGTGTTTCCTTTACTTGACCATCCCATTACAGGAATATGAAAAAAGAAGAAAACTTCAGGTTGTACTAGACTGCCATCTGCTGGACATTTGAAATGAGGTAGAGCTGCAGCCATGAAATAACACTATAATTTAGTTGTACGCAGATTTAAGGACATTTTAATGTTTATTAATGTACAGTACTTTGTAACAAGTCCATTGACGACATTGTTTATTGCTGTGTCTTAGTGCTGGGTGGTATACCGGTTCATACCAGTTTTAATTTTCCGTATGATATTCATTTTTCACATTTGTATAGCATAAAACATAAACATGACAAACGCATCCTATTGGTAGAAATTGGTCCTGCGCTTATAAACAGGACACAGAACACAGTATAAATACCTCAGACTGTGTATAAATACTCAATGCAGTTTTTTAAAGAGGTAACAGGCAGAGCTGGGCAAAAATACATCAAAATGTGTTTTGATACAAAATACGCCTCAAATAAATGTATTAAAATAGAATACAAAATACTGGTGCCAGAAAATGTAACAAAATACATGTATTTTGTATTTAAAATATAGGAAATACTTTTTTCTGGATTTTCTGTTTTCTCACAATTTGGTATAGCAGAGCATTCAGGTTTGGGCTATATAATGTACACAAAGCTCTGGTGAACCCCACAAAAAGGAAGAATATGAAGGTAGATTTGTGTCTTTATTACGCAAACAAAAAAATATGTTTTGAAAGCAAATTTCTCGCACTTGACATTATATTGCTCTGTTAGCACTTCACTTTGTTTTCATGTTGTTAGTGTGGTAGAGTCTCTTTTTTTAAAGAACGACATGAGGTGTTGTTGACATGAAGCTTCACTTTCTGCGTGCATGTAACGTAAGTCGAACCCACCAATAGAAACTCCTGGCTCATTCAGCAGCGTATGCCCCGCCCACTACGTCCAAACTCAACTCGTAGCTTTACGTTTTGGTTTTGGTTTTGAAACCGTAGCTTTTCGTTTTGAAAGCAAAGGTTTTTGTTTTGCAACCAAAAATTATAGTTTCATAAGAAAAACTAACAAATAATTTATTCTCAGTTTATATATTTTCACTTACAAACTTGATTTTTGATTGCAGTGCAAGAAATTTGCTTTCAAAACATATTTTTTTGTTTGCGTAATAAAGACACAAATCTACCTTCATAGAAGAACAGTCACAGAATGTCAGTGTAACTAAGCAAAGCTATTAAAATACAACAACTTGATTGATTTTATATACATATATATATATATATATATATATATATATATATATATATATATATATATATATATATATATTTATATTTGTTAATGGGACTTAACAGCCCATAAACTTTGGCTTTGTATCAACAAGAAAATATTCATCACATATGAATAGCATCACACATTAGGCCTATGTATACTATAAAAGCAAAATATAGAATTAAAACCAGTTGTACGTCTCTTGATAAGGTTATCATGAACATACAAGCTCCCAATCTCCCTCTTCCTATAGCTAGCTACTCGACTGATAAGCTAACTTGCTAAACACTGGCTATGCACTAGCCTAGACAGCATGCTAGCGTCATTAGCATGTTAGACTCGATCGCTAGCTTGATATTATAACCATCACCATGTATATACATTAGGCTATGTAGCCAGACCCAGACATACATTATACATCAAGCTAGTTGACATCTGTCACACTCAGATAAAATATTTACCTTGACAGACAATCCGTTGAACTTGAAGATCTGAAGACTGAACTCGTGAACTGTTTTTTGATTCGTGGAGAAAGTATTTTGAGTATTTCAATTACAAAATGACTCCACTCTAAAGTATTTTGTTACAAATTACGTTAGAATTATTTTATTGGCCCTATCAAATACAAATTACAAAATACTCAAAAGTAATTGAAATACGTATTTCAAATACAAATAATAGAAATACTGCCTATCTCTGACCATCACCATGTATATACAATGGGCTATGTAGCCAGACCCAGACATAAATTATACATCAAACTAGTTGACGTCTGTCACCTGTCAAGTTATAGAAATACTGCCCATCTCTGGTAACAGGCTACAGAGAGAAAACACCTCTCAAAAGACAGTGATGATTACTGTCTTTATTAGTTATTAGTAGGGTTGGGTACCGAAAACCAGTGCCAATACGACCGGTGCCTACCGGACCGAAACGCAACGCAGATTTTGGTGCTTCCCTTCGATGCCTGAGCCGATTGAAATGCTTTCGGTGCTTCATTTCAGTGCCTGAGCCGATTGAAATACTGCCACCGGTGGCCTAAAACGGACGTTACAGCCAACATAAGCATCACCTCACTTGCGCTAGTTAACGTTACACTATTCTGATGACTCCTGTCCTGGCAGCAGGTAACGATAGCCTACCGTTGTATAGCTACAGTAGCTAGCTAGCCATCAACCTTTTAACAGATAAAATGCCGAAAGGTAAACGGTCAAAAGTGTGGCTGTTTTTTTGCTCTAAAAGGCATGCACCGTGTTCGACTGCCTGCGTGAGCGTGAGCCCATGCTAAGCACATCAGCGGCAATGTGGGCCTCCCTGGCCCCGGCGATGGGGAGACTGGTCCCAACCCTGAAAAAGTGGAGACCAATGATGACAACAGCAGCAGCTTTACTCAGATTAGTAATGTAACGTTGATTGCAAATCTTGTATTTATAAAAGTAGGTTATTAACAAATGATAAATTAGGCGTTATAACCATGTTTAAGTTAGCTAGCTAGCTACTAGCAAACGGTAGGCTACCTGCCGCCATCATAGCAAGTCAGTGTAATGTTAATGAAACTAGCGATGGCATGTGCAGTGATGCTTCTGTTGCCTGTAAAATATTTAACATTATTTATGTTTATATTTTTGGCTCTCCAGCTTCAACAGCTAGCTCACCTTGGCAAAGAAGGCTCATTTAACAAAAGAGAAGGTGGAGGAACTCCACAGGTCTGTAACCAGATGTGTCGTCAAGGGACTGCATTCTTTTTCCACTGTGGAACCTCCACGGTTCAGGTAAAAAAAATGATGTGAAAACAATATTTGTATAAAATCTGTACCATTAAGACAATTCGTCAAAAAGACTAATAAATATCCTCAAATTTATTTTATACAGAGAGATGACCATTGCCCTCAAGCCTCGCTACCGACCCCCATCCAGGGATGGTCTGTCCAACACACTAGTTCATCCCTGTGTGTACAGGCCTCATCGACACCATCTGAGAGGGTGTTCTCCTGTGCAGGACATGCAATTAGTCAGGAGAGGTGTCATATTTTGCCAAAGAAGGCAAATATGCTCATATTTCTGCAAAAGAATTGCTGAAGATTATTTATAGTTATTTAAGTATAAGGATACTTTTTTTTTTTAAGTATCGGTTCAGGCACCGTTTAGGCACCGGTATCGTTTTAAAAGTATCGTTTTAGCACCGGTATCGGAAAAAACCCAAACGATACCCATCTCTAGTTATTAGTATTATTAGTTACTATTATTAAGTACAGTGATCATGTGTGCAGACACAAACTTCTCAAAAGTCTCTCCAGCTGATAAGGCCGACTGACAGCTGATCCAGCTGTGATCAGCTGATCCTCCGTCATCAGAAACGGACGTTGCTTCACGTGACATATTTCCTTGTTTCCTCTCTCCTCGCATGGTTTGGAAAAGTGAGGGAAACAGGGATGCAATTTAGAGACTTGGGATGTACCCACAGACGGGAAAGATGCCGAGAGAGAGAGAGAAGTGAGAGAAGTAAGTGAGTCGGAGAAGCAATTTCACATGGCGTGCTCTAAAAAGAGGAAAGTGGACTGGGAAAACAGAGCTTTGAACAAAGAATGGACGGACTCTGTGGCGTTTCACATTGGCGCTTTTAATAATGGCCACGGTATCTGAACATATGAGACAAACATAAACCTTTTGAGCTTTTGATACTGTGACGGCCCCTGACTTTAACCACTGTAAAAGTATGCTTTTGTCCCTTTGTCCCTGAAGGAGTCACAGGAAAGCAGTCATGGCAGATTACTTGATACAGAGCACCTGGTCCTGGAGCTCCATAAAAGCCCTGCTCCAGTGTTGCTCTGCCCTGGGGGACGGTAGACGTGGCTCGAGTTTGGTTACTGAGCGGAGAGGTTGTTTCTGGGTGGCACTTGGTTGTATGTGACATCCGTAATTGCTTTGGACAAATATTTAGGTTAAAGGAATTTGACTTTGGATTTGCAGACATCTGGACTGGGCTGTGTGAGTACTTTGTGTGAGTACTCACACAGCCCAGATCCTGACCTTGCCGGTCAGGATGACAGGGAGAGAAGGATATAGTGATAGCATGGAGTTAAGTGAGGAAGAAACAAGAAGTGGTGAGTGAGTGGAAAGAAGAAGGGAAGAGGTCGGCGTATCGTAAGAGAAAGAACAATAATGAAACAAGTTTGGTTGAAACTGAGAGTGAAGAAGAGAAAGTTGGAGAGCCGAAGGCGAAAATACTAAATGTAGTGATACAATTTGAAGGAGAGGGCGAAATAAATAAAATGGACCCATTAAAACTAACAAAAAATAATTAGAGCACAAGTCGGAATATGCAAGGATCTTGGGAGATGGAAATCTGTTAATCGGATGTAACAGTGATGTACAAATAGATAAACTAAAGACGCTTGCCATTGTTGGAAAGGACAAGGCGTTTAAAGTTGTAAAAGTGGGAAAACAGAGGCACAATGGTGGCAGGGGGGTGATATCCGGAGTGCCTTTGAGAGTTAGTATGAAGGATCTTGTTGAGAACTTGCGAGTACGTAACAGAGCAGTAAAGAGTGCTAAGAGAGGGTTCCGGTGACGTCATCGCCCTTAATGGCAGCCTAAAGCAATAACTACTTCGCCCTGATAAACAATCAAATATTAAATTTTTCGAGAATATTCTGGCTGGTAAGTGGGGCAACAATGGGGAAAAAAGGACACAAACAAAAAAAGCATGATTGGAGAACTCGTAAATGGAGAAAACACAAAGAACAGCTGTCCGACACATGCACAAGATGGCGGAGCTAATGCTAACTCTCAACCAGATGAGGGACTTTCGCAAAGACACAAAACATCAGCTAAACGATATTTCCTCCGAGCTGGCCAACGTTAACCAAAAAATATCAGAGACGGAGACACAAATCGAAAGTGTGGAAGATCGAGTTCAAAACTTGGAGTAGGTGCTCAGCAAGATGATAAAAGTGATGGATCAACAGGGAAAGAAATTACTCGACCAAGAATGGAGATCACATCGGGAGAATTTAAGGATATATATATATATAATGTTCCCGAAGGAGCAGAACTGCGGTCAAGTCAGCAGACACTCCGATATCCGTGGTCAACTCAGCAGACACTTAACTTTTAGTGCGCCTATATGCTGAAATTTACGGTAAATTCAATTCATTCAAACGGCACAGATCGGGAGCGAATGAAGGACTTTGTAAAGTTAGCGGAAAGATTAATGTGAGACAATATCCGGTTTTCTTCAGATGAATGTCCGGTTTTAAAAATAAGATGTTTCGTCTGAATGTTGGATCAACTTTATATCAACATCTGATGGAAAAATTAGGAAATACAACATTGTATGTAAAACTGAAATGGGAACAAGAACTTGGTGTGAATATTACAGAGGATGAATGGTTAAATATCTGGAGGACACAACAGTCTTCAATATCCTCGCGTACTTGGAGAGAACATTGTTGGAAGAATATAATCAGATTCTTTATTACTCCTCGATTTACAAACAAATGTCTGTCTATTGTTCAACCTTGCTGGAGGAAATGTGGGGCAGTAAATGTAAACCACTCCCATGTATTTTGGCTATGTCCAGAAATAGTACAGTTTTGGGGAAATGTTCATATGATTATCACCAAAATTCTGGGCTATGATATACTTAAGTCATGTATGTTTCTTTACTTTGGTAATATGACAGAAGATATTGTGTTAAGAGAAGGCGGGTATCTAGTGAAAATTCTGCTGGCAGCTAGTAAAAAAGTTATTACGAAGAGATGGCACAAAATAGAACCACCATCACAAGATGGATGGTTGAAAATTGTGATTGAAATGTATGATATGGAACTGCTAACTCACAGAATAAGAGCTCAAGAGGAACAATGTCGTGAGAAGTGGGACAAATGGACGATGTTTACATAAGAACACCTGAATATTTCTCAGGATTTATCATGTCTTTGAGAAGACAGAGCAATCCAGATCCCTTTTTATTTTTTTTTATTTAGTTCTTTTTGCTTTCTTCTTGTACGTATATGTCTGTGGTGAAACGGCAAAAAATAAATTGTGAAAAAAAAGAAAGGGGCATGTCTGGAAGAGGTTAATCTAGCTCATCAGAGGAGGAGTCAGCATCAAGGGTCAGAGGGTCCCCATCCCACACCTCGTCCTCTCCCTCATCCTCCTCCTCCTCCCCCTGTAGGGCAGTGGGGTCCATCAAAACGTTCCTGCACATAAAAGCATTACTTATTGTCATCGTTTGCATTCAGGCTCTTAGTCTTTATGGGCTGACAGCATTGTAATTGTATACTACCTGCAAGGTAATAATAAGGAATGCTGGGGTAAACATACAAAAGTCTGTCTGTAGTATACTAACCTGTATATGCTGAACGCCTCCTTCATCTGTGTCTCCATCTCCTGGAGTTTATTTTCCCATAAATCCTTCAGCCCCTCATATGCCTCCAAGGACACGTTAAAAGGACAGCCTAAAATGGGGAAATGGGCAATATTACATTGACAAGAACGGTGACACATTGTTCTATACATTTGTGATCATTAAATAACTTTAAATAACATTAAAATGAATCACAATCAAATGCATAAACTCGTGTCAAATAATGATCACTGGGGTCTTTATATTTCAGTTAAATACATACTCTGTGTATCCAAGTCCTCCTCTATCTGCTGGATCTCTCTTTTGATATTTTTCAAAGATCCTGTCAGGTAACGGCAATGGTTCCTCATCTCTTTGATGAGGATCCCATCTTCTTCTCGAAGTCGAGACAGCAGCATTTGTTTGTCAAAGACAAGTTTCTTCGTCTCGAGGGGTACTTTGGAAGCTGTAATGAAGTGATAATCTTGAATTTCTCAAACAGTAATGAAAACAAACTTCAATAAATGTTAATAACTGAACACTACTATTACTCCTGAAGAACAATAGACAAAATTACAAAGGGTGCAAAAGGGACTTAAATTCACAGTATATGACTGATAGTGTCAGACCAAGAACAGTATTGGAACAGCAAAGATATAAAAATACACACAATAGATATAAAATGCAATATAAAAGTGCATAAACATGAATTTACCAGAATCCCATGGCCAAATGGGGAAGTCTTGAGAAAGAACGGCATCTGCTGTATCAACAGATTCTGTGTCTGGTACAAGGACGTTGTAGGCTGCAATTGCTTCCTCCAGTTTCCGCTTATCCTTTGCAAGAATGTCGCCTTTGGGCTTGCGGTCTTTGTTATTATCTATAAATTTGTTACAAATATACAAAATCACAATTTTTCTCTTCCTGTGAACATGCCACAAATTACTGCTGCATGTAAAAGCTGTATTTCTAAACAATACAATAATACGAATAATAATTACCCACCAATGTCTCTGTACGGCTCTATTTTATGCTGTTTGACTTTAAGGACGAGGCCTTCCATGACACGCTGCAGTCCCTGTTGGTCCTGGCAGTTGATGGACTTTGGACCTGTAAAAACTCAATTGTCAATTAACACAATTTCCATAAATATAAAATGATTATCAGTTGAAAGTTAATATTTAGATAGCTACAGGATAAATATTACTTGAAGCAGCCCACTCTTCAACCTCCTTCACCCACTGCTTCATTTCCCTTTCTGTTTGCAGTGTTGTTGATAGGTTTTTGTTGAGGCAGGTCCTTTTCTGCCTCAACAGTCCTCTTCTTAGTCTGTTGACGGTTAGTCTGTTCTTAGTTGGCAGAATTATTCCACTGAACAAAATGTTTTACTTTGTTAATAATATAGCATTATTTTTTTCGATCACGTTCTATTATACAGTGGATATAAAAAGTCTACACACCCCTGTTAAAAGGCCAGGTTTTTGTGATGTAAAAAAATGAGACCAAGATAAATCCTGTCATAACTTTTTCCACCTTTAATATGACCTATAACGTGAACAATTCAATTGAAAAACAAACTGAAATCTTTTAGGGGGAAAAATAAAAAACTTACAATAACCTGGTTGCATAAATATGCACACCCTGAAACTAATACTTTGTTGAAGCACCTTTTGATTTTATTACAGCACTCAGTCTTTTTGGGTAGGAGTCGATTAGCATGGCACATCTTGACTTGGCAATATTTGCCCACTCTTCTTTGCAAAAGAGCTCCAAATCTGTCAGATTGCGAGGGCATCTCCTGTGCACAGCCCTCTTCAGATCACCCCACAGATGTTGTATTGGATTCAGGTCTGGGCTCTGGCTGGGTCATTCCAAAACTTTAATCTTCTTCTGGTGAAGCCATGCTTTTGTTGATCGAGTGGTAAGCTTTGGCTCGTTGTCGTGCTGAAAGGTGAAATTCCTCTTCATCTTCAGCTTTCTAGCGGAAGCCTGAAGGTTTGGTGCCAAAATTGACTGGTATTTGGAGCTGTTCATAATTCCCTCCACCTTGACTAAGGCCCCGGTTCCAGCTGAAGAAAAACAGCCCCAAAGCATGATGCTGCCACCACCATGCTTCTCTGTGGGTATGGTGTTCTTTGAGTGATGTGCAGTGTTGTTTTTGCGCCAAACATACCTTTTGGAATTATGGCCAAAAACTTCAACCTTGGTTTCATCAGACCATAACACATTTCCCCACATGCTTTTGGAGACTTCATGTATGTTTCTGCAAAAATGTTCTGGGCTTGGATGTTTTTCTTTGTAAGAAAAGGCTTCCGTCTTGCCACCCTACCCCATAGCCCAAACGTATGAAGAATACGGGAGATTGTTGTCACATGTAGTACACAGCCAGTACTTGCCAGAAATTCCTGCAGCTCCTTTAATGTTGCTGTAGGCCTCTTGGAAGCCTCCCTGACCAGTTTTCTTCTCGTCTTTTCATCAATTTTGGAGGGACGTCCAGTTCTTGGTAATGTCAAAGTTGTGCCATATTTTCTCCACTTGATGATGACTGTCTTCACTGTGTTCCATGGCACATCTAATGCCTTGGAAATTCTTTTGTACCCTTCTCCTGACTGATACCTTTCAACAATGAGAACCCTCTGATGCTTTGGAAGCTCTCTGTGGACCATGGCTTTTGCTGTAAGATGCAACTAAGAAAATGTCAGGAAAATCCTTCTCGAACAGCTAAACTTTATTTGGGATTAATTAGAGTCACTTTAAATGATGGCAGGTGTGTACTGACTACTATTTAACATGAGTTTGAATTTGATTGGTTCATTCTGAACACAGCCACATCCCCAGTTATAAGAGGGTGTGCATATTTATGCAACCAGGTTATGTACGTTTTTTATTTTTCCCCCTAAAAGATTTCAGTTTGTTTTTCAATTGAATTGTTCACGTTATAGGTCACATTAAAAGGTGGAAAAAGTTCTGACAGGATTTATTTTGGTCTAATTTTTTTACATCATAAGTAGGAACTGTAGCTGTCAAATAAGTGTAGTGGAGTAAAATGTAAAGTGTTTTCCTTTGAACTGTAGTACATTAGAAGTATAAAGTAGCAGAAAGAAAACATCATTATATTTTTCAGTGATAACTTTCCCTCCAGACTAGGGGTGTAACGATACACATATTCGTATTGAACACGGGGCTCACGGTTCGGTAAGCATTACAAACCGAACAATACATTTGCTGCGCCCAAACATGGCAACCCACCCGACGTAACGCGATGTCCTTCCCTGATTCGCCACGCTCCTATCACGTGACCGGATGTTCACTTTCCAGGAAACGTGTCTGTTTGAGTTTATAGAGGAAGATTTTAGAGAAGATCTTAAGTATCAAACACGACCTTTCATTATTAAAGACTACTTGAGAGTCTCACCAGCGAGGATTTGGCATTTCTGCTTTTTTGCTGTACTGAAAACGTACCGAACCGTGGCACCACTGTATCATATTGAACCGAACCGAGAATTTTGTGAACTGTTACACCCCTAAGACACATCGTGATTTTATTATTCTGTTAGTAATAGATTGTTATTGTGCTGTGTGTTTACTTTAGATGATATTTCTAATTCAGCTATTATTATTATTATTTTATTATCATTATGATTATCTGATTAACTAGGAAGACAGCAAACATGTCTTACAACATGGATCAGAGTGCAGAATCTTTTTTTGATCTGGATCTGGAGTTCAACAACCTGCTGTCAGATCAGGATGTCAACAACCTGCTATCAGATCAGGACGTCAACAACCTGCTGTCAGATCAGGACGTCAACAACCTGCTATCAGATCACGAGTTGAACAATCTGCTACCAGATCAGGACGTTGACAACCTGCTGTCAGATCAGGACGTCGACAACCTGCTATCAGATCAGGACGTCGACAACCTGCTATCAGATCAGGACGTCGACAACCTGCTATCAGATCAGGACGTCGACAACCTGCTATCAGATCAGGACGTCGACAACCTGCTATCAGATCAGGAGTTGAACGATCTGCTATCCACCCTCTGGGATGGTATTTGTGATCCAACCTCACCTCCAGCTCCACCTCATCCTATCGTCCCTGCTGGGATGGATGGGTGCACCCCCCCTGGGAGCAGCCCCACACAGATTTGTGCAGCCAAATACATCAATGGCTCCTCAGAGACTGGATGTTGGACCGGCTGCTCCCATGGTCTACCAAGAACCACTAAACCTCATGCAGCTAGGTCCCCTGTACAATCAGGCAGGTTCTCATTGCCAGGGACAGGTAAGATAAGAAGAGGTCAGGGAGAGATATCATAAGAGTTTTATCAATACCTGCATCAGAAAAGATCAGCATCAGTCAGAGCTGAAAGGATCAGTCCATTAATTCAAAGTAGATCTGTAAATATTTTAAATAATCAATTAATTAAATTTTTTAACAACAATGACCATAATTCACAGGTTGCAGCTTTTGAAGTGTGAATATTTTGACCAAAAAGGGAATTTGAAGACATTGTGATGGACATTTTTTGGACTATTTATTGCAATTTAAAGCCCAAACGGTTAATCAATCAATCAATAATGGAAGTGATCATTAGTAGCAGCCCTGGTATCAATGGTGGATGCATTCGGAATGCATTGTTGAATGTAATGAGCATTAGATGATATTTTAATATTTTCAACAACTTACAAACCCTACCTTAACTTACAACATGACAGAATGGAAAGGTTGTTTAATTATTCATTTTATTTTAATAATTCAACTGAATTGCAGCTTAGTTCCATCAGTAAACCAGTAACATTGTCCAGATGTTCTTGCAGTGATGTAGCCTGATAGACAGGTGACACCATTGCAGCTTCTCTAACGCGCTCTGTGTGTGTTTGTGTCTCCAGTATAACAATGTTGCTGTGGTGCAAGACCTGTTCCAGAACCTGCCTATTGTTGGAGTCCTGTAAGTAACACACACACACACACACACACACACACACACACACACACACACACACACACACACACACACACACAAGTGTACACAGATATTGAGCTTCTGTTTATTTTCAAACACAATCTTTCTATGGACTAAAGTATCTCTGTCTCTCTTTATCTGTGTAGGAATGGACAAGTCCTGTACCAGCTTCCAGAGAGCTTCTCTTTGTTGAACTCGGCTGCTCCTCCACCGAACACCGTTAACACAAAGTAAGCTCTGCAGTTTTGGTCAACGTGCACTTTTTTATGACTGGCTCATGATCTTTGGCCGTGGTCACCAACTCTTAAACAAACTACATTCACCCATTTTATTTTTTCAGCTGTTGTTTGATTGAAGTGTCTGTTATTTGACGACCAAGATTCCTGCATGAATATTATAATAATCTGTCTTTTTTAATGAACAACACAGCACAGACGATGATGCATTTCGCCCATGTCATGTATTATTCTGCTCACTTCAGAGTTTCTTCCTAAAATGCTTCTGTTTTGTTCTGTATTCCCACAGAAAGAGAAAGCGTGAAGGCAAGCACCTCGATGGGCCGTATGTCAAGAAGCCGCCAAACGCCTTCATGTCATTCATGAAGGAGCAGAGGCCAAACTACGAGGCCGACATGAACACCGGCGGGATGGCGGTTATCAACACTATCCTGGGACAGAAGGTAAGTGTGTTTGCTCTGAGAGACACTCGATGTTACACAACCTTCATGACAGTTTGGTAAAAGATTCTGCTGATGTGCTTATTCTTTATTGATCAGTGTCCAAGAAAACTCTTTCCTCTAAATCTAAATCTTCACATCTGGACAGGAACCTTTGATGATTTTCACGTCTTAATGCAAATTGTTCTGCTGTTCTGAACACAAATGCATTGTGGGAGTTTGTGGAAGCCCGCTCTCATTAATGTTGTCCTCTTTCCACAGTGGAAGTCTCTTTCCAATGCAGGACAGGCCAAATACTACCAGCAGGCAGATGTAGAGAAACGTCTACATGCTGAGCGCCACCCTAACTGGTCAAACAGTAACAATTACGTATGTACAACTCATGTTAACGCCAGAATACTAAAGCTTATGAAACAAAGTCAGTGAAAGAGTCTTGTTTTTATCAGCTCATGTCAGATGGAAAGTCTAACGTGTTTGTTTTTGTGTAGGGAGTAAAGAGCAAGAGGAACAGGAGCAAGGCTGCCAAGATGGCTGAAGGTAAGACAATATTTCTGAGGATCACAGCTGGTTTTCATGTCAAATGGGATGAAAACTTCATGCCAGGCTCATGTTGGACTATGATAGATCATCGAGAGTCAAAATACATAGAAGAAGAAGCTTTTACCATCCTTTATCAAGTCTTAGAGGATTGATCAGTGTTTTGTTTGTTTGTACTGCAGCATCTACATCTGGAGAGGTCACCCAGCAGACAAAGAAGCGGTGTGTGACCTCCGTGTACACTGGCGTGACAGAGCCATCCAACCAAAAGGCAAGTGAGATGGAGACGATCCAGTTGCAGCGTCCTTATAAGGAAACTTTCCCCACCGTGGACGTCAGCAGCTTCACTCACCTGCTCAATGACTGAGTCCTCCTGCTTGGACTCCGCAACGACAGCGTCCACAGCGATGGAGTCCCCCGCTGCACCAGCAGAGTCGGCCGACTTGGATTTGGCCAAAGAACTGGAATCCCTGATAGGAGGGATGATGAAACCTCTTCCCGTCGAGTCAGAGCCTCAGCCTCTCTCTCATGGACATCTTTCCCGAGGAGGATCAAACAGAGGCTGTGATGTCATTACTTTTCCACATATTTGGTCATAAACCAAAGTATTGGACAAAATGACATTTTGACTTGATGGTTGCTCAAAATGAGAAGTCAGGAGATGAAGGTTATTACGCTTCATCCTTTGGGATCACAGATAGAAAGATATTTTGGGGTGACTAGCTCACTAGGCTAAGAGGGTTGTCTGGAAACCGGAGGGTTGGCAGTTCGATCCTTGGCTGCGACGTGTTCTGAGTCAAAGTGTCCTTGAGCAAGACACTGTCCTCCTAGTGGCTCCTGGTACAGGGATGGGTCAAATGCAGAGAAAAATTTCCCCCTCAATGGGATAAATATAGTAAAATAAAAATAAATATTTCAATAAAGAGCTGAAATATTAAAAGTCCTTTTGCAAGTTATGGCACAAATGCACTCCATCTGCCAAATATACAGTATAATACAATACACATTTGTTATAATTTATCTAGAACGTGCATTACCCTGCCAGCACGAACTGAGCGACTTTCCAGCATTCGAATGAAAGCGTGTCTACTCAGACCAGGTGCACTGATTTTCAGATCTTCATAGGTGATAAATACATTGTTAGCAAACACTGTGTGAAAATCAATTGTCCCGGGCCAGTATCCATTTGATACCAAGTCTTTTAACTGTGGTGTCCACTGGCAGTGGCAGTTTTCACAGGTCAGAAGAGGAAGACAGAGGTCATAACGACCTGTTGGGACAAGTAAATGAAATTTACATTTAAGGCAAGAAAATGTTTGTGCACTATTATAAATGTTGAAAGATATGTTACCATTTATGTTGATGAAGATTACTTTTTGCCCACCACTGACCGACACATTTTCTGCATCACAGCTGCAAATCTTTTTGGGCTGAGCAAATGGCAGGAGACGAACTATGTAAAAGATAAAGGGATAATAGTTAGTTCTACCGGGCAAGTACAGGTACATCATACAGTAGGACAGGATTGAAAAGCTATTTAGTCAAAATATTCCATACAAAATGTATATATAGCTTATTTATACAGTGATGGTTCACCACTAGCTTCTTCAGCAATTATACTGGTTGGACGATGAGCTTTGTAACTGCCCCCTACAACTAAGCGCCTGTTGTGCAAACTGTATTTCCGATGTACAGTAATATCACATTTGGAGCAGAGCATTTGTTTGAGATCTTCCCTGCCTCCAGCATGGCCTCAAGAAGCTGAGGTCTTGCTTTCTGCCATCTTTCAAGGCATAAAGCCTGACGTACTGTCTATGTTCGACCATATGAGGCTTCAGTGGAATTTGAACTTCTACCATCATCCTCTTCAACTGCTCCTAGCAGTTTTTGCAGTTCTTCTATATGAAGTTCTTGGGAAATGAAATTAACAGATGTAAGTAAGATCAAATAGATAGAAAATAAATCAGACAGATTCATAAAAGAATTTTGAGGTGGCTAATAACATTCAGTGTCATGTTCAACTATATTGTTTTAAGGAAACTAAATTATTCTTCAAAATGAAATTAAATCAAAAAACATTTTTTTATTAAAAATACAAATCTTTGCAAAAGGTCCAACAAAAATATTATAGTATTCAATATATAAAATTATGATTAAGCTAAACATATTGTGATGTTCAGTTGTAGATCAGTTATGAATACTTATGAACTTTGAGTAGAAGCAAAACACCTAAATGAGTATGACTTGAATGGATACAATAATCAAAATAAAAACAGCAGCAATAGTATTTTGATGGAATCTTACCAATCATATTGTGAGTCTCTTGTACATCAGAGGTGAATGTGCCTGCAGAGCAACACATACAGGGAATTCATGTCAATACTACATTTGACCCAAACTGTGACCTTTGACTCAATATTGCATCCATGTTTAAAAGGTTCATTTAGCACATTACCATTACATCTTTTTTTTATTTGTAATACAAGTTGTACTTAATTTAACTTATAATTACTTTGAAAGTGAGACACATGTGTCAGGTACATATGGCCACATACACACCAACTATATATAGAACGAACTGTTGCAAGAAGTTGACACTGATAGAAATGCTTACCTTCTGTACTGTCTGCATTTGTCTGTCTGTATTTATAAAAAAGCAAGGGAATAACAGTGATACAGTATGATTTGGCATTACATACTTTTTGAGGAACAGTGACTCCGTACAATCAGCCGCCCAAATTATTGGTCTCGTTTCCTCCATTTTACGGCAGGCTGACGGCCCTATTCAGCATGTTGATGAAAACGTTGTCACGTCATTTCACCACCCAATTACAATTGTTAACACCAGTTAAATCACAGTATGACTGCTAACTTAAATGTAAATATAGCTTTTGGTAACTAGTAATTACCTCTTTCATTTTTACTTTGGCACTGAGTTTAGCTTTAACTTCAGAGATTTCCAACTTGTCTTCATCCGAGTCATCATCATTTAAGTTGACACATCCTTCGAGGGGACTGTCTCCCAGCCATGGTTCTCTGGTATCTGTTGGTACCACAAACAGAAACTGTAGCCTATTTGAAAAAGTTGTACTATTAGACTGGCTGAAGACACGATCTTATACAGATTGTAAATAGCAATTAAAAAAAAAAAATCTAGCTAACAACATTATTTTTCTTATCTCCTCCCAGTACCTTGGACATTATAACAGCTAACGTGTAGGTTAGCTTAAATGTAAAAGGGCTTTGACAACAAATGTAAGGCTATATTTGTATTTAAGGTGAAGTAACATACTCACTTCGGATGGAATTAGTTCAGAATATTTTGAACAAATAACCGGTGGATTCCCTTTGCAGCAAACCAAGAGGTCGATCCGGTGCCAGCGGGAACGACGACAATGACGAAATTCGTGACGTGACACGTAGTGACGCATTCTGTCATACATACACTTCTGACAACCCTGATAACTTCTGATTTATGTATGTGTGTGCGGGTGTGGGTGTGTGTTCTGTATCTGCTGCTATTGTTTACCTGAATATGTTTTCGAAAAACATGTTTTCAGGAAGCCTATTGCGATATGCAGTTATACAACGTACAATGCATAACATTGAAAATCCCTCCTAAATACAATAATTATGAACTCCACCCCATTAACTGGCCCTTTGCCCAAGTTTGACTTATGGTTCAATTTAAAAGGACAAAAAAAATCACTTTTAGAATGGAAAAAAAGCATCCACACACTCAAATCTGTGCAATTTTTTTTAAAGAAGGCCAGTAAAAAGATCACTTAGGCCTTGTACCTGTATCCCTAACACTGAAACACAGGGTCCAAACGGGTAAAGAGCCAATGTCATCAAAAACTCTACTCACTGCTGTAATGTTACTGCAAAGTTTGCAAGTCAGCATTCCAGTGTTAGAAACTACAACTTGAACCCAAATTATATTATAAATCTTTACCACATAGCAAACTGTCAATTTGTATAGAGTTATGGCAAAAACTTTGCCCCTCTGGCACAGGCATCGATCGATTACTGAACGGGCCTTCCGGGCACAGGCGAGGGGCCCAAGGTGTCAGGGGCCCCCTCTTTCTTCACCTACAAAATGTAACTCAAAGCAGCAAACCAACCAGTAGACTACTGTAACGGGGTGTTTACAGGTCTCTGTAAAAAGTCAATCAGAAAGCTGCAGCTGATTCAGAACGCAGCTCGAGTCCTCACTAAGACCAAGAAAGTGGATCACATCACTCCAGTTCTGAGGTCTTTGCACTGGCTCTGACTCTACACAACTTTTTTTCCTTCAGGTGTGTTTGTCACTGAAAGCAAAAAGGGTAAAAGGAAACTTCAAAATACAGGTATGTTTTGAAAATCTATTGATATTTGAACTTCACCCTACTGAGTGCATCTTTCTAGTTGTTACTGTTTCCGAATAATTCCACAAGGGATGGGGCATGTAAATGGCCAGACCCAAAAATATAACAATTCATTCATTCATATCTAAGATGTGTAACAGTGATACTGCAATTCCCTGTATACAATGACATCAAAACAAAAACAAAGGTTATCTTGAACAAGTAATGGGATTAGCCATTTCACTTACAATAATAACAAAATGTCCCAATTTTGAATCTAAACAGGTGGAAAATGTGAAGAATGCACCGACAGATCCACTACAGCGTCCTTTCCTTTTTCGAAGATTATTCGGAAGTCAGAAGACAAAGTAAGTTTCATGCATCATTATCATGCATACATTGTATGTAAATATAGGGCAACCTGTGGCAGTGTTGAGACTAAATCTCATGCAAAAGGCCAACAATCACCTGCACAGTGTCTTGTATTACAGGTACTTCTTCAGTGGCGTCCCTGCAGAACATGGTAAATATCCAATAATGTTCTACCTACATTTGTGGTGAGGGGAGAGGATTTGGTAAATAATCCACATTGGTAACCCATAATGAATGGGGTTGGACAGGCTACCATTAACGATTTGGCTTTCTTGTATAGGCTTGTCACCTCAACAATTTATACATGAAGCACAAGGCCAATTTCACAAGGCAAAGCACTTTACTTTCACAGGTTATTTTGTAGCTTTCTTTTGTAGTGTGTGGGCTCTGTAAAAAAACAAAAAGTAATAGACAAGATCAGAGACAAACTTAAAATAGGAAGACATAAATGCTTGATGACAAACTGATTGCAGCTTGGCAGGAGTACTCTGTATTTCCACCCTGCTTCAGGTGGGATCATGTAACTATGTGTTTGGGACTTCTGACTGCAGGACCATAATACTTTACAATTGTTGAAGTGTATTTGTTAAAACTCTTACTAGTGTTGAGTCTTTATTTTCACTAGTAAAATGTGGTATTTGACAGCAATTCAAATAGATTAATATATAGTTATTCCTTCTGATAAATATATACTGTATGATTCTCTGTTCTTTATATAAAGACAGATTTTCACAGCCCATTTATTGTGGCAGGGCATTATGTAACCGAGCCATTGAATTTAAAGTAAGAACATGACATTACTGTTTTTATCATTTGTGTCTTATCCCCATCTCTTTTAAACCAGTGGAACTAAATGGAAGAATACATGGGAGCCCCTGTCCTGCCTTCAATCGCTGGAGTTCAGCAACTGAGGTAAATTACTATAAATTAGATAAATATAATATGTTGAATATTAAGCAGTAAGAGTCATTTTAGAGACAATTAGGAGGTCAGGGGTCAGTCAGCAGAGTAATGTGTGTTTGTGTGTGTGTGAAGCTGAGTTTGTTTGCATGCATGTCAGTGGATGAGGAAGGGTAAATGACACACAAAAATTTGTGCTTCCTGCTTTCTTACAGGAAAATGCTTGTCCGAAGATGACAAAGTGGCACCTACCTACCCACCTTAATGTGTTAAATGTTGTACAAAATCTGTGTTCACAATTTATTTTAATTTGTTCATTTTTATTACTGATTAAAACAATTTGACACACAGTGCCGTTGTTGATGTACATTTTATGAATTGATAAAAGCACACTGTTTTTTTCTTCAGCTCCAATCTTGATAGAGAGTTCGCATTTATGCTATATTGAAGAGTGAATTTACAACACATCTTCAGAAACATGTGCTTCAGATATAAGTCATATTACATTACAATCATTTAGCAGATGCTTTTATCCAAAGCGACTTACAATAAGTGACAGTGACAAAACAGCCTTCATGAGCTGGTATGGCACAGTTTGTGGTGACAGCTTTGATTTTCAGGCAGAGATTAGGACCTAATCATTAGGTGCTACTGCATCAATGATGTAGAAGTGTTACGCAGAGCGTACATTGTTTATCGCAAGTCTTTTCTGGAGTGCACACAACTTGAACCATTTGCATTCACCACACTGGCCTCTAGCTGTATGGGTGTGCTCAAAACACTGTTTCTCCCTGTAGACACGGTGGCACGTACGTATAAAGGGGCATACACAGCGCAGAACAAGGCATACTCGGATGTCTCAATACAGTGGCTTGAATATGTTGCACACAGAGAAAATCGAGATCAAACGTGCGCTCAATCACGGTGAACAGCAGTTTCCACCGTTCTATGTGGACAGTATTAATACAGCTGCAAACACCTGCTATGAATTTGCAGGGTGTTTTTTCCATGGGTGTGTCAAATGTCACGTGCAGTCTGATTTAAATCCTGTCACCAAAGTCACCTATGGCAGGCAGTACAGAGTGTTCATGGACAAATTATACGCCTTGCAAAAACAACGTGGTCTGTGGTTGTGATGTGGGAATCATTAAAAGGCCTTGACCGTAGAAAGGCTCTCTTTGGCGGTCGTACAAATGCCATGAAGTTACATCAAAAGGTTGATGATGATGATGATGAAAAAGTCAGATACTATGACTTTACAAGTCTGTATCCGACTGTTCAGGCCACAAAACAGTACCCCGTTGGACATCCGTAGATTATCTTTAAGGATTTTGATTCTATCGATAATTATTTTGGGTTTGTAAAGTGCACTGTGCTCCCCCCCAAAAGGCTTGTACCACCCTGTCCTTCCCGACAGATGTCACAATAAACTCATGTTCCCCCTGTGCCGCAAGTGTGCTGAAGATTTGAACCAGACGAGTGCATGTGCACACCGTGACAGAGACAGACAGCTGTCGGGTGTGTGGCTCTCTTTCAAGCTTCAGAAAGCGGTTGAAAAGGGTTATCAGATTGTGTCAATTGATGAAGTGTGGCATTTCACCAACACAACAGATACCTTGTTTAGGGGTTATGTCAAGACATTTCTGAAATGTAAACAGGAGGCATCGGGCTACCCATGTCAAAACACCTGCAGATCAGGAGAAATATGTCAATGACTATTTCGAAAAGGAGGGCATTAAACTTGATCCCAGCAAAATAAAGGTCAACAAAGCGATGAGAAGTTGAAATAAACTTCTCCTAAACTCTTTGTGGGGCTGATTTAGCATGCAGAACAATATGCCTTCCTGTGAACTGCTCACTGACCCAGAAAGATTTATGCAGCTAATGTTTAGCAATCATTTCGATGTGTGGCAGTTCTGCTTTATTTCTGATGATGTGGCTATGGTGCAGTGGCGTCACGGCGATGCCCGTGGTTCCCGCTTAAAAGATGCAAATGTCTTTATAGGGGCCATGACCACTGCCCATGCTTGTTTGATGCTATATGACCTGTTAGATACGCTGCAGGAGAGGGTCTAGTATTGTGGCACAGACAGCATTGTCTTCACATCGAGGGCTGGTAGATAAGGTACCTGCTCTCGGCTCGTATCTAGGGGACTTGAGAGATGAGCTAAACAATGGTGACGTGTGTGGCCTCCCTGAGGAAGATTACATCACAGAATTTGTATCGGGGGGCCCAAAGTGTTATGCCTATAACACAAGACACGGCATAACACAAGTCAAATGCAAGGGGGCGACATTAAACGCAAAAAATGCATCAGTTGTCCATTCCTTTGTGGCCAATCAGAACACCAATGCACACATGGTAACTGTGTCTGACACCATCAAACAGGATAAAAAGAAGTTCCATCTTAAAAATGAGACAGTTTTTAAGAAAGTCCAGGTGGTGTACAATAAGCACAGGGTGCTGTCTGATTATACCACACTCCCTTATGGATACTGATCCTGGATGTGATGTAAGGTTACAACATCCTTTTAGTTTGGTGGTGAGCGGCCCATATATCTAGTACAAAATGTATTTATTCAAGGTAAGGCTAGTCGTACTATTAGTTTGAACATAAACTATCTCATTTTGTTTAAAAAACCCCGGGATAAATACCAGATTACCCTATTGGCCAGACAGATGTATCCTGGTAATACTAAATATTTTTTTGAGGCATTTAATGACGACCACCCCCCCCTACAAGTATCTCCTCATAGATTATAAAGCAAAGACCCCTGATTATTCGAGACTCAGAACAGCATTGCTATCAGAGCAGCCGGTTGCATACATCCCTAAAAAACAAAAGAGGTGACAATGTCGTCACGCATGCAACGGAATTTGGCTCTACTGGAATTGATATATAAATCGTCGCCGAGTGTGAGGCGGGTCATTGTGAGTAATGCTAACGTGGACTTTATTAACTCTCTGTGTCAGATAGCCTTTAACGTGTTGAGAGGTAATATTCCTTTGACTGACAAACAGTACAAGCTTTTAAGGAAGAGGAAAGCACTTATCAGACAGGTCGCTGATAAAAAGGTTAAACTTACAAAGAAGAAGAAGACCCTAAATCAGACAGGGTTTTTTTTATTGCCGCTATTAGGGGCTGCTATTCCGTTTATAATTAGCCTCATCAACAGAGGGAAGTGACCATGGAGCACACCCAAAAAATGTTTATGGTCCCCCAGCATCAGCTGGAGGCAATAAAGCATCAGCACACACACCCGAATCAGCAGCAGCAGCAACCGGACCAAAGCACTGGTTCTATAAGACAATTTGCACAAAATGAACTGGATAGAGCCATGACTGATGTATTGAAATTACTTGATACAGACAAGTATAAGAAGGCTAAAATAAATGCAAGTATTTTGCAGATGTACTTGGCCCTGGTGAGACAGGGTGAGCGAGAAAAGAGTGTGTTGACCTTGTCACTACCCTCCCCCGATGAAAGTAGTTGGTTTTCAAGTCTCGGCGTTTCCCAGGGTCATAACACTAATGATGATGGGGACAATAAAATGGATCTGATTGTCGAGGATGTTATAAAACACATGCCTAAAAAGAGTAAGAAAAATGGCCAATATATTTTGGATGCCTTAACTCACGCTAAAAAAAAAACAATATCATGGTGTTCTGCTCGGACCTAATGTAGAATCTGCGTCCTGTATTGGGCTTTGCAGTCAGCTAAACTCTTCATCATACTCTTCCTCCAAGGAACAGACCAGCGTGTTGTATTTGGACAGGTTTAATATGAAGAAGTGTGAAACTGCAAAACAGGCAGAAAATATACAAGCACATATTAGTTTTCATCAAACTTAAATACTGTATAGTGATACAAAATAATAGAAACATACATTGCTGTGCTATCTGCCTATATTCAAATCAGTTACATGTTGCACATGTCATCAAACTCTTTATACTTACAACAAACTAACAAAATAAACCCTCAGAAATACCTAAAGCTATAAACGTAAATCATACTCACTGGCATTGCCACTCAGAGGGCCAGAAAATGCAGGATGGATAAAGGTAATGGTATACAGTCACTCTAGTACAACGGAGCCATGTTGTCACAAAATCAGGAAAAGGAATACAACGTTACTTCCTGTCACATGTGCCACACATATCGCAGGTGAACACTGCATTAGCTACACTTAACACTGGGCGGCAGTATTTGCACAATGTGGGCGAAAACTTGCGAAAAACGTAAGACCTTATTATAACACTAGGTGGCATTAATTCCTTCGAACAAAATACAAGTCATTACACATGGACTGATCAGGGTGAAATTATCACAGATAATCACAAGGTCAGAGGTTCGCACCTGTATGATTTGATGAAAAGTGTCACTGCCTCATATAATGTTTTAGACAGTTCTAGACCTACCGGGTGGAGTTTTTAAAAACATTAGCTGCTTTAAATATACTGTTATCTGCCATCCCCAACACAAATGCGCGTAGGTCTATTGCAGAATATAAAATTACTGATGAGGCTGGGGTGACACGCTCTGGTGAGCTACGTTCTACGCTCCTCGGCAGAGGGAGCCGCTCTCTAGATGCATCGCGAGTGTATAGCACACCAAAATCAAAAAGGAGTAGGCGGGCGTATGGGTGATACATGGGATGGATTTTGATATATGATAACATGACAGGGGTTTTTTTTTATTATGTTTTTGATATTTTGGGGGGATTTAAGCGTTTCTGTACACCTGTGACATATTGTATGTACAACATATTGAATGTATTGTACGATCTCTTCAATGTATTTGTTTTCCTCTGTACTGTGCAGCATCGAATGTACAATTTTTTTTATTGATAATGTTGTATTCCCCTGAGACATGTGAATTAATGATTTTCTTTGCCGATTAAAGTTGTCTTCCCTGAAACATGTGAATAAATGATATTCTTTGCTAATAAAAGTTGTCTTCTATATTTCTTTTATTTTTTCAAAAAGTTATCCTTGCTACATCACATCTAGGCGTTAGCTCCCATCATTTCTGTATGAACCTCATTCTGAGCTTCATGTTAAGATACAGTTACTCTATGGGGCTTTTATTTTGAAAGGGTGGGGCTGGGTGGTTGAGAGAGGGGGGGAGGAGACATAATCATAATGTGACTGAAGTGACTGAATACCTCCAAGTCATGTGTGTGTGTGTGTCTCAGTGTCTGTGTTCATCAACTGCACTAACGGTGCATGTGTGTCACTGGTTGCCATGGTGATTGATTGAAGCACCTGTGCGTTAGAGGCTAATTATGAGAGACTGGAAAATGCATTTCCTGCTGAAAATGCGTTGGAATGTTGAAAGCTGAAATGAATTGCAAAAGCATTGCTGAAAATACAAAAATGGGAGACTACCTGACTGAAAAATATTTAAGCCTGAAAGCATTTAAACTGCACTGCTGAAAACCCTTCTAGTTGAAATGTCTAACTATGGTGTCTGTAGCTGAAAGTATGAGAAAAAAAGAAGTCTTTGAAAGTTGAAGAAGTTTAACAGGATTTGAAGATTTTCTCCATAGATATCCCATTTAAAAAAATTGCAAAAAGCTTAATAATTCAAAAAGCTTAAAGATTACAAATATGAAAAGTCATATCACCCCTCTCCTGAAAGTGCTGAACATTTTGATATTCGAAGGGTTTCTGTGGCTTAAATAATGTCAGCAATAGTGATATTTGTAGTATTGTAGTATTAGTAAGAGCATTAATTATTTCATCAAAAAAGCCTAATTTTGAGCTTAATGTTTAAATATGATCAATTTCTGCATTTTACTACTGTATTTTATTTCTTAAACTGCACTGCACTGTTTTTAGCTTTTTAGTGTTTTAATGACTGATTTTAATGTTTCTTAATTGTTTTTAAATCTCCTTTCTTTTGCATTATGTTTTGATGCTTTTAATGGTTTTATGTGAAGCACTTTGAATTGCCTTGTTGTTGAAATGTGCTATACAAATAAACTTGCCTTGCCTTAATCCATGGGGCTTTTATTTTGAAAGGGTGGGGCTGGGTGGAGGAGAGAGGAGACAGAATCATAATGTTTGAAACACACAAACAGAGGTTATTAAATGGCAGGCTTCATCACAAGCATTACAATTAGATTTCAATCAGTGGGGCTTTTATTTTGAAAGGGTGGGGCTGGGTGGGTGAGAGGAGACATATCATAATGTTTGACAACACAAACAGAGGTTATTTAATGACAGGCTTTATCACAAGCATTCCAGTTAGAAATCACTCTGTGGGGCTTTTATTTTGAAAGGGTGGGGCTGGGTGGGGGAGAGAGGAGGAGAGGAGACAGAATCATAATGCATGAAACACACAAACAGAGGTTATTAAATGGCAGGCTTTATCACAAGCATTACAGTTAGATTTCACTCTGTGGGGCTTTTATTTTGAAAGGGTGGGGCTGGGTGGGTAAGAGGAGACATAATCATAATGTTTGACAACACACAAACAGAGGTTATTAAATGACAGGCTTCATCACAAGCATTCCAGTTAGAATTCACTCTGTGGGGCTTTTATTTTGAAAGGGTGGGACTGGGTGAATACCTCCAAGTCATGTGTGTGTGTGCGTGTCTCAATGGCCCAGTGTTCATCAACTGCACTAATGAGCTCATGTCACATAGCTGTGTGCTTGGGTGCATGTGTGTCACTGGTTGCCATGGTGATTGGAGCACCTGTGAGTTAGAGGCTAATTAGGAGAGATTAGATTGACTCCACCCATACTGAAAATCTGACACTTTTACTGTACCAATTAAGAGATATTTCAAAGTAAAAGTCATATATTTGGACCAAGAAAATATCTAATAACTGAATATTTGAAGTGTTCTATAAAATATTTTCTCAATAATTCCAGACAATGACTGATGTATATGTGTTCAACACATCTCTGACTCCACCCATACTGAAAATCAGACAATTTTACTGTACCAATTAAGAGATATTTCATAGTAAAAGTCATACATTTGTACCAAGAAAATATCTAATAACCGAATATTTTAAGTGTTATAAAAAGAGTTTTCTCAAGGATTCCAGACAATGACTGAGGAATATGTTTTCAACACATATCTGACTCTGACTCTGACAATGACTGATATGCATGTGTTGAGGACATCTCTGACTCCACGCATGCAGAAAATCAGACATTTTCACTGTACCAATTAGGAAATATTTCAGTCATACATTTCTACCGACAACATATCTAAAAACGTATTATTTGAAGTGTAATAAAAAACGTTTTCTCAATAATTCCAGACAATGACTGAGGAATATGTGTTCAACACATCTCTGACTCCACCCATCCTGAAAATCAGACATTTTTACTGTACCAATTAAGAGATATTTCAAAGTAAAAGTCATACATTTGTACCAAAGAAAATCTAATAACTGAATATTTGAGGTGTTAGAAAACGTTTTCTCAATAATTCCAAACAATGACTGATGTATACGTGTTCAGGACATTGTTGACTCCACGTTGCTCACAGTGCCGTTGAGGTCAAGTATTCGTGGCTGTGCTTGTCTTAGGTTGTCCCCAGGTTTAACAGGGGGGATCTTACCCATCATAGGCGAACCAGTCTTTCATACTCGACTGTTTTTTTTTAACATGGGTTTTTAAAAATGTATCTTTCTGATTGGCTAACAGTGCTGTCAGTCTTCTCCACGTGATTATAGCTCAATTCCATTGGCTCTAACGCGTCGAAAGAGGTGTCAATCACTGAAATCGACCAATGGTTTGCTGAGATATAGCCCTGAGTCATCACAGGGGTCTGAAATCGAAATAAACTCTACTAGGCAAAGTGACAAAGGGAAGGTGCAGAGAGGATTCTGGCTTTAAAAACAAAGCCAGAACTGCTGTATTTGGATGTATTGAACACCATTAGTGATATACAAGTGAAATATATAGTTTGGTACATGAGAAAATTCAAATGGCACACATTGTGCCAAAATAACCATTTTAGAGACCTCGCCTAAAATGTCTGTATTAAAACCTCTCTAATTTTGTTCTGCTTCACTTTATGAAAGTCAAACTTTGCAGAGAAACTGTTCACATAGTGTGCTATGATTTGAGAGAGGCTTAAACTTGCAGTTGCACTATTCAAAAGAGATAATCATCCTGAAAGTGCTTCTTTTTTTTTCAGGCGAACCTAAAACTTTTCAATTTGTGCTGTGTGCCATCTTTATTTACTCTTAACCAGTAACATACATACTGATATTTACACATCTGACCAAATCTCACAAGTGTTCCTTTTATTATAACACCAAAATTGTTCAAATACACCTTGTGGTTGCAGAGATATACTCTTTTTAGTATGGGTATGCAATTTTCGAGCAGCAGCCTAAAAAATAGGGTTAGAGTTCAAGGGGTTTTAAACTGTTTCCTTGACTAATTTCAAACCATGTCCTGAGTTTCTACATGTACAACAACACAAGTCTCAGCGTTCTCACACACTGTGCCTGCTCACAGTGGCGTTGAGGTCAAGTATTACTAGCTGCCGCTGCCACGATTTGAGCCAGCTCCTACTGCAGCCATGTCTGCCTTTGCACTGTAGCACCAGGATCATTACAACCATATCTGCTCGGTGATGGCAAGGCGGCCACAAAACACAAGCAGTACAACAAAAGTACAATGCAAATAAAATAAATTGCTCTTACTGTTCGTAGCACTCCTTCTGCGTTCAGGCTGTAAAGAGGACGTCCATGGCACTTCACAATGTCTGAGGTGAAGAGGATTTCAAGTCTTCAATGTTTCACTCCTGCTCCAGAACCAGGGTCACAACAAAAATACCGGCTCATTGATGGCACAGCGGCCAAAAAGAACACAAACAGCACAACACAAACACAATGCAAATAAACAATAAGATGGCATAGCGGCCAGATAACAAAGTTACGGTACCTAGTATGGGAATCCAGTCAGTCTCAGTATTATGCTAATGTTTGGCTATTAAAGTTAGCAAAAGACACCTCATTTTTCTACATAACACACAGTCACAACAAACATATCGGCTCAGAGATGACAGAAAGCAGCACAACTCAAATAAGAAGTAGTTATATTAGCTCTTCCTGTTCGTAGCTCTCCTTCTAGGTCCTCAGCTAGCTTCAAAAGTCTGAAGACCAAATGAAAACTGTGGCTGAAATGAGTCCAATTAATTAGCTAACTAGCATGAGCAGTGTTGACAAAAAACGAAGTTTGGTTCATAACTAAATCTCCTCAGCTGGTATTATCTCTTCAAGCTCCTCTCTCGAAATGAAGCCCTTTAGCTCAGTCCTGCAGAAGAAAGAACTCGAGAACTCATGACTCGACATTCTACAGCGATATGACGCCACTGACGGCCTGTCAATCAAACCTGTCAAGGCGGCAAGGTGATGTCAGCTGCACTTACTTGAGCAATTTGCCAATCAAATGAAAACTAAAATAAAAAAATGTGTCCACCTGCTCTGAGTAGAAAATCCATGTTTTTTTTTTCTGAGATTTTGACCATTGCTTCTAATTATTTCTAACATTAACATTAGCACTTTCAACCTGGCATATGTTTTAACATTAAGGCGTCTGTGACTGTCACCAAAACCTTTTTACTTTGAATATGTGGTGTCCAAAAACGTATGATTCACATTCCAGATTGCCTCGACCATCAATATAGTTTGCCTCTAAATGTGCTTTTTTATTGTTAAAATGCCACAGATTGTTCATAAAAACACGAAATAAATGGTTAGAAGCGTGCAGATTATATTTTGTCCTGAAACCTCTCATGAAAATCTTACTTGTTTTTGTTTATTCTGTCTTTTTCTGCTTCTATCAGGATGAAGTTAACCAGATTGTGACCAGTAATGTTCGTCTCAAACAGGTAAATGTGACTGTTGAATTCAGGAAAAACAAAAATATATGCCAACAACACATTTAGAAAATTCCAATAACAATGGTCAGAGGGTACGCCACATTGCAACATACGTAGATTTAACAGGATTTGGAATATATCTTCTTTTTATACGTACAGCCAGTCATGGTTTACAGTTATTTTAAGGGAATTAAAGTAATGCTCACCTTTGATTATCAACAAAAGAGTGTTTCTATGCAGAACTTTCCCTAGAAATTAATACTATTAAAGTTTTTAATAGTTACTCAATTATTATAAATCATATATTTTAACAATGAATCCTTGTTTAATTTACATACTTCGATGTAGTTGCAACTGGTAGCCCATTATCATGTATTTATATGCTTTTTATTGGTGAATATATTACACAAATAGTATCACATATTTCAGATATTTGTTGTTTCAACTAGTTGAAATAGAAAGGAGGGTTTATGACATGGTGACTGCTGGAGGCTACAAGATTTTTATTTCTTCCGCTGTAGTACATGACAACTTGTATTTTCACAATGTATTAATTCTGGGAATAAAAACAACTAGGCTTCATCAGTACATTAGTAGACAATATGATCTCAAGTTTCCCTGATATTCACCCCAGCAATGGCTCGATGTGAACCAGATGAATCCAGATGAATAGGGAGGCATCAGGAAGATCAGAGTCCCTTCAACCGACATATGGAAACCAGACCTGGTGCTGTACAACAAGTAAACACACAATACTCAAACTCACACACACACCTATACGTCCAAATGCCTCGCATGCTTCTCTCACACTCTCCCTCTGTCCCTGTCTTCCTCTTCTTCAGTGCTGACGGCAACTTTGCCATCATCCATGAAACCAAAGTCCTGTTGGAGCACACTAGGATGATAATGTGGAACCCTACAGCCATCTTTAAGAGCTACTGCAAGATCATCGTTCTCCATTTCCTGTTCGACCTGCAGAACTGCAGCATGAAGCTGGGGACCTGGACGTACGACAGACTGCTGGTCGTCATCAACCCAGTGAGTGTGACTTTTATTTTACTGCGGTGCATTACCTCCTATACTCCTGTCTTCTATGACAATGATCGGCCTGACCTCAGTAACTTCATGGAGTCTGGTGAATGGGTGCTAAAGGACTACAGGAGCTGGAAACACTGGGTTTACTACACCTGCTGCCCCGACACGCCATACCTCGACATCATCTACCACTTCCTGATGCTGCGTCTGCCTCTCTACTTCATCGTCAACGTCATCATTCCCTGCATGCTGTTCTCGTTCCTCACCGGACCGGTCTTCTACCTGCCCACCGACGTAGGCGTATACAGAAACTTGTCCAAAAAAAACTTTGACGGTGTGACTAAATAAAGTAGGTTATAAGCATTTCACCAGTTGGTACAAGTGACACATTTACTTGCTCACACGTGTGGCAAATATCAGGTCGGTATTATGAATGTGGAAACTGAGGAAACGCACATGAAGTCAGATATTTTCACACCATTTTGGGGACACTTTCATACATGGAAAATACATGAAATCCAAAGGGATGTGCTTGTACTACATGAGCTTGTTATTCTGTAACAGAGCATAAATAAAACACAAGTTAGTTCATCAGTTTGCCTGTAAAGCCATAACTTGCCACCATTTCTACTATAAGAGCTGTTTAAAAGTGTAAAAGTAGCCTGAGTGTCTGTCTCCCTGTCTCTAAAGGTGAAAGGATGACCCTCTCCATCTCCGTCCTGCTGTCTCTGACCGTTTTCCTGCTGGTCACTGTGGAGCTGATGCCCTCCACCTCCAGCGCCGTGCCTCTCATCGGGAAGTACATGCTCTTCACTAAGGTGTTCGTTATCGCCATCATCATCATCACCGTCATCAACACACATCACCGCTGACCAAGCACGCACACCATGCCCGCCTGGATACGCAAGGTTTAGGGTTGTTGTTTTTTTAGCATCTATACCTGTGATGATTTAACAAAGTGTTGTGTGTGACTGAATAAAAGGAATGCATCTGTTTGTGTCTCAGGTCTTCATAGAAACCACTCCCAACATGATGTTCTTCTCGACGATGAAGCGTCCCAATCAGGAGATCCGGCAGAAGAGGTTCCGACATGGACATCTCCAACATCTCAGGCAAGGCTGCAAATAAATTAATGATACATTTGCTTTATTAGTAAAAAATTAAATACACTTAAAGGTTTCCAGGAAGCAGTTTCTCTCTGCTTTGTATTATTATAATTTTTATAATTATTAAGTATTACCACAAGTATGACCTGTCTCTCCCCTGCAGGTAACCCCACCAGTGTCACCTACCAGTCTCCTATCGCCAAAAACTACACTCCAAATGCAAAGTTAATTCTGTGTATGAGATAAAACAGAATCTGAGTTTTTAAATATTAAATATAAGTGACAGCTTCATATTTAGAACGTTTACCATGTTTTCATCAACAGCAGGGATAAAAAGCTTGTATACACTAGTACCATCAAAGATCAAAATGTGGTCACGGTGTGGAGTCTTTAAATTCATCACGTGGTTTCTCTTCAACATTCTACAAACTTTTTGTCCAAAAGCACCTTTGCTGCGATGTACTGACTCAAACGGCTAGCTCAAATCTTTGTCAAATAATTCTGGGTTGTTGTGAGTTTTTGAGGGGTTCAAAAACTAACTAGAACACATACAATTAGTGCGAAAATCCTAAATTAAACATATTAAAAGACACATTTTAACGTGTTATTGGTGTACCCCTTTAAGCATATTTAGCCTGTGTGTGTTTCTAGTTCCAGACCTGGGCCCCGTTCCTCGTACGTAGTTCAACTAAGTCGATCAAATGTCCTATTAGCCAGCTTAAATTAACTCGATGATTGAAGTCAGGCTATCTCGGTTACTCAAAGGCTGATCTGCGCTCAAACAATCTCGTTAATTCGAACCAGACTTCAGTTATCAGGATAATTGTGCGTGCCCGTCCTACTTCAAAAGGGGACGCGTCGATCACCGAAACCATGATTTTCTAACAGTACAATGGCAAATAAACTCAAAGAAAGAGCCTCTTTTTTCTCCGCTGGCGAGCAGGAGATGATCATGAAAGCATATGAGGAATTCAAGACCATAATCATGGCAAAATCGAACACCGCCACCGCTGTGAGGACTAGACAAGAAGCATGGCAAAATATCGCAGACAAGTTAAATGTGTTAGTGTTGGGAAAATGTATAGGCTAATTTTAAGTGCCTCATCACCCCAATCGATCAGATTATATTTCTTTAAATGTGCCTGCTGGCAGTAGGCTTAATGGAATACATCATCGAATGAGATCTTGTTAGCGAAAAAAATTATTATCTCAACTCTTTCAGAATAAGTAGATAAAAACAAGCCCAAAGAGTATCTAATTGATACGAATTAATAGATATTTATGAGGATAAATGCACTGTATGTACTTATGTATCATGTACTATATATGTGTATATACATGTATGTCTAGATTACCAAATAGAAGTAGGAGTTTGAATATTTGTGTGCGAATCTGTGTATGGGCAGATCAGTATGTATGTATGTATTATTCATAATCAGAAATTCAATCAATTGAAGCAGTGAAAAGAAATTGTGTGTGATTCTCTGTATTCTTATCATGAGTCCACCTTAATCATTTTCTACAATAATGATATGCTATGGTGTACTAATAACACTGTCATATAATTATGAGTGCTTTCAACCCCCATGTAGTTGCAACCCAGCCATCAAGAGGACATGGGAGCAAGTAAAAACTAAGCACAAAAACATTATTCAGAATAGTGAGTCAATACAATATGTGCCATGGTAATGTATTGAACAGCTTGTCAGTGTTTAGCAGATTCTACTATAAAGACGTACAATTTTGCTTGAAGTACTTTCGCTTTGTTTTATGTTACTGTTGGCATGCCTCTTAAACCTGTTCTCATAAACACAGTTTGTGCCTTTATTTGCTACTGTATGGATGTTCAGCATTTTAAACCTCCTTATATTCGTAATTTGCTTGCCGGCATTCAATTTAATATTAGATGTTATGATCCTGCTTCATCTAGTTTGTGTTCTAATGCGGCCATCACATTACTGCTAAAAGGTATTGCTAAATCTTCTCCTCAGATCCCAGACCATAGACAGCCTATCACACTTCCTATATTGCACAGGATACTAACCTTAGTCAGAGCAGGTATTTTCTCCCCTTTTCTCAGATGTGGCGAATTTACTACCTCGTCTAAATCCTTCAACCCAAAAACAGACATCACTTTTGCCGATTTGACTTTTCACACTATTCATTATAACTTATGCCTTAAACACTCCAAATGTGGAGGTGCATGCGCAGTAATTGTGGCTTGTATAGACTCTGAGTTTTGCCCGTTCCAAGCCATGATTAAGTTCCTACGGTTAAGACCTATTACATGCTCCACTTCGCCACTGTTTCTTACACCAGGTAACGGTCCGTTATCTAAAACGTGGTTTAACTCTCTTTTTGAGGTTATCCTCACTAGACTCAATTTATCACCTCAGCTATACTCAGGGCACTCTTTTAGAATAGGGGCTGCTACTTCGGCGGCTAACCAAGGCATTTCCGCTACAACCCTACAAAAAAATGGGACGTTGGTCATCCTCTGCATTCACGTCGTACATCTGCCCCGACCTCAACACCATACTCGAAAATCAAAGATCATTGAAGCCTTAAAATCCGGTAAGGAATGCATATAACAGGTGGTGGTGTCATGTTCACGTCGGTTGTTGCATTTGATAGCTCACGTTATTTTGTCTCATAGCAGGGGATAGCATTTTATCCTTCTTGAAATGTTCCTTCAAGTAACACTAAAGATATTTATCGCATTTCTAGTGTGTAAATGGATGTGCTCTCATCACTGTATAATACCGTGCCCTCCCGGCTCTGCATTTACCTTATTCTATTTCTCTGGTGTAACCTGACCATGTTCTCCATCTTACTGGTCTAACACTGTTTCTCCATCTCCTGGTCTCACGTGACCTGGTTTAACGTGACTATTTTTCCTAGGTTAAACGTGACCTGGTTTAATGTGACTATTTTTCCTAGGTTAAACGTGACCTGGCTTAACGTGTCTGTTTCCTGGTCTAACGGGACCATTTTCCATTCCCTAAAAGAAAGATGGGTCTGAGGTTCCCTATTTCTAATTTCCCGGTCCAAGTGATGTGAGACCTGTCAAAGATGACATACTTTCTAATTTCCCGGTCTGGTAAACCCGGTCTAGTTGTGCTGAGGCAGTGAAGACCCCCAACTATGCTGTTCTGCGTTCGCACTTTTAGGCCTATTGGACCTCAGTATCCCTACCCTCGGTGATATTGGATGGAGTCCAATCGCCAAAGACTTTGCACTTTTCATATTTGTTGCATGTATAATAAATCATTGTTAAACTATAAAACAAGTCTCTCCTGATTAAAATAATTTGGACAGGGTATTTAGGGGAGCTGATCTCCTCATCAGGGAGATGAACAAAATGTCAAGCAGGGAAACTGATCAAAAAGGACATGCTACTGTGAGTCAGCATGTTAGGGTGAGTTGCTTCTCCCTAAGATCTCCAGGGTTTTGTAGTTTTGTGATAGAGCTCTGGACTGAGTAAGGTTTTCTGTTGTTTTGTGTTACTTGAAGTTTGTTTAATTATATACCCTGAAAACCTGCGGAACTGACTCTGCCTCCGACTGCTGTGCTGCTACGATTTTCTGTGTCCAACATTGATTGTATGTTTTATAGAAGCAATAAACTAGACACTTTACTCACTTCACTTTAGGGTCTTTGTTTTTTCTACCTTTGGAAAGGTGAGTATTTTTTCCCTGTAATTGGTTACAAATGTCAAAGTTTTTCTACATCATGTAGAACTGTGAAATATGTATGTGACAAAAAGAATTAAACTTGTCCAGAACAATTTCCCTAACAGCTGAGGGTATTGTGCTGGTCATCAAAAAGCTTCAGGCCTCTTCTCAAGGAAGTAAGGATGACTCAACTGTCTGGGGTGAGGCATGCCAGGATCTGGGAATTGGAAATGTCAGCCTCAACAGGAAGAGGCTTAAACATGCCTTCAATCGACACAAAAAGGTAACAAAGGTTTTACTTTTAACATTGAATATATTTTTTTTATATATATATTTATTAATATCTGATTATAATCATACAAAAAAAATTGTGATGTGCAGATTCAGAAGATTGCTCAAAAACGACCAGTGCTCCCACAGACGGACACAGTAAAGTGTTAAAGTAGTACAAAACAACTAGCAGCAAACAATAACAGTCTGTAATGCTATGTTCATTTTGGTTTGCAGTCGTGCTCCTACTATCAGACATCAAACACGATGCAAACACTTGTCGCGGTAGTTTTCCACTGTTTGTGGCAGCACCTCTCCCAAACAGTGCCGTCGCAGTTTAGCTTTTATTTTTCGTTATTTGACAATATGTGACAATACATTAAGGTCCTTGAAGGTATGACTGTTGGTAGTTGTAATTGGTTTAGTAAAAAAAATGGAGAATTTTAATTGTTTGGCTACTCGTTTTTATTAAACTAACTCACTTAAAGGTATACACTCTCTTGTGGCCAAATGGGTCAATAACGCTCGTCTTCAATATATACTTGATGTTACTCTCTACTGAATGGAGGCTCTGTCATCACCACTACTGCTGCACCCCTACTTCCATCATCTGAGGTCTAAGACAACGGATGAAATTATTTAATATCGTTTTCTCTTGTATACATTTTTCCTGGATTTAATAAAGCTTAGTATGCCAAGGACAATTTAACATTTTGAGGATAAGGTTACAAATCCTCTATCTTTGTTCCCTTTTTTGGCAGGCAAAGCAAGCCAAGATTAAAGAGGCTGCCAGGGACCAGGTGTTACAAAACCTGAAGACTTCTCTGTCTTAGAAGAGAGCCCTTGACACCAGTTCTGAGGATGGATCTCCACAACGTGTTCAGCATGTAAGACATACTCTTTTCTGGAGTGGTTGGCTAAGTTGTTGCATGTTACTTATTGTTAGTTACTAAACTACTTTGTCAATTGCTTAGGTATTTAGTGTTAGACAAATTCTCATAAGGAGTGAAATGTGAAGTTAAATTTTTTAGGATACTGCTTACCATTTCCCCTACTATTACTTTTTGTCCAGGTAAATCGACCAAAGAAGGCAGCTAGACGTGTGCTGTTACCTCTTGCATCCAGTCCTAATCTTCTGAGTTCTGATGACTTCACATACATAGACAGCCCACAACGTCCTGACATTGCAAGTCATACTTATTTCTTTGCTGTTTGTCATACTCTTTAGACACAAATTATTTCTCTGTTGTATAGCCTTTACCAGCTCTATTCTCTTTTCATTTCTTTAAAGATTCAGGAAAGCGACTGTGATGAAGACTTAGGTTTATCATCAAACCAGAAAACGGCAAGTACAATAAAAATAAAGCCTTGAATGATGGTCATCAGTGATCGATCCTACACCGAACTGGGGAAAACTTTGACACATAATAGTGTTTCAGTCAGACCATAACTCAACCTCACCTATAGACTCTAATATAATGTTGTCACTAATACAAACATTTAATTATTTTCATTCTGAAGGTTTATGTCACTTTAACAAAACATACAGACCCAAAAATGTTGAGTTGAAAAATGTTCCATTATGGGAAATATCAGTCCTATAATAGTATAACACGTCAGTTATCTGTACTTGTCTGTTGTACCTGACAAGGACATGTGGTTTAAAGTAACTCTAATCAAGTTTTGTATTCCATTCTTTCTTATAGCAACAGATGGATGATAACACTGGTCACAGCATGGACGACATCATGGCATCCCTTCGTGGTAGGTGTTCAGATGAGAATTGGAGGGGTTGAAATTTCAGAAGACAGTATGTTTAAACTATGATTTAGCTTGTTTACACAATATTGCTCTGTACTGAAAAGTGTGACTATTATCCATCTACTATTGGCCAACTTTCACAGTCAATCCTTCTGTCTTGTACCACGTACAGAGTTCATATTAATCGCATAAATCTAACTTTATTTTTCCACTTATTATTACATTCACCTAGACATCCCAGAAATGATTAAACAAATGAAGGAGTGTGTGGAGTATGTCCGGACAATGATGCCCTCAGCTAACAGGACACCTTCATCTGTGATGTCATCGTTTTCTGTGGACAGCGAAATTGAAATGGTATGTAATAAAAGTGGAAATAACTTTTTTGCTTTAACTTGTCAATAGTGTAAGCCACAGTGTAAGGGCTAAACATTACACCAGGTTCCTTTTGTCTTCGCCAGCATTGTCAGCTGTTCAAGTTAAAATGTGTCAGAAATAAAGTGTTGGGATTTACTAGCTTACATGTGTCACACATCAGTCATGTGAATTAGTAGAGAGTGGGAACCTCCACTCCACTGGTGCTACTGTGGTGGAAAAAAAATATCCTATACCCTCTTTGCGTGAGTCTTCTAATGCTGAAATACATAATACCAAAAACCAGGTTGTCTTTTAAGTATTTATTCTCTGCGCAGAGAAGGTTCAATCATCACAACAGAATGCGTACAGTCTCAGTGAGGAAGAACCTCGAAAAAAGTGAACAAGCTTTCTTTATACAGAATGAGCAAAGGTGGGGGCCGATGGCCAATGTTACAGACATCTCGGTCTCAGACTTTTGGTCTCAGACTGATGGGAACAACAAGTGAAAACAAACGGCCAGCAACCAAAACAAGCGGCCCAAAGGCCTTGGCATGGAACATTCTCATACAACACAGTTAGTTATCTATGTGAACAGGCAAGGGAGAATTATTCTTTTGCACAACAGAGACAAGGTGAAGTTCAACAAAGTCCAGAGCAAAATTACTTATGCATGAATACAATATACTGAGTAGACATATATTTACTATGTATAAAATTACCATTACAGTACCGCTCCATAGAGGGTTGCACAGACTACTAGCAGTGTTTTAAATAATGAAGCGCATCATATTCATATGTGAATAACATCTATCAATTCCTAATAGGTAGGTAGAGATCTCCCAACTGTATATTAATGTGTTCCATTGATTCTCTCATATACAGCACGCCTTGGCTGGCAGCACAGTGGCAGTTTCGAAGAGGGCCTTTCTGCGACTTAATCGTTCACGGATGACCCTTTTTTGCCAGGAGCTGGCTGCCCTGGTGTTTACCAAGGAGCTCCTTGCACTGTCTACCCTGACTGGGAAGTCTGGGAATGTGGGAACTCCTAAGAGACAACTGGACGTTGCCAAAGTGCAGGGCATAACAGGTAGGTAATTGTCTTGAGTCGTATGTAGACAATTTAAAGCTTCTGTCATTTATAAAGCAACAGGATCACATGTTCGTGGTAAACGCACCGCCAGTGATGAAATATGTTTGACCTGCACTGGTAGAAATATTGGCATATCATATTGATATAGTTCCTCAATGTTAATCCTGATTTACTGTTCAAAAAATAATATGGGTTAAACAGGATTTCCTGTGTAAACAAAATAGAAGAAAATGTTGTATGAATATGCTGTGACATCATCTCTCTTCTCTTAACAGATGCTGTTATTAAAGAATTGCCTCGGACGTGCGAGCGGCCATCAGAAGAAAATGTAATAACGAGCAGTTCAATCGGAAGAAAGGAACAAAACGTGGTAATTTTTTGGATGGGTCAGTGTTCTCTGTTTTAACCCTGTAATCTTGTATGTATAGTAATACATGTACCATGCAAACTTAAAATGTTTTACTCTCTGTTCAGTATATTTTTATTTTATTTTTCAAAAATGCACTATTGCAATTATTTGAAAGTGTTTTAAGTTTTAAATTGTTAGAAATACAATGTTAGTACATTTTATATATTTGCAAATGGTACAATTCTTGTTAGTGTATCTTAAATGTACTATTACAAATATATAATAAAATATATTTGAAATTCAATAAAGTGTGTGATTACTATCTGGGAAGTTCACTCAGCATTTAGGATACTGGTAATACATTTGTAATATTGTAATGTATAATAGTATGTAGTGTACAAAGTAATATAGCATAGTAATAAGAAAGTGTGCTTTCTTAGTAATTGGAATAAGCCAAAAGTATAACTTTTGGTATACTATTACCACAATATCAATATATTAATATTGTAATGTTTACATATTTGGAAAAACACTCCTAATATATTTCAAATATACTTTAAACACAAAAAAAGTATAATTTAAGCTGGCTATCAGCATGTATATTAGTACATAAACAGTCATATACTTAAATTGTAATAAGTATACTTTAACTTGTTCCAATTTTAGCACAACATATACTCGTCTGACAGAGTGGCTGCTTCTGCTGCTGTCTTCACTTTGCGTTCACTTCTATACGTAGCAATGTGACTGGGCACAGAATCTTTAAACTGCTCCAGAACTATCAAATCACACAAAGCATCAAAATAATGGACCCCCAGTGAAGTACACCAACGACTGAAGTGAGTGGTTAACTCCCTGGCAAACTCCATGTGTGTCTGTCTTCCAGACCTCTCCCAAATCCTAAACCTCTGGCGATATGCTTCAGGCACCAACTCATAGGCTCTTAGGACGGCAGCCTTGACAGACACATACCTCTTGCTTTCAGCCACACTGAGCGAGGAATAAGCTTGCTGCGCCTTACCAGTGAGAACGCACTGTAAGAGTAACGTGCGGTCAACATCCAACCAACCTCTACTCTCAGCTACATGCTCAAAAAGTGAAAAAAAAAGTATCCGGGTCTTCTTCAAAAAATCCCCAACAGAAGCCATAGCGTTTTGTTTTTTGTTTTTTTTAACACCTGCCTGCACAAAACAAGTACAGAAGGAAAAAACAAGTACAGAAGGAAAACCTTTTAGGCTACTCCGCAGCCAGCAATCAAACGGCCCATACACAGCCAAGCTTCACCGTAATCCCGTCCCTCTAACTGCCTAACCAGAGATTTAACTAAACCTAGTCTTCAGGTGCTACTCGTGGTGGGTATTTACGCACTAAAAACCTGCAGGCCCGGTAAAACAACCATAAACTGGCCGCCCACCTGCAGCCTCGGAAGTGCCCCCAAGACAACTGCTCTAACCACTTTCACACCATACTATCCGAACCCCCCAACGACCTCCAAAGGGAGTCCGTTCTTCAGCCTAACAGGAACAGAATAACAGCAACTTACTCACCATGTAAAAAGGACCCCCCAGACTCTGACCAAAATCACCAGAATAAGAGCTCGGCGACACAAACACAAAACCAAATTAGATATTTTGTTGCTAGAAATTTATGACTTTTACTATGACATATCTCTTAATTCGTACAGTAAAAATGTCTGATTTTCTGTATGGGTGGAGTCAACAATGCCTTGATTACATAGACATCAGTCATTGTATGGAATTATTGACAAAAATATTTTTGTAGCACCTCAAATATTGTGATATTAGCCTTTTTTGTCCTGAACATATGCATTAGTCATTGTGGGGAATTATTGAGAAAAACATTATAGCACCTTAAAAATTTCTGAAATTTGCCATGTGAAGATACAAATTCAGTTCAGAGTTTTTGCTTAGTAAAATATCTTAATTGACTGTCAGTCAGGTATTATTAATGTTAATCTCTCATCTCATCTCATCTTCAACCACTTATCCGGGATCGGGTTGCGGGGGCAACAGCTCCAGCAGGGAACCCCAAACTTCCCTTTCCCGAGCCACATCAGCCAGCTCTGACTGGGGGATCCCGAGGCGCTCCCAGGCCAGTTTGGAGATATAGTCCCTCCACCTGGTCCTGGGCCTCCCTCGGGGTCTCCTCCCAGCTGGTCGTGCCTGGAACACCTCCCTAGGGAGGCGCCCAGGTGGCATCCTTACCAGATGCCCGAACCACCTCAACTGGCTCCTTTCCACGCAAAGGAGCAGCGGCTCTACTCCGAGTCCCTCACGGATGACCGAACTTCTCACCCTATCTCTAAAGGAGATGCCAGCCACCCTCCTGAGGAAACTTATTTCGGCCGCTTGTACCCGCAATCTAATTCTTTCGGTCATGACCCAGTTCACATGACCATAGGTGAGGGTAGGAACGAAGATTGCCCGGTAGATAGAGAGCTTTGCCTTGCGGCTCAGCTCTCTTTTCGTCACAACAGTGCGGTCTCACGTTCCATTGTTCCCTCACTCGCGAACAAGACCCCGAGGTACTTGAACTCCTTCACTTGGGGTAAGGAATCATTCCCTACCCGAAGTGGATCCTTCCATCCCTCCAGGATCCTTGCTGGAGGGGGCTTGTTAATGTTAATTAATCTTTCCAGCAACCCGCAAATCAAAGAATAAAGACACTTCATGCACAATTTAGGTGTATTTTCCCTTTAACTCACGAGATGCAGGTAACATTTTTTGTACTTAATGTGAATTTAATTAATTTAATCTTATCTCCATTATGCAATATGTATACTTTGTTGGCATCTTATTTTGAAAACCAGATGTTTGTCTGTAGAAAATCGGAAGTTGTCTCACATTAATCTTTCCGGTAACTTTGCAAAGTCCTTTGCTCGCTCCCGATCTGTGCCGTTTGAATGCATTTACCGTGAATTTCTGCATATAGGTGCACTAAAAACTAAGTGCCTGCTGAGTTGACCACGGAGAAGTGAGTGTCTGCTGACTTGACCGCAGTAGGAGCGGAGGGGTCGTCTATGGTGGAGTTTGTGGAAAAGTTAATGCGTGACACGCTGTTGATCTCACAAATACGGACCTTGGTATTGAGAGGGAGCACCGGGCGGTTTTTGGGTTTAATGGGGTACTACAGGAGTTTTTGTAAAAACTTTTCTACGATGCGTTTCCCCTCACTGAACTGTTCAAGGCCAAGGGGAAATTTGCTTGGTTGTCCGAATGTCAGAAAGCTATTGATAATGTGAAATCTCTGTTATGCTCTTCTCCCGTGCTAGCTGTTCCTTGTTTTGTTAGAGCGTTCATGCTCCAAGTAGATACAAGCCAAGTGGGAGCAGGTGCCGTCTTGCTTCATGGTGACGACCAGGGATTGGTCTTTCTACTTCTCCAAAAAATTTAACAATTACCGGAGAAATGACTCTGTTATTAAGAAGGAGGTGTGACGGCCCCTGCCTTTAACCACTGTAAAAGTATAATTATGTCCCTGTGTCCCTGAAGAAGTCACAGGAATGCAGTCATGGCAGATTACTTGATGCAGAACACCTGGGGCCTGTTGTTCAAAAGTAGAATAAAGACATCCAGGATAAGTGGGAAAGCCAGGTTGGACAAATTCTCATAAGTTCATCCTGGCTTAATTGGTTGTTCGAACGCCGAGCCAGGCTGAGGAGGGGCAGCTTTGTCAAGCCAGGTCTAACTAATTTGAGTAAGTGCGCGGCCATGGCTTTCTTCAGTAGACCACAGAGATTGATCACAGATTCACTGATGAGACAACAGGTGTGGACACTTTACTCCAATGAACAGCGGATCTGAATGCTGACGTAAGGTGACACACCTCTCATAAAATGAAGCACCGCTGCTGTCTTGAAGTTTGGAGACGGACTGATTAAATGAGTAGGTAAGTAATCCAAAACTAAAATCCTTAATCACAATTTAAGTTCCTTTCACAAATTAAAAAGTGTTGCCTTAATGATAAGCAGTGGAAATTGATAACAAGTGGTGAACATTGTTGGTGCTTGAATAATTTTCTGATAATGTTTAAATGAGGTGTGTGAATTTTTTGGAAGGGTTACACATTAAACATTTAGTCTTAACAGGTCAAATGGAGAGGACGCGAGCTGCCTACTTTTCCCCAAATGAGCAGCAGCTCTTAATGGATACGTATGAGGGGGTGAAACATCGGATTAACAAAAAGGGTAACACAGCTGCCACCATAAAAATACGAGAGCATGCGTGGCAGACGATTGCAGACAGACTAAATGCATAAGTAATCTAAAACGATACACTTCAATGAATTATCATCATTGTAATTCAAGTTCTTTTTGCAAATGCTGTAGCCTGATGAGCAGTGGGAATTGATTCACTGTGCAAATCTTTTCTATCTCATGTAATGTTCATACAGCACAAATACAAGTGGCCAAACACGCACCTGGCAACAGGTGAAAATTAAATAAGAATATTCTGCAGTCTGGTAAGTGCTTCAATAAATAGCTGATAACTATGCACAAACGAGGTGTATAGATTATTTGGAAGGTCCTGGCTAACACTTTTTTTAATTGTATTATATCATTACTTCTACCAGCATTTATATAATAGCCTATGTGTATTTTTCTGCATGCCATTTTTGTCCTTTTGCATGCCTTTTGCCACAGCAAATTCCTTGTTTGTGTAAACTTTCTTCAATAAACCGTGTCTCATTCAGATTTTCATGTATGCACTGATTTCAGCAGTCAAGAAGAAGGCACACATGTCTGGCATGGGGGGGGTGGCCCACCGTCTGCGGAATTCACACCTGCAGAATCAGTTGCCCTAGACCAGAATCGAGGCAGGCCGATGATTGAGGGATTAGAGAGAGGGTCAGCTACAGGCTCTGCAACTGAATTGCAGACTGCGCCCTTCATACGAGGTACATAGATGAAGGAATCAATACGTTTATGGTGTTCTGTGGACTGACTTCCACAGCTCCAAACAGACAGTGAATAAAACAATTTAATGAATACTGTGGAGTCATTTCCCTGTTTCATTCATTAAATCCTGCTCTAAGCAGTTTTTCCTCAACTGATGCGAGGGTCTAATGGCAGAGAATGTTGTGTAAAGCTCTTTGTGACCAACTTTTTGTAAAAATGGGCTAAACAAATAAAGTTGCCTTGCCTAACTAAAAATAAAATTAAAAAAATCCTGCTCTAAGCAGCTATTTCAACAAAAGAGAAATACAGTTAACTAAAATAACTAGCAACATACTGATCTCTGACAGCTCTACCATTCACATTGTCTGGGAAAAATAGCAGGATTATCCCAGTCCATTTGGAGGACCACTCTAGGAGCTCTTTCCCTCCTGATGATGGCGATGTTGTGGAGTACTGTGCACGCAACTATGATGTCACAGGCTCTGTCTGGCTTGACCCTCAAATGATGGAGGCAATGGAAACGGGTTTTCAGAAGGCCAAATGCCATCTCAATTCTGCCCCTTGTCCTTGCATGGGTCAGGTTGAAATTAATCTGGCCCCCCCCCCGGGGGTCTGCAAAGGGTGTAAGCAGAAACGGCTGGCATGCGTAGCCCTTATCGCCCAAGATTATGCCAGCAAATTCGCCTGAGGGTGCAAGATGTAACCGTTATACACCTTTGACACATTCTGATGTTGAAGTTGCTTAACAAATGCATGGCTTACCTTGAGACAGCTTCTGGTGAATTGAAGAGACCCGAAGGACTCGTGCGTCATGGACAGAGCCTGGCCACTTTGCTGAAAATGCAGTCAGCATCACAGATCATCTGAAAGAATAAGATGAAAGCTATTAACACAAAGCAGATGATTGATTAATTTATTTATTTATTAACAGTAACCATAGGTCATTCTTACCTGAACGTTGATGCTGTGGAACAATTTGCGATTTACAAAATCGCCCTCATTAACACCCAAGGGCCGCTTTATCCTCACATGAGTGCAGTCCAGTGCACCAATGACGTTAGGGAAAGCTATTATAAAAATAAACCCTTGTGAAAAACAATGTGCAGCCCATCCCGTTTTACCTACACATTTTTCTTTGTGTGTGTATTTCATGTTACCTGCGATTTTGTAAAAACCCTCCTTGATGTAACAGTCATCTGTGGCCAGGGAATGTAACAAAAATGTGCACGACTGATTTAAGTGCCAAATACACGTCGCGGATGGCCCGGCACACAGCTCCTTTATTGAAGCTCTCAGCATCCCCGATGGAGTAGAGAAACGAGCCGCTTGCAAAAAAACGGAGCGCAACACAGACCATCTGTGGAACCGTCATTGTGCGGCTCCGGGCTGTGCGCCGCTGGATTTTGGGACCCAGTATTCCACACAGATAGCGGATGCCCTCTCCTGTATCTTTCTATTAGATAGTCGTCACTGAACGCCAGTGGGTCTGACCTGTCTCCGACCACCCTCTGAGGTCAAAATGCCCACCGAACAATGGCTACCTCATCATCCACAATGTCCACCAAAATAGGACACGCCATTGTGAAGGAAAGGACACATGTTCATGGGACTTAATATAGTGTAGGCTATTACCCTAATCGCTGACTTAATTGCAAGCACCTTTGCAAGTGCAGCCATTTCTAATTACTGTAATGACTGCAATAAAATCAGATTTGAGCTGGCAAACAATATGAAGGGTGTTTATTTACAATGACGAACACACAAATAGGCCCCAATTATGAAAAAGAACTATCGTAATAGGCGAACTTTATTTTTTTAATTTGATCATGTTTTGTTTTATTTATTTTTTTAAAATAATAATTTAGCCTACGTGTTGTTTGTTTAAAAACGAGGCCAATGCGTAGCCTTCATCAGAACATGGAATGACTGTATAAAACACATTCATTTTTGATCAGCGCAGCCGCTGACTCCAAAGATAAGACAACAGAATCAACTAAGCTTGGCATTTAGCCTGGTCTGGAGCAGGCAAGCTGCAGAGAATAAATCACCATGGTAACTTGACCAGGATAAAGTTATCCAGCTTTCGAACAACCGACTGCAGGCTAAATTCAGCCAGGATAACCAACATATCCCGGTTTAATCCCTTATCTAGGTTTCGAACAACAGGCCCCTGGAGCTCCATAAAAGCCCTGCTCCAGTGTTGCTCTGCCCTGGCTCTCTCCTGGCCACGTTGAGTGATCCCTGCCAGTGGCTGCCCATTTACATTTCGCTGACAACACCCCACACTTCATCACACACGCATTCACGTTTACATTACTGATGTTACTGACTGACACACTTCACAATGGTAACTATTTCTTTATTTAGTTATAATAAATAATTTTACTTTACCATCCCTTGTGTCTTTTCCATATTTGCCATAGCCTAAGAAGCGGGTTGTGACAATTCCCACTCCAATCTGAACTGAGGGCACAGAAAATAAACAATTTAAAAATCCAATATGAACGTTCCACCAGAGCATTAACACATTCATTCACTGCCTAACAACGTGCTAACGAATGTTCTCTTAAAGTTGCTTGGCTTTTGGGTTAACATAAAAAGCAATTCACTGATGGAGAGGTTGTCAAGGAGTGCATGACTGCAGTAGCTGGAACTTTACTTGAGGGGGAAAAAAATTAAGCAAATACCTATGCCAGCATCATCAGCCACAAAGACAACTGAAATATTAGCCCTGGATGTACTAGTACAGCTGGATGAAAATATGCATAAAGCACCCTGTGTTGGCTTAGCTGTAAGTGAGTCCACTGATGTGTCTGACAATGTTTGTATGCTCTTAGTTTATGTGAGGTTCTTTAACAAGGAAAAGAAAGCATTCTGTGAAGACCTGTTGGGTGTTACACCACTTCAGACCAGTACAAGAGGAGAGGATCTATCTGGCCATAAAGGAGATGTTAACTGAAGGGGAATAGAGCTTATATATATAGAAGTGGTTTCAATATGGAGCCACTGCCATGGTAGGGAGAGAGAAAGAATAAGGACAATCCGGAGCTCATAATTCATCAATCTGTCCTGTGCTCCACCTTCTCAGACAAATATGCTGTGGTGATGAACATTGTTATGAGAATGAATAACTTTCTCAGAGCATCCTCTTCCCTTCAGCATCGCATGCTCAGGGAATTTCTAAAAGAAATAGATGCAAATGCTGATGACCTACTGCACAACAACGTAAGATGGCTCAGCAAAGGCCGGCTGTTGGAGCGCTTTTGGTCCCTTCGAAGGGAAATTGCTGCTTTCCTAAAACAGCCGAAAAACCAGAAGGCCACACAATTTTCTCTCTTTTTAGAGGACGGGAACAATATGCATATCTTTGCTTTTCTGGTAGACATCACTTTACACCTGAGTGAACTGAACATAAAGCTGCAGGGCAAAAACACTGTACGCTCCTTCCAGAGGAAACTTGAGGTGTTTAAGGAAGACCTGCAGGGAGACTGTGCACACTTCCCAACAGTGCAGGATCAGGTTCAGGGTGAACGAGAAGTAAATTCTTTTATTACCTTTGTTGACAAGCTGATTGTAAACTTCTGCACACGTTTTGAAAACTTCAGCCTTGGACAGCAGCTCACCCTGTTCAATCAGAACCCATTCCACATCACAGATGTCAGGGGTTTCTCAAAAATCGGAAAATAAAAACAGCTGTGCATGTTCTGGAACGAAGCTGCAGACACTCTGGGCTCACTGTCCATAAACAGGCTTTCCGTGAGCATCCAACTCCCTTAAAGATGCTTGCTCACAGTACTATTCTAGCTTAAATCAATAAAAACCCTGGCAACTCTAAACAGCTTTGTTCAACCATAAACCATCTCCTGAAACCACAACCATCCTCTTCAACTGAGGCTACGGAGGAGCAATGCAACAGCTTCATTGACTTTTTCAGAACCAAGGTCAACAACGTTCGCTCTCTGATGTCCAGCTCTCCATCTATGCTTCCCTCTGACACCAACACCTTATCTGCGAGTGTGCTGTCTCCTCTACATCTCGCTGAGGTTCAGGAGAGCCATGTTGAGGAAATCCTCAAAAAAAATGAAAACCTGTATCCCCATTCCTACTGCTCTGCTCAAATCACATATCCCCACTCTCAGTCCTTTCTTCACCAAAGTTGTTAACCTTTCCCTTCAGTCTGGCTGTGTCCCACCTGCTGGAATCCGTCCCCTTCTCAAGAAGCCCACCCTGGACCCGGAGGTTCTAGCCAACTGCCAACCTTGCCTTCCTGACCAAAGTGTTAGAGAAGGTAGTTGCTTCTCAACTTCAGGACCACCTCAAACACAACAACTTGTTTGAAAAATTTCAGTGAGGATGTCGTTTAGCCCACAGCACTGAAACAGCTTTGCTCAGAGTGACGAATGACCTGCTGATGACAGCAGAGACAGGATCACCCTCACTCCTCATACTCCTGAACCTGACTGCTGCATTTGACACAGTGGATCACACACGCACTCAAGTGGTTTCAGTCCTACCTTTCTGGCAGAACTGAATATGTTTCACTGGGAAGATGCAAGTCCAGATTGCTCCCTGTCTCCTGTGGTGTTCCGCAAGGGTTGGTCCTCGGCCCATCCTCTTCATTACTTACATGCTCCCCCTCGGTCGTGAAACTATAAATATGAATATATAAATATAAATACATGTCTCCCTCCATTGGCAGTTAGGTTCTTCGTAGTCATAGACAATATCTTCTCCTGTGTTTATTTGTGTGATTGGAAATGCACACAGATGTGAGCTTTTCTGTTCATTCAGTATCTGTTGGTGACGTAAGAACAAAAATCTGAATTACAGTCAGTTTAATAGGGAGTCATTCTATGTTAATGTGAAATAATATTATGTTTAGGAGTATATCTATATACGGTATGATTAAAACAGATAATAAAAAAACAAAACAAAGACAGGGTAACTTCACTACATTACTTACTATTTTAATTTTGCTGTTTGGCTTGAGGTGATCATCATTAATGAATCTTCCAAGTCTCACTGTGTTCTTACTGCCATCAACACTGCATAGTGAAATTACTTTTATTACAGTTTAGAAATAATATTAAATGAAGTTGAAGTATATATAGTTAGAACATTCATGCAATTGTACTTACCAGAAAGTCTGTCCCCGAAAGGAGTAGAAATACAAAAATCAGAGTACTCTTTGAACAGGGCCTCTCCTTCCAAACCAGTGATGTGTATTCCAACATACTCAAGCAAGAATTCTCCCTGCTCAATGGTTTTGGTGTCAATTACCCCATAACCTGGTTAATATATTATGAAAGGGAATTAATTAATTAATTATATTATATTCAGTGTGATACAAGTTTAATAAATATTGCAACTGTCACCACATACCATAAACAACCAACACTAAGACCATGTCCACACTAGTTAATTTCCGTTTGAAAACGCATATGTTATGCTACGTTTACACTGAGCATCCACACTACACCGGCGTTACCAAAGTACCGAAAACGGAGGAGTTTGAAAACGCCGGGGTTGCGTATTGGTGTGGACCAGGGGTGCCCAATACGTTGATCGCAATCAACGTATTGGGAGGTAGTGTGGGTAGATCGCATGCCATTAAAAAAAAATTAGATGTCCTCATGGCATTTGCCACTTGATTGACGTACAGGGTAGCCAGTCTGAGATCACGTCTTTTCTAACACACGGGTCACCACGTATGCGTGGTCAACTGCACAACTCCGGCGAGCTAATTAGTTAGCCTCCCAATTACTACAGAAGCTAAAGCTGCAGCGCCATGATTTGGGGAACTTCCAAAACATTGTGTCAGAGCTGGAGACGCAACGAAAGCCGTGTGCGCAACTTGACAGTGCGCGCTACACAGAGCAGACTGACAAGTGTCTGTCAGAGTTTAACAAACGCCTTCAAGACTTTGATGAATAGGCTTTAAGCTAAACTTTCGATGTGTCACTGTACTTTCCATTGTGCAGACAGACGCTAGAATGCTCTGTCTGGAGTATTTGACCTTCTTCAGTGTTTTCCACATACATTTCTAAGCAATGAGCACAATAAAAGTGTGAGGTGTAACATTTAACGCTTATTTTGTTTTGGGCCTATGTGTTGTCGTTTCTTAATCAGTCATCAGTTATTTACAATACCACATAATGAATTTTAAGTCCAAATACTGTTCCACCATGACTGATGATCATTTGAAGTCTGCTTGAGGCTGGCTACCAGCAGCTACTGTCCGGACTATGCAACCCTGGTTGATTCCATTCAGTGCAAGTCATCAGAGTAAGGTATGACCAAAAATGTACAGAATTGTATTGTGCCATAAGGATTCATGCAGTTATGCAAGGTACGCCAACAAATATTGTACATATGAAGTACACTCAGTGTATATATATATATATATATATATATATATATATATATATATATATATATATTTAACATTTTGAATGTAGGTAGATCATTTAAACTTGGTCATTTTAAAAGTAGCCCGCAAGCCAGAAAGTTTGGGCACCCCTAGTATGGACGGTCAAAAACGGATACGTATGGAAACGATGGCTCACACACCCGCGTTCGCTACTTGATTGGTTCTTAGCAGTCATGATGTGTCCTTCCAAATTCGTCACACCCCTATCACAAACAACAACATTGATTACCGATTACCAGGTTAATTTAACATGGACAACTGATTACAGGCGTTGCTGACCTTGTTGTCTTTACTAGCAGCTGTTGTTCAGTTAAAGTCTGCATTATTACGGAGGAAGCAGCTGTTATTGGAGCGATCAGTGAGCGGCGTGTCCAGCAGCGTTATCAGACCTACGGAGCGGCCGTCTGAAGTCACGGTTAGCGGCTTTAGGGAGGATGATGCACACAAAACAGAGAACTTTCCCATCCTTATTAATGCCTATTTTGTTCTGCACAACTATTGTGAAGTCTGCAGATAAAATGTAAAGGAACAAAAGCATAAATACTCTCCAGTAGGATAGAGACTTCAGCCACCAGCAGACCTACGAGTGACAACAGACAACAACGAAACCGAGGAAACAAGTGAGAGACGTGTGTTGACCACATTTATGGACCCATAATCTAGTAATCTTTTATGTGTAAGTGTTTTTTAAAGTAACTTATGTGTGTATTATTTGCTAGAATATTTTTTCTCTGCAAGATAGATTCCAGCAATGGAAGATTGTATCCCCATAATGTGTGTTGTCCAAAGCATTTATACTATACACAATTTAGATTTGACTAGTAGGTCCCCTCTTGTACCGTTAAGACTGACAGAAGCAATATCGAGTGTGAGTATCAGTATATTTAATCTGACCTAATATATAAGTGCATGCAGCCAATTTACTTATGAATGTTTCCCATTTAAAGTTGCCATGATTCTTTTTATAATATTGGTATCACAGAAAAATGTCTAAATACTAATGTCTTCTGTCCATCAGAGAGTAAAGTCAACATTACAGAGGACACATGAGAACTGTGTCTCCGGTCCAGGGGAAAGAAAACTTAAATGAGTAACAGTCTCTAGCAAGGCCACCTGCCCTGCTAAGAGTGTGAAATTGATTGGGATGGAAATGTGGGGTTTCAGCTGGTAGGTATCAGTACACCAGAAAGTATGTGTTACATCTAGAACACATACTTTCTGATGTATGTCTGCTACAGTAAATGTTAGCAGCGGTGTACATTGCTGTATACAGCTGCTGAAAGAGTTTTGGCCTGTGCATTTATCAACCCTAACCTACCCTGATAAATGCACTGGCCAAAATGTGTTGGAAATATAGCTCAAAACAATATGGTTACCTGGAAAGAATATTAACCATAATATTGTCCAATACTGTGGAAAGATGATTACCAAACAAAATACTGTTTTTCACGCACTTGAATGTGGCTTTTCACATAAACAGCAACTCCACCACCACGTCTGTTGGCCATTTCTGAAACATTTGTGTAGGACAGGTGTCTGTTACGTTTGAAAATATTGTAGCCCTCTATATGGAGACTGTCTGCAACAAAGGAGCTCTGTAGTTGAGTTTCTGTGAGACACAAAACATCTGCAAGACACAGTTCATGATGGCTCCTGATGTCATTGCCATGAGATGGCAAACCTTCTGTGTTATGGTGAACAATGGTCAGCGTGTCATGTCTGCTCGATGTCTGTTGGATTTGAAGAAGAGGTATCATGCCGTCCAATCTGACTTGTCTCACGGTCTGTAGGGATCCAGTGATTTCTGGGTTGACATATCTTGCTCTCATCCAGATCCAGCATGTGCAGTCCACTGAGAGAGGTCACTCTACTGACAGCTACATAAGCCATGCCAGGTTCAAAAATGTGTTTTAGTGAGACTACAGCTGATGTCCTTGTCATACCTTGAACCTTGTGTATTGTACAAGCAAAGGCAAGTCGAACAGGAAACTGTCTGCGTACCACTCCTGTAGCGTGAACGGTTCCTGCCCCGTGTCTAAGCGGGGAAGGTTTACGCACCTAATCATGGTGGTCACTCCGTCACCTGTCCCACCTGCAAGGATTAGGTTCCTCTCTCAGGTGTCGGAACAATATCGTCGGCCTTTTATCTCACCCCGTAGCTAAATCGTTAGGATTTTGGAATTATTGTCTTCTTAAGAGTCTTTTACGACAAAGCCCTAGGCGCTCTTAATGGGATGTATTCCTAACACCCATTATGAATAGTTATGTGCATCGTCTATACTTTACTATTGCCTATTGTTAACATCTCACCAGTTCTGACTAACACTGCAAAGTCTTCACCCAGGGAACTTACCTCAAGCTCCTCTGATTGCTTCAGTCGTCACTTCTGATCACACCATTTATGTACAGGGGAAGAGGGTAACCTGTTAAGCCTGACGGATCCAAATTCGGGTCTGCTGTAGCATTTACCGTCGAAAAAAGTCCATTTATGCATGTGTACAATTTATGAATATTAATATTTTATGTCCCAAAAAAAAAATCGGGGTAAAACAAACAAACTAAGACATTTTTACAAACTCCAAACACCATTCTACACAACTATTATACGCAAATAAAATATTTATCACAATATCACGTCTCTTCGCCGTCACTAAGCCGTCTCCGCGCTACGCAGAGGAAGCTAAAGGCTAGCGAGGAAAACCGAGATAGCAGAAAGCACGCCAACAACACACTCCAAAACTATCCTCAATATCTCTCTCCGTCAAACAATGACAGAGATATGAGCCCACGAACACCAGCAACAAAACCGCTTCATGGCTTATGATCATACAATGCTCCTCACCTTTTGATGCTGTCGCGAAGAAAATGCAATATTCCATAACATTTCTACACGTTATCTGTTCACCGGACATTCTGTGCCTAACTCAGGTCATTCTGTGGCGTCCGGGGGGCTGAACTAAGGAGGGGGGAGCAGGGGAGAGGATTTGACTTTCAGCATATCAGATCCTAGGCTTCACATTACGCGGAGCGCTATTGATTCTGACTGGCTAACAAAGCTGTCAATCTTATTTGCATGGCCATTGTTCGATTCTATTGGCTCCAACGCACAGATAGAGGGGTCAACCATGGAAATCGACCAATCCTTCGCAGAGATAAGCCCGTGCGTATCCACATGCAGCCTGAGAGCAGAACGGTCACCTTTACACAGAGGTACTTATTGCGCATAGCTGCAGCTTTTTTTTAGCTTCTTGTGTGTAAGTTTTACGGTGTTTTTTCAGTCCTTTTGTTGGAATTGACTTTGAGAAGAATGTCCAAACAAGGTTCAAAACATTTTTTTTCTACAGAGGACGTATTAGAAATGCTGGAGCAGGACCCTGGGAATGTCCTTTGTCCTCGCGATTCATCGTTCGATGATGAGGATCTGCTGCATCACGATAATACACAGGACACCAGTGACTCCGACTACCGTGTCCCATCATCGGAAAGGTATGGATTGTCTTATAAATGTTATATTTATCGATTTATTTATTTATTGGTGTTGAATTTTCTATGTATCTAGCTTTCTCAGGGCAAAAGTTTTATGGTCAGATTGTGTGGTGTGTTGGTGTGTGTGTCTTTGTGTCTTTCTGTGTGTGTGTGTGTGTGTGTGTGTGTGTGTGTGTGTGTGTGTCTCTCTTTGTGTGTGTGTGTGTGTCTCTTTGTGTGTCTGTGTGTCTCTTTGTGTGTGTGTGTGTGTGTGTGTGTGTGTCTCTTTGTGTGTGTGTCTCTTTGAGTGTCTGTGTGTCTCTTTGAGTGTCTGTGTGTGTGTGTTCCCCAGCAGAGTGTGTGTTTATTTTTACCAAGTTTATTGCATTTATGTCTACATGTATTACAATTTCAGAATCAGACCACTAAATGAATACATTTGTTTTTCTTCCACATTCTGGTTTACAGTGATGAAGATTATGAGCCACCCCATGCCAGTGTCCCAGGTCCCTCAAGTGCCCCACAGCCACGAGGTCAAAAAGCAGCACGACAATCGGCTCCAGGACGTTTACACCCTCGGCCAGTCCCAGCAGCATCTCCTCCCCCCACGGCTGTACACACCGAGTCGCTGACACCTCAGCCAGGCCCATCAGCACCTCCCCCCACCACACAGCAGAAAAGAGGACGCTCCTCTGTGAAAGCTTCTCCAGCTACCAAGCGTGGAAAAGGTAGGCTGGCATCTACAGAGAGTGAGGAGGACAGGTGGCATGACAAAGAGGAGGAGTGCGTCAAACCTGACCCTCTCAGGTTCGCGCCGGCCAGGACCCCAGGCCCCACATTTGACACCACCATAGCATGGTCTCCACTCAGGGTACATCCACATTACTCCGTTTTCGTTTGGAAACGCATATGTTTTGCTATGGTTACACTGAGCGTCCACACTACGCCGGCATTTCCGAGCACCGTAAACGGAGGAGTTTAGAAACGATCCCGAAGCCGGATAACTTTGAAAACTCCGGGTAGCATATTTGTGTGGACGGGCGGTAATGCATAAGTTTGGAAACGATGACGTAGACACCCGCGATCGACTACCAGGTTAATTTAACGCGAACAACTGATTACAGGCATTGCTGACCTTGTTGTCTTTACTAGCAGCTGTTGTCCAGTTAAAGTCTGCATGTCTGCGGAGGAAACAGCTGTTATTGTAGCGATCAGTGAGCGGAGAGAGAGAGAGAGAGAGAGAGAGAGAGAGAGAGAGAGAGAGAGAGAGAGAGACCCGCAGCGCTGTAACTAACGTTAAGTCTGAAAAATACAACGTATTGAACTTTCCACGAACTGTATCTGTTTGAGTTTATAGAGGAAGATTTGAGAGAAGATCTTAAGTATCAAACATGTACTTACGATCATTAAAGACTACTTTATTACTCTGGTTGCTTAGTTACAAAATACGACAATCTACTTCCTGTTTACATTGGCGCATGCCCAGTGTACGTGAACAGTCATGTGATATTCGTTTCCAGGCGTGTAATATGGACGAAGATCATTTTGGAAACGATGGCTGAAACGCTGTATGGACGGAGATCGTTTTCGTTTGAAAACTCCGTTTCCAAATGAAAACGGAGTAGTATGGATGTAGCCTCAGCCTCTTCCAGCTCTTCTTTTCGGCATCTGTTGTCCGAAAAATCATTGACAATACAAATGCCAACGCTGCCAAAAAAAAGCAGACTGGGAAGAAGTTCAAGTGGGAAGTGCTCACAGTGAAGGATTTCTACACATTCCTGTCCATCATCATCATCTTCACTGGCCTTGTGACAGTACACCAGAGGTCAGATTACTGGAGGAAGAAGTGGCCGTATAATTTCCAGTTCCCTGGTGACAGCATGACACGGGACCGCTTTGAGGCCATTGTGTGGTCACTTCACATCACTGACCCACAAGAGGATGAGGAAAACGAAGAAAAAAAAAAAAGAACACTGCTGAGTTTGACAGACTGTTCAAGATCAGGCCGCTCTACACAGAGATTGTGACTGCCTGCAAAGCCCATTTCCATCCGCACCAGAATCTGTCCATCGATGAGCGGATGGTCGCAAGTAAAGCCAGAATCAGTATGAAGCAGTATATGAAAGACAAGCCCACAAAGTGGGGTTACAAACTGTTTGTTCTTGCTGATTCATCGATTGGCTATACGTGGAATTTCTTTGTTTACCAGGGCAAAAGGGAGTCCACCACAGGCCGTGGTCTGAGTTACTCGGCAGTGATGGACCTTTTGCCTTTCCCTCCCCTTGGTAGCAGCTACTTGTTGTACACTGACAATTTCTACTCAAGCCCTGCACTATTCTCTGATCTGTCCAAAAAACATTGGCTGCTGTGGGACCATCAAGAAGCATCAAATTCGCTTCCCTAAAACCCTGATCAATGACCTGCCCAAAAAGGCTGCAAGGGGGGACATGCGCTGGATACAGAGTGGCAAAGTCCTTTTTGTGAAGTGGATGGACACGAAAGAGGTCACAATGTGCTCCACAGTGCATCAGGTGTACAGTGGACAGACGGTGAGCAGAAAGGTGAAGGCAGCTGGGGTGTGGCAAAACAAGTCCATACCAGTCCCGGACAGCATCGTGGACTACAATCGTAGCATGGGTGGTGTGGACTTGTCCGATGCGCTGATCGGTTGTTACAGTGTCCTCTACAAGACCATGAAGTGGTAAAAGACATTTTTTTACCACTTCATGGACATAGCTATTGTGAACAGTTTTCTTCTGCACAAGGAGCTGTTCAAATTGAGGCAGGACCCCACCCAGACAAAGCCCTTCAATCAAAAGACCTTCAGGGAGCAGTTGGCCAAGGAGCTGCTGGAGTTTGCTGACGGTTCAGCAGTCACCACTCCCCGACCGCCCCCCTCCACCATCTGCATGCCCATGATTTTTGACAACGAGGTCAGGATATATTGTAAGAGGTGCCACAAGGCTGGATTGCCACGGGTGAAGACATCTTTTTACTGTGGCAAGTGTATGTTTCCTTTATGCCTCACCTCCAAAAAAAACAGTTTCTACCTGTGGCACTATGGAAAATAAATTCCTGATGGATGAACCCCACCCAGACATTCACCTACAAGACCTTCAGTAGATTCTATAGAGTGCATTGACGTTGTATGTCTACAGATTGTAATGGCATAATGGACAATTGTGTAGATAATGTAAATAGTTTATTGGTTTTATCCTGCGTTTTAACAGTTTGCTAAAATAAATCTGTTCCATTTGGATTCAACATTCAGTTGATTTGTGTGGGGGTTTTTTTCCAATGGGAAAATATATAGAGGTCTTTCCAAAAAAAAAAAAAAAAAAAAAAAAGCCCAAAACTGCTGTATTTGGATGTATTGAACACCATTAGTGATATACAAGTGAAATATGTAGTTTGGTACATGAGAAAATTCAAATGGCACACATGGTGCCAAAATGTGCCCAAATGCACATTTTGGAAACCTTGCCTAAACTCTCTGGACTAAAACCTCTCTAATTTTGTTCTGCTTCACTTTATCAAAGTCAAACTTTGCAGAGAGACTGTTCACATATTGTGCTATGACTTGGAAGCCTTCAACTGCATCATTCAAAAGAGATAATCATCCTGAAAGTGCTTTTTTTCCCAGGCGAACCTGAAACTTTTCAATTTGTGCTGTGTGCCATCTTCATTTACTCTTAATCAGTAACATATATACTGATATTTACACATCTTAACAAATCTCACACGTGTTCCCTTTATTATAACCAAAAAATTATTCAAATACACCTTGTGGTTGCAAAGATAAACTCTTTTTAGTATGGGTATGCAATTTTCGAGCAGATGCCTAAAAATAGCCTTAGGGCTAAAGAACCAGAATACTTTATTTGGCTTCAGACACTTACAAATTGTAAGGCTGTCTTTTTATTCAAGTTTCTCACATAATCACATACAACAATTTCAATTCAATGAAACAGTATCCTGAGTCTGTTACGTTGGGTGGGTTGCCAGGTTGAGCACGGTGGCTCCACCAAGAGAACATTATAATTCCCACAATTTAAGCTTCTGCATTTTCCAAATGCACTAGTATTATTCAAACATATTGTTCGTTTCGTAATGTGTACCGAAGCGTGAGCCTCGTACCGAACAGTTCAATATGAATACATGTATTGTTACACCCCTAATAACCTGTAGCTGTGGTGTCATAATGAGGTTATTAGGAGGTGGCTCAACACTAGTAGGACAGCGTTGAAGGCCCAGGTATAAAATACACAGCCCGCCACTGCGTTCTAAACAATATGCAGGTAAACGTGAGGCTGAAGCACACAATAACTGTCTCGCTGGCCACAGAGCAGCAGCTGTGTGTGTAGCTCTGTTAGCTGTTAGCCAAACACACGTCCATGCATACGCCACCGATCGCATGATTCTCCTGGCATAGATAAGAATTGGGGACCATCTAGTCAGGAATACATGTTTTTTATTGTAATTTTGCAATTATATTTTTTATGTAGTTAACCTCTCATCGTGTTACCATAGGGAAATGCAGCCTCAGCCAGGAGACTAGATATCTTCTTAGCAGTTAGATGAAGCTCTGTTTATTTTGAATGATTCACTCATGATTTGCTCATCACTACTAATCTGCTCTGCTCTTTAGCACACAGCCATGCAGCAACCTCCGAGGCAGAAAAAGCCGAAGTGGAAGTGGCGAAAACTGCAGTTTTCAAATGGCCACTTGAGGCTCGATTCAAAAGCCTGGTCTGAATTTGTATTCCCCTATTTATATTATTTTAAGGCTTAAAGTTAGGCTTAATTAGGGTCAGGGCTGCTTTGAGTCACAGCTGCTAGCTGTATGCTAAATGTCATCTCAGCTTATTCGCGTCACTGAATTTAACCTTGCGGGGGGTCTTGTTTATGGTTTATGTGCATTTGAGAATTTTTCATGCAAACATCTGAGAATTAACAAGCATAAATATCGCCATTCAACCATGACTCTTTTTCTAAATACCGATCTGACAGAACGGAGAACTCTTGAAAGGAGGAAGTGTGTGCTTTATGGTGAATAACTTTAACGTACAAATTGAAGGGGCTGATACGATGTATTTCTCTGGAGTTGTAACGATACCGTGTAAAATTTCATGTGACAAATACAACAAACAGCAAACGTGAGTATTATTTTATTCATATGTTAGCACCGGGACCAACCCTACAACGGTTTCAAGATCATAACGTTAACGTTAGTCAGGTAGCAACTAGGGATGCACCGATCCACGTTTTTCACTTCCGATATCGATACAGATATCTGAGGTTTAGTATCGACCGATACCGATCTGATACCGATCTAATAGAGAAAAACAGTGCTGAATCGATTTAAAAAACGCAGCCGACGCTACGCGCCCCCAGGTTGTCCATCGCTTTTCTCGTGTTGCTGGCGTTGTCCCTCAGAATCACGTGGATTTTGCTCAACGGAATTTGCCACTTGTCAAACATTTCCTTCAGGCTAGCTGCTATCGCTTCGCTGGTGTGCGACCCACGAAAGTTTGTTGCATTTGACATTGCACTGTGTGGCACAAAAGTTTCATCCAGCCAGTGTGCTGTTAAACTTAAAAGTGACACAGGAGAAACGTCGGAGCTCCAGATGTCTGTCGTGAAACTTATCGATTTGACATCTTTTATCGCCTTCAATATGTGTTTGTACACTTTACCGTGCAGTTCAGGTAGCGCCGTCTCCGACAAATATTTTCGGCTTACCATGTCGTAGCGTGGTTCCAGGTGGTTAACTAGCAGCCGGAATCCCTTATCCCCGACAACTGAGAGCGGCTGCCCGGTTCCAGATGGCTGATCCTTTCGCTCGCTCCATTTTGAAAACAATCTATGCGGCCAGTTCGCTAGCGCATGACGTTACGCAGAGCACAACGCATATAATTGGACTGAATAGATTTGCCTTTATGGATCGGTCACATTGTCACCGATACCCGATCTAGAATTTTTTCCTATATCGGGACCGATACAGATATTGATATCGGATCGGTGCATCTCTAGTAGCAACACAGAGTAGCATAATGTGAGTTTTTAACCAAGAATGGACAGACTCTTAAAAAGGTTAATTCTTATTATGGACAGTTTAAAACCAGTATGTCTTCTGTGTTCAGTTTAAAACCAGTATGTCTCATGTGTTCAGAGGCTGTGAGGATTATTAAAAGCAGCACTGTGCAGCACCACTACAAGACAAAGAACAAATCTTTCGAACAAACGTACCCACTCACATCTGAAATGAAGTCAGAGAAAATAAAAAATCCAAGAATCCAATATGATCAGAATCCTAACATGAATTCACTGCAACAATGATGTTAACAGAGAGGAATAGAGCTGAAACAAGTGTTTCAAAAGCTTTGTTATTTAATTTACATTTAAATGCATGCCTTAGATATATATTATTTATAATTCATCCAGTTCAATTTGAAAACTGATGATGAATATTGTTGAGATATTATTCAATTGAACTTTCTTCTTTTGGTTTGACAGTCAGTTGTTGACTACATATAGTAGTTAATACAACTGTTGGCTATTTCAATATATATTGGACTAAATCATAGCACAAGTTAGACATTACTGTGATGTTCTGGACCTTTGCATGAGGAAAGTCTCTCTAACTGGACCTTGTTGAATTTTAATTGAATCTAGTCTAAAAGTGTTAAATTGTTAGTCATGAGCATATGAATTGTGTCCCGTCCATAAACAGCCCAACTCAAATCGCTCCAAGGAAGACTCTTGGTGACCTTGATACTGCTGGGACTTCCTCACTTCGGAACATCCTCAATCTAAAATGCACAAAAAAGAAAACGTTCTAGTCATACAAACGTTTTTTGTGTTCATTGTTTTTCTTACATAGGTTTACGCTTGATAAATTCAAAAGGTTATTGGCATATATCGTTGTAAAGTTATCTTAAGGGAGTTGACATGCTGCCAAAGGCTAAGCTTCTAAAAAGCAGTCATGGTCTTGGGTTTTTGTTTTGTCTGTTCACTGTTTTATTTTAAAGTTCACTACTCATGTGTCATGTTTGGTTTTATTTCCTTTTGATTGTCTGCCCTGATCAGTTTCACCTGTCCCTCATTAGTCCTGCACTCACCTCACCTGCTGCTCACCTGTTCTCACTTCTCCTTGTTAGTCAGTCACTATTTATACCACCTCAGGTCCTTTGTTCTTGTCAGTTCATTGTTGCTGTTTCGGACTGTTGTTACCTGCTCACTATTTAGCTGTTTATCTGTTGTGCAGAGTCAGTGCTTCTAAGCCTGTAAATCACTGGACTGTACCAGTCTACCTGTCCACATCTACATGTGGGTCTTTTCCAAACTAAACCCTGACAACAATATTCTAGCAATAATACCTGCCTTCTCAATCTCCATCATTTAAGACCCACCACAATAAAATACATAACACCTTAGGCAACATCTATGGTGTGTGCTAATTTTACATATTAGGGCTATATTTCCAATACACAAATTTAAGTTAAATATGCAATACAAGCTCTGTTTTGTCAGAATCACCTTTATTGGTAGTGTAGTTTACTCATACAAGGAATTTGACTTCTGACCTCTCAAAGCACTTTAGGACTGTGCTACCAAGGCAAGGTGCTACCTGCCCATCAGGACTGACTAACCATTCATACTCATTCAACGCAATTCATGGTTAAGATACAGGTGAAACTCGAAAAATTAGAATATCATGCAAAAGTTCATTAATTTCAGTAATTCAACTAAAAAGGTGAAACTAATATATCATATAGACTCATTACATGCAAAGTGAGATATTCCAAGCCTTTATTTCTTATATTTTTGATGATTATGGCTTAAAGCTTATGAAAACCCCAAATTCAAAATCTCAAAAAATTTGAATATTGTGGAAAGGTTCAATATTGTAGGCTCAAAGTGTCACACTCTAATCAGCTAATTAATCCAAAACACCTGCAAAGGGTTCCTGAGCCTTTAAATTGTCTCTCAGTATGGTTCAGTAGAATTCACAATCATGGGGAAGACTGCTGACCTGACTGTTGTGCAGAAAACCATCATCGACACCCTCCACAAGGAGGGAAAGCCTCAAAAGGTAATTGCAAGAGAAGTTGGATGTTCTCAAAGTTCTATATCAAAGCACATTAATAGAAAGTTAAGTGGAAGGAAAAAGTGTGGAAGAAAAAGGTGCACAAGCAGCAGGGATGACCGCATCCTGGAGAGGATTGTCAGGAAAAGGCCATTCAAAAGTGTGGGAGAGCTTCACAAGGAGTGGACTGGGGCTGGAGTTGCTGCATCAAGAGCCACCACACACAGACGGATCCTGGACATGGGCTTCACATGTCGTATTCCTCTTGTGAAGCCGCTCCTGAATAACAAACAACGCCAGAAGCGTCTTACCTGGGCTAAAGAAAAAAAGAACTGGTCTGTTGCTCAGTGGTCCAAAGTCCTCTTCTCTGATGAGAGCAAATTTTGCATCTCATTTGGAAACCAAGGTCCCAGAGTCTGGAGGAAGAATGGAGAGGCACATAATCCAAGATGCTTAAAGTCCAGTGTGAAGTTTCCACAGTCAGTGTTGATTTGGGGAGCCATGTCATCTGCTGGTGTTGGTCCACTGTGCTTAAGTCCAGGGTCAACGCAACCGTCTACCAGGAAATTTTAGAGCACTTCATGGTTCCTTCAGCAGACAAGCTTTATGGAGACGCTGACTTTATTTTCCAGCAGGACTTAGCACCTGCCCACACTGCCAAAAGTACCAAAACCTGGTTCAATGACCATGGGATTACTGTGCTTGATTGGCCAGCAAACTCACCTGACCTGAACCCCATAGAGAATCTATGGGGCATCACCAAGAGAAAGATGAGACATGAGACCAAACAATGCAGAAGAGCTGAAGGCTGCTATTGAAGCATCCTGGTCTTCCATAACACCTCAGCAGTGCCACAGGCTAATCGCATCCATGCCACGCCGCATTGAGGCAGTAATTCGTGCAAAAGGGGCCCAAACCAAGTACTGAGTACATATGCATGATTATACTTTTCAGAGGGCTGACATTTCTGTATTTAAAATCCTTTTTTGATTGATTTCATGTAATATTCTAATTTTCTGAGATTTTGAATTTGAGGTTTTCATAAGCTGTAAGCCATAATCATCAAAATTATAACAAATAAAGGCTTGAAATATCTTGCTTTGCATGCAATTTGTCTATGTAATATATTAGTTTCACCTTTAAAGTTGAGTTATTGAAATAAATGAACTTTTGCACGATATTCTAATTTTTCGAGTTTCACCTGTAGACACATTGACATGAACTAGTGGAGCCTGGGATCGAACCGCCAATCCTCTGATTGAAGGATGACCCAATAGACACAATACAAAGCTACACACAATAGTATCAACAATTGTATGTTTGTCAGATAAAAGCAAGTCATAAAGACCATAAGATTCAAGGTCAGTGAGTACAGAGCTGAGCAGCTTTTAACAGACTTTTTAACTTGGTTTTGACAGTGCTGATAGAGCTGCAGCTCCTCACATCTTCAGTCAGGGTGTTCCACTGATTTGTGGCTTTTTACAGGAAAGGCTAATTGCCCAAGTGCAGTGCGGCGAAATGGTATGGTACAGTCTCGTAGAGAGGATCTAATAGAATTTATTGAGCAAGTATACACAAAGTCACTGAGTGGAGGGGCCAAACATTTAAAATGTTATAAACCAGGCACAAATTTAAAAATAATCTAAAATTCTCTAAACTCAGTAAATTGTATTTCTCCAGTACCCTACAGTGATGAAAATGCAATGGCTTTTTGTCCAGAGTGTTTAGAGTTTGTTTGTATAAGAACTCAAGAGCTGTTTCACCAGTGAAAGAACCAGTGACTCATTCTGAAAGGAAATAACATGAAGGCCTGGGACACCACACACACATAAGCCGTGTGCCTTTTGAAGCGCCTTTTATAATTAGTTATGTATATTTCTAAGTTGCCTTTTAAGTTTGTTGTACAATACTCTACTAAAGTATATTAAAGTCAGTTGTGTACTGTATACAAATTATCATTCCTGTTTGTTCCCAACATCTCCTTACCTGTTTAGGAAAGTCTGCATTTTTATTGGAACGATTTAGCTTAGCACGTTTTACCGTTTGTGGTGATGAATGTACTTAAAAGGTGAATAAATATATACATGAAATGCCGTGATTAAAAACTTGGACAAAGTGTTATGCCACACTTCTGTCCTTGGAGAACTCTGGAAAAGGAATGTTCGAAGAGACCTTTGACTTATGCAACTACATCATTGACCCGGGATTTGACAGTAAAGCAAGATGCTTATTTACAACATATATGACAAAAAAATATATCCATAACAAAAAACTGTCCAACACGTGGCAAAATAAATAACCCTCCTAAAGCCTGACACATCATATAATATTCAGAAAATTCTGATTTTATTGGAGCTTTAGTCAAAACTAAATAAAAAAATATATATTTTTTTTGTATTTACATATTATATTGTATTATATTGTATTTACTTTTTGACAAAAATAGTTTTTTTTGCTTAGATCAACTCCTTATGATAGTGCCCACCTCTGGTAAAATCGCCTACATCCTCAGTTTAACAGATCATGCGATTCTACACCTTCAGTATAATGGCCTATGTCAAGAGTGAGACTTAGGCCATTTTATTTTGCCTAAGTCAAAAGACAATGTGACTTAGGCAATTGTACGAGCTTGTCAAGATGGCGGCTGCTTCAAGGAGGAGAAAAATCTACCAAGCAACTGAAGTTATTTCCATGATTCAAAGCTTATCCCCTGTTGGTAAGTGATGAGGTTTACTATAATATAAGCTAGGCTATAAATACGGCATAGTTATTTAGTCTTTTTAGTCAACATTTTAGTCAGCAAAATAGCTAGCTAAAAGAAGCTACCTAAAGCTAGCTTAATGATGTGCATGGACTAAGCTATTTTGCTTAGATATTTTGGACCAAGAGTGGAAAGTGGAATTCCAGTTTTTGTCTCATTTTTTCCACATTACAAGATTTAATTGAGAGATTTGAATACTGTATTACAATCTAACAGCTTGCAATGATTTGTATAACTAATTACAAAGGATGTACTTTTTTAATTTTTTGTTTTAAATGTATTTAATCAGAATGTCACTTGAACATATTAGTAATCCTATCACCATTTGACTGGTAATATAATATGCCTGTTGTGCAGTGTCTGCACACAATGCAATGAATGTTTTTCAGAATGATCACCCATTTGTGACTGTATACCTCAAAGAGTTCAAATGTTTTTCCTCTTTGGTAGGAGATGCGCTAAACAATTCAGACACCGATCAGGCCTCATCCGATGAAAATGACATTGAGAGCGTTGTTGAAGAAATGAAGCAGCATGTACCAGGCCAAGACTGTGTTTCAGATGGAGCTGACATGACCTTAAACACTCCTGTTGATGTTGTTGAAGATGCCAAGCAGACACATCCACACCTTGAAGAGAAAATATCTGATGATGATGATGATGATGATGATGATGATGATGATGATGATTTCATCAGCAGCGATCCAAACTATACCCCATGCTGTGATGAGTCCTCTGTCCCTGAAAATCAGGATGAACATGTTGATTTAAACAAAACGGCCAAAAAGAAAAGAAATAAACGCCTTACTTTGTACACATGGAAGCAAAATGAATCCAAGGAGAAACGTTTCAAAGGGATGTTATACAAGAGCAAAGGTGGCAAAGAAGTGAGTGCTGTCAGCGAGTCTCAACTCAACACTGCCAAGCCATTACAGAACAGCAGCGGCAGTGGTATTTCAGAAGATTTGGGCAATGAGCACCTGTTGGAATATCAACAGGCAGCTGCAACTGCTGGAGTGAGGGCCGTTGGAATAAAATATTTCTCAGATGTGTTCCATGAAGAGAAGTATTCCGTATTAATTCCAAGAAAAGATCAGTGTGATGTTTGTGTTTCATTCAAGCATGGGAATATCACTAATGCCGAATATGATGCACATGTCACCCAGAAAGATGAAGCAAGGCAAGAGAAATCCTGTGACAAGGATTCTGCCAATAATGAGAAGTCTGTTTGGACAATGGACTTGCATGCTGTGCTGCTTTGTCCAAAAACCCAAGCCAGCAGCCTGTATTACAAAACAAAACTGCAGATCCATAACTTTACCCTGTTCGATTTGAGATCAAAGGAAGGGTACTGCTACATTTGGGAAGAATCAGAGGGTGACCTGAGTCGCGAGGTATTTGCATACCCTTCAATATCGCCATTTTGAGGGAGTGATCAAGGACCATCCAGAACTCAAGGAGATCATAGTGTGGAGTGATGGTTGTGGTTATCAAAACCGCAATGTATGTGTGGCCAATGCATTCTCTGAGCTTGCAAGGAAATATGGGGTACTAATAACACAGAAATACCTTGTTGCAGGGCACACACAAATGGAGTGTGACAGCATGCACAGCACTGTTGAACGCAAAATGGTTACGGATATCTTCACCCCAAGAGATTACGTCATCATACTCCTGACTGCAAGAATCAGGCCATCACCTTATCACGTGAAGGTGGTCAAGCATGATGAGTTCCTGAAACTGAATGGATCTTACTTCATTAGCATCAGACCAGGCAAAAAAGCTGGAGATCCGACAGTGCATGACTTGCGGGGTCTTCAGTTTAGCAGTGAAGGCAAGGTTAATTTCAAGCTGTCCTTCTCAGAGGACTCTGTGTGGGAGGCACTGCCACAGAGGGTACAGGTGCCAAATGAGCCAATAGCATGGATAACAATGTTCCCATGTGCTCTGCCAATCAAGGAGAGAAAGTTCCAGGACCTCCAGTCAATGAAACACGTCATGCCTGTTGAGTGTCATCACTTCTTTGACAATTTGCCACATTAATAGGCATCAGTCAAGAACCCAGCAAAGTAGAGCTGGAAGGAGAAGTGAGGAGCTGCACATGCCTCCTCAGCATTATGTTAAGTCAGTGAGTTTGTTGTGCTTTATTGTTGAGAGAATTAAAGGTGTTAAATTGCTGAAGTCACACAGGCATGTTCAAAAAAAAAAAATATTTTTTTTTCTCATGTTACAAAAATTACATACATTGTTATTAGTATGTTAATAGTGATATGTTGTCATAACCTTGTTGAGTAAAATAATTAAATATCATATATTGAACATATGGCTCATTTTTTTGTGTTTCCTGAAAAACTTGAAAAAATGACATAGGCGATTATTTTAAAAAGGTGACAATATGATATTTTTTTGGTATCACATTTGATACATCAGGCATATTTGTCAATTTATTGATCACAACAATGTTTATTTTAGAAACAATAACTAATGATTTTCATTGCTTTTGGAACATTTGAGTTGGTTTGGTTCTTATTTTTTCCCAAACAGCAACCTTTTTACAACCTGTTTGTTTCGCCTCGTGGCAGGAAAAGCACAGTTTCTGTCCTTGTTCAGGCAAAGATGGACTTTACATTTCCCACAGTAGACATGGGAGAAGTGATTACCTGTGCAGTGCTTGCATCAGATTGTTTACTCTGAATTTCTTTTTTTAAATTAATTAATTAGCAATATAACAAAAGGTTATGATAGCCAAGGTTTTTCTTTTTTATACATAAAAAACATAAATTTTCACTCTCTTACTAACTTTAATTACTTTAATTAAATGACCAAAACAGTGTATTTGACATTGTGATATGGCATAATCCAGAGTGCATAATGAAATGCAATACAAGGATTTACAGGTGAATTATTACTTTATAAACCTGCTGTATCATATTTGATACCTGTTTTCAACACGATTTTACTATAAAATAAGGAACGAAATATGAAGTAATTATAGTTTGCTTCAATACAGTAAATAGTCATATTGAAATATTAGTAACACTATATAAATGTTATTCTTACCGTAACTGTTTCAAAATTAGCAACGATTTCCCTGCCGAAAACGAAAAAGTCACTTCGTGACGGCTGCCATTTTGGAAATGGAATTTAAATGCCTGCTACTGCCTGCAGTGCATGTAAACTCCACCAGATGGTAGCAGACATGTATAGGATTGTATACAACTGTTTTTTCAGGAAAGTATTGCTCATGTTAGTTATGTAGAGGTCCCCGAAACTCACGTATCAAATATGATACAAATGGCGCTACAGGGTTAACGCAATGTATTTGGTAAATAAATAAACTATAAATAGTTTTTTAACCAAATCAGCAAACAAATAAAAAAATCTAGCGGCGTTTGCTTGTGCAGCCTGAAAGCGCTCTTCTTCCTTCTTGGCCTCCTTTCAAAAAGGCCATCAGGTCCCCCCGAATGACCCGTTCTTTTCTGGGTGGGGAAAAAAACCTCCTGCCTCCCGATGGCCTCGTGTATCAGGGAAAATCGTGGCCAAGTAGCTGCCGTGGCCTCCCCTCCATCTGTCCCCGTCCCAGTTGGGTGGATTTTTTAGCTCCTGTAAAATATAAAAGGGGATTTATCAGTGTGCACTGGGAAGGGATGCATTATGTCACTAGTGCTTTACATGGAAGTGAACTGAGCTCAACAATAAATACAATATCTCACCTTGTATTTTCGTTTTAGGTTGTCCAATTTTTTTAGACACTTGTGTGTAGGTGAGTTGGTCCTCGAGTCCAACAATCTTCATGATGTCTCTGTAGAGTACGACAAAACATGTCAACTTATGGCATATGATCCCAGACACATCATACATTATAGTGATGTTTCATAGAAGGGCATCTGATGTTAATTGGCTGACAGATACAAGATCTTATTCAAAGTCTGTTATGAGCAATGTTTATTGTCGCATATACCATTTGATTCAGGCCAGTCTCACATTCAAAGTGAGGGGAAGAGCCTGAGTGTGGTGACTAACAATAAGCTACATACATATTAACTACAGCACACACATAGTAGGTACGTGGACATTGCATTGTTCATCGATGCAGACACAGCGTTGTCAAAACTGATTTAGGTTTGACTGTTTCTTAGCTTTAGACCTCTTCCCTGTGAACAGGTGATAATTTTCTATTCTACATTTTATTAATTGTTTCGTAGTTTCATCTGTCCATGTTGAATGAGACATTTCATATGTCAGTACACTGGCGCACATTATTTCACTCTCATATACAGAACTAATATGCTACTGTTTTACCATGTGGGTGACATGGCTGTTAAAATGATCAGCTAAACATAAATGCAGCCATGTGTACGCCAACACTTCTCTTACCAGCCTTAGGCGACCTTGAGGCCTGGGACATACGGGAACATTAAGGGCCATTTGGGTCGGGCCATTCCCAGAGCTGTATCCAAAATGGCACACCCTTACTATCAACTCATCCATGCCCACAAACGAGGCACCTTCCCTGGGTAGAGGACCTCCACAACCTCTCCCTGCACGTCCCAGCACCGCCTCTGCTTGATGCAGGCCGAAAAAGATGAAGAAAGTAAGGGAAAAGTACTTCCACAACACGCCCCTCATCCACTGATCCATACCCATAAACGGCACATGACGCGGATACAGCACCTCCACAACGTCCCCTGGCAGTCCCACCACCACCTCTGCTAGATTCAGGCCGAAAAAGATGAAGAAAGTGAGGGAAAAGCCAATCAATGTTTATCATAATAATTACATTATTTACCTTGATTGGGTCCTGCAGCTCTTATTTCCGCCATTACGTTCATGGCAAACGTGGTATCTGGAAACAGATCTAAGGTAATGATGACCATCCAAATGGACAAACAAATAATTAAGGTATCATACTTGTTTTTACTCACCAGTTGTCAGTCGATCAAGAGTTTTCCTGTTCATCTTTAACTCAACGGAGCCTTCATCATCCTTCAAGATAATCGTTAGTTTATCCATTGTTGCAGGTTTAACTGAGGTCTTTTAGGGGCCTTTATATACCCAATTGCTTGACAAGAAATGACCACACACCTGCTTGAAATGGAGCAGATCTACTGTGGGGGAGCCCATTACAATTGAAAACAGATTGTGCCCATCAGTGTGTGTGTGTGTGTGTGTGTGTGTGTGTGTGTGTGTGTGTGTGTGTGTGTGTGTGTGTGTGTGTGTGTGTGTGTGTGTGTGTGTGTGTGTGTGTGTGTGTGTGTGTGTGTGTGTGTGTGTGTGGATGATTTTCCAGATGTTGTGGAAGATATTTTATATCTCCAGTATATACATGTTAGAATTGATAACATTGTATGTAATATTATAAGCAGCTTATGAGCAGTCTCAACATAATTTATTAGTATATATTTCCATTTTGTTGTAAAATTACACACACACACACACACACACACACACACACACACACACACACACACAGTATTCACAGATGAGCTTTGTGTAAATAGGACACACTTTCGTTGAACAGGTGTTTGTGGTCGAACCAGTGGAGTCAGCTCTTATCCAAAATAGAGATCTGTGTACTGCATGACTGTGTTCAAAATACATAATAAACTTCTAGGGTCAGGCCTAAGTTTAACTGGCTAGCATACATATATGGACATAATTTGACACCCCTGTATGTTCCACCCTCCATTTCTTTGTATAAAGGCTTTTCGTTTCTTTCAAAAGAGCTGAAGAAATTGTGCAGCCCAGCAAGCTGTGCTTTTCTTCCCATGATTCATGTCCATTAAAGTACTTAAAAATTGATCTTCGATGCCAACCTCATCTGTGACCAGTCTTTTCAAAGAAAATCAACTACCACAATGTCCAAGAATGGTTTTTCTTATGCTTTAATGTAATAGACCAGTGGTTCTCAAATGGGGGTACGTGAAGGCACTCCAGGGGGTACGTGAGATTTTAAAAAATATTTAAAATTAGCATCCATTGAAAAATGACTTCCTGAAGAAAGCAGAGCTGTGGAGAAGGGCCTCTGCACAGGGGGATTTCACCTGCTTTCCTCAGGTGGATGAAATTCTCTCTAGTGAGGATGTGGACAGAGCTTCAGTCAAATCAGTCATAGAGGGACATTTGACCAAATTGATTCAAGATTTTCATTCCTACTTTCCTGACATGGAGAAGAAATCTGCACAGCTGGATTGGGTGAGAAACACATTTCTCTTATCCAAAGCAAATGGAAGCAAGCTACCTGTCACTTGTCAGGAAAAACTCCTGGAAGTGTCATCTGACCATGTCCTCCAGATGAAGCCACACTCACACAGTTTTGGGTGTGTGTGAGCACCCTGACCTGGGACAGAAAGCTTTGGAGCAGCTACTACCCTTTGCCTCCACATATGTATGTGAGGCAATGTGAGGCAATGACTGTGATCAAAACAAAGCAAAGAAACAGACCGTGCCTGGAGAAGAGCTTGATCACAGCAGTTCCCTCCCTGCCACCAAGACTGACAAATATCCTCGGTGAAGCACAAGTTTCTCACTAAAATGTAAATGCAAAAGCACTCAGCTCAATGCAACAATGCAATCTTCAGTGTTGACAGTTTATTAAATCAGACACTGATGGCACAGCGCTGTGTATTTTTTTCAACCAAAAATGCTTTGCGCTGGTTTGGGGGTACTTGGCTGAAATAATATTTCACAGGGGATACATCACTGAAAAAAGGTTGAGAACCACTGTAATAGACAATAAATAACTAATACATTTAACAGAACTAATCATCTTAATGGGCATATGAGATGTTTATATTTTATATTTAATCTCACAAATGTAACATGTATTTTCAATATGTTGAGGTCACACAAATGGGATTTTCCAAAACAATAAATCTACTTTTCAAAGTGGTCTTTAAGTTTGTCTTTTTATTTATTTAACTATGTTATTATTATAATTGAGGATATAAGATTGGGCATATTTTCCGTCAGTGACAATTGTGCTATTCTTTTAATACGTTTTCTGATGCTTCACAATCGTTAATCGATGGACACATTCCCATGCTCTGCCTGAAAAGATTTTGACATCAAGTTGGATGTAGGCTTTCTCAATAAATATCTTTAGTTAGATGCTAAATAAATAACATTATATATTATTATCAGCCACATCATTGCACAAAATGAGACTAATAGCCAACAATCTAGCGTTAAGTATTACAATTACACAGAAAATTAGGATTTTCTACTTAACGTGTTGTTTGTTGTCAAATCTAAGAGCCAATCAGCTCTTTGATCCGAAGACAGCCAGAAGTTTCCCATCATGCCCTGGGGTCATGCAGTCGGTGGAGAGTAACTCTGCAGTGCCTGGCTCTAAAATCTGCGGCCGCCTCGCTTGGAAACAAGTGAACATGAACTAAAAACATGCAGGGTGCTTCTCTCTTTGTAATTCACATGCTTCACTGTGTATTCTTTATTTAGTTTAAACATGTATACATTTCCTCTGGCTTTTGTGAATTCATTAAGTATTCAGACCCCTTCACTTTTTCACAATTTATGTTGCAGCCTTATGTTGAAATTTATATTAATTTCCCTCTCAATCTACAGTGAGATATTCCTTTAAAAGACGTATTTACACCCTTTGCTCAGGTGCCTCCCATTTCTCTTGTTGTCTTTGAGATGTTTCTACACCTTGATTGGTGTTCACCTGTGTTAATTCAGGTCATTTGACATGATTTGTGAAGGCACACACACCTGTGGTCTTGCAGAGCTCAGAGACAGGATTGTGTCGAGGCACAGATCTGTGGAAGGCTGAAAAACCAATTCTGCTGCATTAAAGGTTCCTAAGAGAACAGTGGCCTGACAACATCAGGTCAACCATGACAATGCAGAGGCACATACATTTTATACCTAATCCATTGCAGATGAGTTATCAACAGTAACAAGAGACGACTTGTATGTAGTCAGTAAAGGAGATAAACATCTATCCAAAGAAAAAAAATCTATCTAACTAAGGATGTTAAGCATGCTTGAGAATTTTTTGAGATTTAAGATAGAAAGCCTTCAGGAACAGGAACACCGGAGTGGTCAGAAAAAATAATTAAGTGAGGAATTACGAGATGCAGAAGAGGGCTCACAAGCAACTAGAAAAGGCTTGACAGCAACATAGCAAACACTTATTGGACATTACGAAGAGGACTGGACTGAAACACTCGGAAACCATTAGTGGCAGACAATGAGGCAGAGTTTGCAAATTGACACATTTTTTTTCTGTCTGATAAAGGGAATAATTCAGTCAACGTTAATATTCAATGTTCAATATTGACATTTCTGGTGGCAAAATATTGAACAGGGAAAATGGAAGATTGATACTCTTCAGGGAAACTCACTAAAGCAAGCACTTACCAAGTAGTATTCCCAGGTGATATTGCCCTAGATCTGTCTTTTGCTCTTTCTTACGTCAGCATATGTCACAGTTTTTTTCCTTATTTTGTCATTTGTGAATTTGTCAGTTTGTTCCAATTTTTTGTAGAATGTTATTTTGTTCCGGTGGTACAAGTGTTTGTATGCCTTGGTCTGCTCTGGTATTAATGTTGTCCTGTGTTGGAATTCTGTAAAACAATAGAGTAATGTTAAAAACATTCATATATTATTTTAATTGCTAAACAAGACACGATACCCATCAGTGATTTGAGGCATTCTGGCTATATGGATGGTGATGGGACCAAGCGGTGTTCTGAAGAGGACTGTGGTGGTTCCAGGTTTGTTTCAGCGGGGCACCGGGTGAATGTGGCTACTGGCTGGGTCCATAGCCGAGTGAAGAGGGGGTAAATGTGGGCCAACGGTCAAGGTGTGAACGTTTGCGGTTGAGTGGGGAAAACACAAGGCTGGGTAGCAACACTGTTTGGAATACAAATCTGCTGCATTGCCATTTGTGAGTTTACTGCAGAGAAAGAGTTTAAACATTTTAAAGAATTACCCCTGAGCATTTAAATATTCATGTTTATAATAATAATTATTGCATGATGGAATTAGAGTGTTAGATTTAGGAAGAGGGATGAAGGGCTGGGCGGTATGACCAAAAATTTGTATCACGGTATTTTTTTAAATTATACCGGTTTCACTCTATCATGGAATTTTTATTTTTTTCCTTGACTGGGTTTTTATATAGGTTTATAGCGGCTTACTCAACTGCAGTATTTCTCAAACTGTGGGGGGCGCCGCGCAGGGCGAAATGCAGATTTTTTTTTTTAATTTCAAGAACTTTATTGAGAACTTCACAAAAGTAGAAAGTACACAGACATAAAACTGTCATTAATAAATGTTACACCCCGTTAAAAAGGGGGGATCAATAATCACGAGAGTGATGTATAGTTTGTTTCTCAGCCAGAAGTTTTATGCCCAAAAAAGGGAAAAGGTTGTGGGTATTTTCGCAGCAACTGGGCGTGTCAGGATCCCTGTCTGACCCTTTGTGTGTTTGATCCCACTAATCTAGAAAATCTGCCTGCCTCCGGTGTCGAGCCACGGGACATCACACCGTCGATTCGCCAGCCATCCTGTGTCGGACCACGATCTCCACACAGGCATTCGTGTCTCGCCGGTAGAAAATAAATTTACCGAACGCGTAAGTACCGTATTCTGTGTCCTGTGGTTGCTATTGGGTCCAGATCCTGAACTCCCGTGACACAGAGACAAAAGATCAGGACCACTATATCGATCACAGTTCAACACTGCTATCGCCACTACGCAATACAGAACAAAGCAAACTATGCAGGGAAAGTTTGAGAACCTCTGCTCTATGTTAAAGGGTCTCAACTCTCTCTTAGACAAAGGGAGACCGCATGCCTCCTACTGCTGCATCTTTTGTCAGCAGAGCAGGGCCAAAAAATCAGCTGGTCCAAGTAAAAATTAAATCAACAGATATTTAATAACAAACTATACAATTACAAACTGAAGTACACTATCAATAGAATGTTCCGTGGATCGAGGTTAACGCGCCCCCATCCAACAGGCCAGCTGCCTGATTTTCTGTAAGATGGCCAGCAACGAGAACTGAAGAGAAATCCTCGGTAACAATGTCTTACACTCTAAATTCCCCGCCTGAAACTTAAAAGTCCATTATCAGCTTTGTGATTGGCTGAAATCCAATAAGCTTCCCCATGGCCCATTGTCCTGGGGTCTTCTTCCTTTGGCCAGCAGGTACCCTTCCCCCGCTGGCTCACACCATTTCACATTACTGAAGCCGGCCTCTTCAAACTTATCACCATATGGTCGCTTGCGAATCTGAAAAGCCTATCTCAAAAGATTGTCGTGATCCCCACCTAGTTGGCGTCTCTGTTATGAGCTGGTGCTTTGGCAGGCCAAGTTAAGCCTGAGCAATGGCCAGGTCCCTCTTCCTTTTCCAGGAGTACGAGAAGGCACCAACAATTTTTTTGCACACACCGACTGCACGTTCTATGCGGGCATCTTTTACACTTTTCTCTGAAAAAACAACAAACACAATGTTTAGTACTTTTTTGCTATTAAGAAATATTATAGCCTGCTAATTCAAACAATGAAACATCATCCATTTTTGAAAACATCACACAATTTTTAATATTTACTACTTTTAGGCTATTAATAATATAATTACTTAAAAAAACAAATTGTTTAATTAATACAAATATTCTATTTACCTATGGCAAGGTGAAGCCTGTGTCCAAGGCATTGGAGTCGTTAAGGCCACCTGCCTCTCCTCTCCAGTCTCCAGGAATCAAGCGCCTCTCTCAAGCCTTGTGCAATTATTTCTCTGGTGTGGTCATCCGGGAAATACGACGTTTGCAAACAGTGGTTGCGCAACTCCCAGTCATCACTGATGAAGTGCATCGTTATGCTGAGGTACGGCTCCATTGTGCGACTTTACATAGCTTCCAGCTTGCTTCGATGTTGTTCGTACAAAGTTGGGATCGCAGTTTGGCTGAAGTATTTTCGACCCGGTAAGACATACCTTGGATCCAGTGTCTTAATCATTTCTCTGAACCCGTCTTTATCGACTGTTTCTAGCAGGACCATGTCCTTGCATGTGGAGCGTTATTGCATTGGTAATGTCGCTCCACCGCTTGTTTTCTTTAAGTACGTAGTGCCTCGAGCAAATGCCTCTTGAAGCGAAGTCTGACCGTTAAGCTTCACTGTTTCACTAGCGCTACTGGTTGGTGGCCTCGAATCCGACGACCGTAATAGCATACTCTTTTTGTATTCCAACACATATTTTCTGCTGAGGTGATGGATTAAGTTGCTAGTGTTACTACCAGCGGCAAAAACAGTGGCTCGACAAACTTTACAATATATAGTTTTTTGGTCTATGTCGGACTTTTTAAAACCAAAAAACGTCCAAACAGCAGACGTAGCTCCTCTCTTGGGCACAAATTGCATTGATGCAACATCTCCGGTCTCTGTTTCTTCACCCTGCATCACAATTTTTTGTTCAACGTAAGTAGCGACTGAGCCTCTCCCAGTTGTTAACAGACTAGCGATCTGTACCCAGCATGCCATTCGGCAGTGTCATTTTATAAATGTACAATTACTAGTGTTACAAATTGTTTGTGTTGCCCTGTTAAAGAGCGTTAGTTGTGGGTTATTAATTGTTGTGTTATGAGTTATAACCAAGATTAAGGTTCCCTCTCAATACAGTTAAGACAACTAGCTCCAACCGTAGCGCTATTAGCGGCGAATAATATATTTTGCTTCCGGTTGAAGAGTAACAGCAGCTGTTTCGGCTATACCAGTATAACGGTATATGAAAAATTCATATCGTACGGGAAATTAAAACCGGTATACCGGTTCAACCGGTACCGCCCAGCCTTAGATGGGGTCGAGGGATGAAGGGTAAGAGATGAAAGGGTGTAGGGAAGAAGAAACAGAGGGGGTCATAGAAAGAAGGTTGGAGGGGAGCAATGGGGGACCGTTGTCCTCCGGTGGCTGGTGGGAACATGGGGAGTGGAGACTCTTGAGTGGGAGCCGTCTCTTCAGAAACTCTGGTGGTGCAGAGTCCCCAAGAGACAGTTACCTGTAGACATGCCGGTGGGCATTTGTGACGCTGTTCAGGTTGGAGTGGTACGTGGGGGAAGACCAACGATTAAGTATCTTGAATATGTGGTTTGGAATTCCTTGACTTGAAGCGGTGTAGGTGATGCTGAATGAATGGTATCCCGGATCTGGCTAAGATATGGCGGAATAAGAATGCACTTATAAATAACGAATAAAATGATGTTGCATACCTGGTTAAACTGCAGAGCCTGGGCTACAAGGTCATGTAAGCCATTTGTACACACTCCAAACAACTCAATAACTAACTAAAGTTATTACCAAATATCAAAATTCATATAGCGCCACCTACGCAACACACTCGCCACATTTATGACTCTAGCTCTGTGCTAACTCATGATAGCTCAAAACAACGGCAGCAACCTGAGAATTACGGATATATGACTCATATTCCACTACAACAAACCATCACCGAGTTATGAGCAAAACCACACCAGCAAAGCAATCCGCAATATCGAATATGATCATAAAATGCACCTCACCTTCTGATGTTTTGAGAAAACTAAGCCTTTTTCCCGGCTAATCCTTATTCAAATCTGTTCAGCGGATATCCTGTGTCGCACTCAAAGTAATTTGGAACGTGTAGGAAGCTGTACTGACCAGATATCATGATTTGACGGTTAAAGGTGGATGGCACTTTTTTGATTCTGATTGGCTAACAGTGCTGTCAATCTACCCCCTCGTGGATTAACAACATTTTATTGGCTCTAACGCGTCGAAGGAGGTGTCAATGACTAAAATCGTCCAAAGGCTGGCTGAGATACAGCATTACATTACATTAGTCATTTAGCAGACGCTTTTATCCAAAGCGACTTACAATAAGTGCATTCAACATTGGTAATCAAAAGAACTACGAGTCACCAGAAGTCATAAGTACATTTCCTTTTCCAAACAAGCATATAACAGCATGAAGCAGAGCATAACTCAGAGCCAAAGTACAGTGCAGAAACAAGAAAAACAGTTATTGTATTCGTATTACTTATAGCACTAAGTGCAACAAGCTAGTATGAATACAATAAGTGCTAAGTGGAAGGCTCAGGGTAGCACCTCCTGAAGAGGTGGGACTCTGCTGTCCTGACGTCAGTGGGAAGTTCATTCCACCACTGTAGCGTCAGGACAGAAAACAGCCGTGACCGGGTCGATCGGCCGCCAGGACCTCTGAGCAACGGGGCAACCAATCGCCCCGAGGCAGCAGAGCAAAGTGGTCAGGCGGGGGAGTAAGGCTTGACCATGGCCTGGAGATACGAAGGAGCTGTTCCTTTCACTGCCCTGTAGGCTAGCACCAGAGTCTTAAACCGGATGCGAGCTCTTACAGGTAGCCAGCGTAGAGAACGGAGAAAGGAAGTTGTGTGGGAGAACTTGGGGCGATTGAACACCAGGCGAGCTGCGGCTTTCTGGACAAGCTCCAGAGGTCTGATGGCCGGCTCCGGCGAGTAGAGAGTTGCAGTAGTCCAGGCGGAAGATGACAAGAGCCTGGATGAGAACCTGCGCTGTCTCGTCAGTCAGGAAGGGACGAATCCTCCTGATGTAAAGCAGGAATCTGCAGGAGCGTGTAACGGATGAAATGTTTGCCGAGTGACAGTTGGTCATCCAGGGTCACACCCAGGTTCCTCGCAGTCAGAGTTGGCGTCACCATGGTATCATCAATGGTGATGGACAAGTCCCAGTGCGGGCAACCCTTCCCCGGGAGGAACAGTAGCTCAGTTTTGTCTAGGTTGAGCTTGAGGTGGTGTGTCGTCATCCACTTCGAGATGTCAGCCAAACACGCAGCGATGCGCGTCTCCACTTGGGTGTCACCGGGGGGAAATGACAAGACCAGCTGGGTGTCATCGGCATAACAATGGTAGGAGAAGTCATGCGAGCGAATAACAGAACCCAGAGATGCTGTGTAGAGCGAGAAGAGAAGGGGGCCCAGGACTGAACCTTGCGGAACCCCAGTAGTCAGCATGCGTGGTTCCGACACGGCCCCCCTCCTGGTCACCTGGTAGGATAGACCCATCAGGTAGGATGCAAACAGGGAGAGTGCAGAGCCTGAGACGCTCATCCCCTCGAGGGTGGAGAGGAGGATTTGATGGTTCACGGTGTCAAACGCCTCAGACAAGTCCAGGAGAATCAGGACAGAGGAGAGAGAGTTAGCTCTCGCGGCGTGAAGCGACTCTGTCACCGCAAGGAGGGCCATCTCTGTCGAGTGACCCACTTTGAACCCGGACTGGTGGGGGTCCAAAAGGCTGTTTTGGTGGAGATAGGAAGACAGTTGGTTAAAGACAGCACGTTCAAGTGTAGAAAGGGTAGAAGAGAAACCGGTCATCAGCGGGGTCAAGTGATGGTTTCTTCAGAAGGGGGGTGACTCTGGCAGTCTTGAAGGCCGTGGGAAAGCATCCTGAAACAAGAGATGTGTTGATGAGGTGGGTGAGGAAAGGAAGGAGTTCAGTCGCAATAGACTGAAGAAGAGGGGAAGGGATCGGGTCAAGGGAGCACGTGGTGGGGCGGTTAGACGTAACAAGGTTGAGGACCTCGTTAGGGGAGAGAGGAGCCAGATAGGGTGTGGAAATGGGAGGGAGAGCTGTGGGGGCAGGATTGGACAGGGAGAAGGAGGATCTGATATCATTTACCTTCTTGTCAAAGAAGTTGGCGAAATCATCAGGGAGAAGGGAGGAAGTAGGAGGAGGGGGTGGGGTTTGGAGTGAAGTGAAAGTTTCAAAGAGTTTTTTAGGATTGGAAACAGAGGTTAGGATTTTAGAGCTGAAGAACGCAGCTTTAGCAGTAGATGGAGAGGAGAAAAAAGTGGAAAGAAGAGCTTGGAAGTTAAGGTCCTCCGGGAGTTTGCCTTTTCTCCATTTACGCTCAGCCTCTCTTAGGCTCCGTCTATCAGTACGCACTGAGTCCGACAGCCACGGGGCAGGTGGAGTTGGGCGTGCAGGCCTGGAGGTGAAGGGACAGAGTTTGTCCAAAGAAGAAGTAAGGGTGGAGAGGAGAAGATCAGTAGCAGGGGATAGGAGAGAGAAGGATTCAGGGTCAGGGAGAGCAGAGGTGACAGAAGAGGAAAGATCAGCAGGGGAGAGGGAGCGGAGATGACTCCGGGTCGAAACCATGTGGGTAGGTGGAGGAAGTGATGGGTCAGAGGATAGGGAGAGGGAGTAGGACATGAAATAGTGGTCAGAGAGTTGGAGGGGAGTGACAGAGAGGTTAGCAGTAGAACAGTGCCTAGTGAAGATAAGGTCCAGCTGGTTGCCGGCCTTATGAGTAGGAGGAGAAGAAGAGTGGTAAAGGTCAAAGGAGGAGAGGAAGGAAAGAAGAGGTTCAAGCTTATCGGTCTGGATGTTGAAGTCACCGAGCAGGATGAGCGCCGAGCCATTGTCATGGAAGTGCAAGACTAATGTATCGAGGTCCTCCAAGAACTCACCAAGAGGCCCTGGTGGGCGATATACAACAGCAATGGTGAGCTTGACTGGATAAGTGACAGTAACAGCATGCAATTCGAAAGAGGACGGGGAGAACTGAGGAACAGAGACAAGAGAGTATTTCCATTTTGGGGAAATTAGCAGGCCAGTACCACCACCCCGCCTCGCAGCTCTGGGAGTGTGAGAGAGAGTACACATCTGACAGAGCTGCGGGTGTGGTGGTGTTTTCTGGTGTGATCCAGGTCTCAGAGCAAGAAAGTTAAGGGAGAGCAAGGAAGTGTAACCTGAGATGAACTCAGCTTTCGGCACTGCCGACTGGCAGTTCCAGAGCCCCCCCCGCCACCATTTGCTCGCCCCGAGCTGAGAGAGTAGGATAGATGAGGTTAGTGGGGTCACGGCTCCTGAAAGCTGCCCATGTCTACGTGACCGCTGGGCAGAGAAACAGACAGAAATAGGATGCAAACACATGGTAGTACACGCTCGAGAAGTCTTAGCTTGAAAAAGTAAACATAAAGTATATATATATATAAAGTAAAGCAAAACAACTCATCCATGGACTCGTATGGGGTTTGTGTACGTTTTGATAATCTGTTTTACCGTTCACTCGAAATAACCAAAATATGGAAATATCATGGTATTCTCGTTTCAAACCCAAAATGGGAATGGGCCGTCATATTTGTTGGGATGCTGATTCAGCATTCCAAGTATTGTTCTGCGAATCTTAATTCCTCTTTTTATTATGTTTCTTCCGTACATCTTTTAAAACTCATCTTCTTCATATTTAAGCTACAGAAACCTTTTGAATATCAAAATGTTCAGCTCTTTCAGGAGAGGGGTGCTATGACTTCATATTTCTAACCTTTAACCTTTTTGCAATTTATTTTTGAATGGGATGTCTATGGAGAATATTTTTCAACTTTCAAATCCTTATACTTTCAGCTACAGACACCATTCCAACAGATTCTGTCTCCTCTCCTCTAATATTAGTATGACTGCTACTAGTACTATTACTGCTACTTCAAATACTGCCATTACTACTTCTTTCAATTACTAATACTTCTACTACAAATATCACTACTGCTGCTACTAATACTTCTACTACAAATATCACTACTGCTGAATTTTTTTAAGCCACAGAAACCGTTTGAATATCAAAATGTTCAGCTCTTTCAGGAGAGAGGTGATTTCATGTTTGTAATCTTTAAACTTTTAGAATTATTAAGCTTTTTGCAATTTTTTCCTATGGAGAAAATCTTCAAATCATGTTAAACTTCTTCAAATTTCAAAGCCTTCTTCCTCTAATTTCATCTACATACACTTTTTTAACTTTAAAATGTTGAGAAAACCCTGAACTATTGCCACATGATTCAGCTTTTTTATATCTTTTACACTTTCTCTTCGCTCTCTGTCTGTCCATGCATAATTTACACATTACTACTAATTATTACTACTACTTTGACAGTAACATTGTTTAGCTTCAGGCTTTCATGCATTGTCATTCAGCTCTTAGCTTCTTTAAATAATACAGTTTAGCTTCCAACTCTGCCAGTTAGACATTTTTACTAGAAGGGTTTTCAGAAGTGCAGTTCAATGCTTTTGGCGTTCAACATGCACACACAACCATTCATAATAAAAGCCCCCTTGAGTAACTGGGAGCTCGGGATGAGCCATAACATTTATATTTTACAAGATTACATTAGAGGACATAACATTAACGTTCACCCATTACCCATTTCTACTATTTGGATCTTGAATGCACCACAATTGAACTGAATGGAACCTGGTACATTCTCTCATTTATAAATAGGACTATGCCACTGGGAGACCCCTTAGTGTCAGCAGAAGAGATGGTCACTGTGATTAATCTGAACAGCATGCATGGAAATTAATTACAATATTGTAGGCATACCTCTCTGACAGAGTTAGTTGTTCTAAATGTTGCTATGCTGTTAGATCCGTTATTTAGCCAAGCAGGACTGTGGTGCCAACTGGCTGCTGACATTAACGGTTAACGTTGTCGATTTCAATGGACGGAGCGACAACTACAGCGCATTGATGCCGAACTCCTGATCTATTTGTACTGAATGGCGGCCCCTAATAAAGATCATATTCATTTTTCACTTGCCCGATCGGACAACTGCATGAGTCTGAAAACCTGGTATTGATGTTATAATGATGATGTATACTAAAGTTATTGTTGCTGTACTCGCGACCTCAACGTTGGCCGATGTCTGGCTACTCACCCCTGTTTCTCATTGTGTCATGGAGTTTTCTGTGCCCTCTTACATTCATCCACTTGCTTTAAAGTGGGGGATTCAGGAAAATCATTAGTGTGTAGCGGGAACAGCTTGTATACACAATTAAAATATAACCTACAAAGAACACTTTATTTTTGCGGTAAATTACTTCACCCAAATTAATAATAAGCCGGAACCCATACTCCGAGTCCGACCCTCGCAGATGGGACATCTGAACTTGTGTCCCAATCTTGATGTCACTCAGGGCTGCCTCCCTCCACAGGCACACGGCCACCTCTGTTTCCCCCTGTAGATATATTAGTATCTTATTGTGCTGACAATATGCAAGGTAGCCCATGGACCATTACTTAATAGCGTACCTGCTTCAATGTGATGTTGAGCAGAGGGACTGTGTCCCTCGCCACCACCACCTTCTTTACCGCAGACACCTGAACACAGTGGATTTCTTTGTTAGTTTTCACATTTTATACCAAAAGTCAAGAGGTCTTAAACTTTTTATTTTACAGCGATATATCACGGCCCTTTCAGACAGAAAATTACGTACCGTCACGAGACCCTTTGACTCCCTGCAGGTGCTGAGGGAGGTCAGAGGCAAGCGGGGATTCAAAAGTGCCTCCGCCTGTATTTTGAGCTCTGGTGTTACGTGAATTGCACTGCTCCGAAAGAAAACAGTGTCCTTCGAGACATTAAACATGTAAGGGGGCGACTGTCCCCTCAGGGTATAACCCCGAACCACGTAGGACCCTCCCTCTTTCACCTTGGCCCTGTACTCCTTGTACAAGGTGTCAAGAAGGGTTGAGATCCCAGGAGGGCTGCCTTAAAGAAGGAATACACGTTTGGTTTATGTAAATCAGGCTAAATGGACACATAGCGTATACATATGGTTGGAAGGATAAAATCCAATAATCATTTTAAGCAAGTGTGTATTACAAAATTATATGAAGTGATTTAGCAACTGTAAACTGATGTATCTGTTAACTTGATTAAGTAAAAGATCAGAGTCCGTGTGTGTGCTGAAGCACCAGAGCAATGTGTGTGGAAAGAGCTAAGATAAGGGGAAGTGAGTTTGGGTGTGGGCCTTAGAGGATGAGGTCATATTGAGTTTTGACTGTGTGTGCCTGACAGAAGTGCACACACCAAAAAATGGGTGTGTAACCGAAGCACACACAGAAAAGTATGTGTGTAAAAGCACATACACAGGGAATCGATGAAGTAATGTTAATCATGTGCCAGAGGAGGGAGTTTTGGGGAGAGGGGGAGCATAGCAGAAAGGGCTACAAAAAGAGTGACTTGCAAGGGCAAGACGGGATTCGACGCAGGACGCCTTCCAAGTGCTCGACAGCAGCATCGGAGGACTTCATCTTTGTTCACGGAGAGAAGACCGCAGTTCGTGACTAAGGATTGGAAGACGGAGATTTTCCTCTCCCCCGTTTGACTTTAACACCCGGACAACAGAAGGACATAGCCCTAAAGACTTTGTACTGAGCCTGAAGGATCCCTGAACGGACTTTGTCGTCCCACGCAGGAGGAGCTGAAGGTTCCGGCAGGACCTCTGCTCCTAACACCCCCAAAAGGATTTATTACTTCTTCAATCCAGCTCCACCGAAAATGAGTATATAAAGAACCATAACCTAAAAGAAATTGTAACGAATCGAATCAAGAATAGTATTATTTTGTGTGAGTTGTTCTTTACCAAGAGCCCGGATCCAGAGGAGGAAAGCTGCCATAACTGACGCGACTGGTAGAAGCGCCCGGCCAGGGGGCCCCTCGGCCGAGTGCACGTTACCGGAAGAATAGTTAGCCCCGTATCGGGCATGTGAACTCCCGGATCTAACAAAGGTTACTTTGGTCAATGACTGGCCATCAGTAATGACCATAACGCAGTTCTGTTTAGTCAAGACCGGATTGGCTCTCTCTTTGAGCCCCACCACTCAAATGTGGATGGGCGGGGGCTTTGAGTATGGACCTTCAGGCTTTGACGACAGTTTTCTTAATGCCATTCTGAAATGAATAAATAGACATACACAAAGTTACAGAAAGCCTTTGCTGTATGGACATTTCTTTATTTTCTATAAGGTGTATTCATTAATAAATAGGTCTGTGTATTCATTGATTATAGATTTTAGGCTATACATTTTTTGATGACTACTGTTTTAAGTTGGCCCTGAACAAACGTTAAACCGCTGTTTGCCTTCTCTATATTAAAATAACTCTTCTCACTTTTAAACTCTTATAAGTTCTTTTATAGACCAACTTTGAGTCATTTTACTTATAGTTGTTCTCCTGTAAATCTCCGCTTAATTCCATCAAACATATCTACGTGTATCTGAAATGTTTCAGTGTAGAAACAAGGGTCTGTCTAACTAGGGGACGTGGGGGAAGGGATTTGATTTTTCGGAGAATCTGTTCGCATGTTTCAAGCGGAGCGCCACGTTTTTTAATTCTGACTGGCTAACGACTGTCAATCAAAAGCACGAGGGGTCTCTTAAATTCTGTGGACTCAGACACTTCTAAGGAGGGTTCATTGACTGAAATTGAACAATCATAGGCTGGATATATATGTGTGTATACATATATATATATATATACATACATATATACACACACATATATATACATATACATACATATATATATATACTGATATTTATGAATCTGAACAAATCTCACAAGTGTTAGCTTTATTAAAACACCAAAACCATTAAAATACACCTTGTAGTTAGAAGAAATATGCTCTCTTTACTATGGGTTTGCAATTTGAGGAGAGGCCTACAAATAGGCTTAGAGCTTAAAAGGTTTAAGTAAAAAAAAATCCATACAAACTGTTATTATACATTAGAGAGGTTTGTTTTGTTAACAGATTTCACACTGTTATTTTCTTGACTAGTCTACATATGAGCAAAAGTAATACCGCTACATGCATTATATTAATTATTTTCCATATAAACATCCATTGTTTGAATCATTCAGTGTATATAAGTGTTTTGTTGTTTAACCTGTTCCTACTGAAATAAAATGCAGACATCTACAAGGAGGAACTTTATTTGGAGTGGCTGTTTCCTGTCTGCAGACCCAACGTTCTTCAGAAGCATTCATCTGTCATCTCACTGCCACGACAACTGTTCCTGATTCTGAATATAAACCATAGTATAGTGTAGTATTATTAAGCTATTCCCTGCTGGTAAGTGCAAACCGTCTAGGATCAGAACAGATCATAGCTGATATTGGACTACTGGTTGTGTGTTGGTGGAAAATAGTTAAATTTCAATATTTACCTATTGCATAAAGCTTTGCAATTACGAGAATACATTTTTTCTTTGTAGTGCGTCAGCCTTAAATTGTTAATACATTCCTGTTCTTACACTATTAATACTGTTACCTTAATAAGTAGCTATAAATTGAGGCATTTTGAAATCTGACTGAAGTCTTGACAGTTTAAATTAACCAGTTCCAAGTGTATTGTATTACTACAAAAAAGATTTATTGAGATTTAGGTTGCTTGCAATCATAAACAGCATTGGAAGTAGCGTAATTTGTTAAACTTCAGTTTTTACATAGAATATATATTTCCACAGATTTCTTTGAGAAGCATCTTTAACATATTAAATACAATCTGTTCCTTTAGTACACAGTCCCTAATTGACGTATGCAGACCAAGTAAAGACCTGATCACACTGTTTAAATCAGTGTGTAGAAGTGCTTTGTTATTTAGTAACCTTAAATTACTGTAGTAAGTCAAACAACTGGATTCTTTGATTTTGGTGTACAGTAGGGGTGTAACTGTTCACAAAATTCTCGGTTCGGTTCAATACGATACAGTGGTGCCACAGTTCGGTACGTTTTCAGTACAGCAAAAAAGCAGAAATGCCTGATTTGATTCTGTTTGCTTTTGTTTTCTTTTACAAAGCAGGAATTATGGTCTGGAGAAATGGTCTGGTGAAGGAGTAGTGTCACAGGGCTCAATAGCATTAAGCATGTTGGTACAGCCTGGTTTATCACTCAGAGTAGGGATATACCTTTAGCCCTGTTTGAATCAGGAGGGAACAGATACCGAAACGCAGCAGGAGAGTTTGAAACGATTATCACGTGATGGTGTAAACAGGAAGTAGATTGATTGCTTAGTTTAAAAAAAACACGACAGCGTAATAAAGTTGTCTTTAATAATCGTGTTTGATACTTAAGATCTTCTCTACAATCTTCCTCTACAATAGTCCTCCCTAAAGCCACTAACATGACTTCAGACGGCCGCTCCGTAGGTCTGACACGCCATTAACATGAAAATACATCGATGCACATTAATAAATATCGCACCTGGCCGTTTTCCGCTGCATATTCGCCCATATCAACTAGATCAATCTGAAATTGCTTGTCAATACCACTGACCAATACCCTATTCCTAGGAAAATGTATGGCCGCTCTGGCATGAAGTGTGTACACATCTTGCGCTAATAAAAATCTGTTAACTACTACCAGTGAGGGCGTCACACCAGTGCTTTCTCTGACGCCATTACGAAGTTTAGACACACTGCCTAGACCTCCTGGATCTTTTGTAGCGTACTCTCCATGTTAGAGCCCCAATGTGTAAATGACAACACCTTCTCTGTTACAATATATTTTATTCAGTAATCTTGTACAAAACACACACTGTGGCATCATTGAACAATACAAAATCACACACACACTTATAAAATAGTAAAAAATAAAATAAAGATCACAAGTTTTATTTTTATTTTACACATCCCCGCAGCCCAATATTCCCCCATCTTTAGCAGCTGTGATAATCTGTCATTATCCGCCCCCGTCAGCTCATCATGGATTATAGAAATTTCCTCGTAGATGCTCTCAACTTTTTTCAGCTTGTGTAGCACACTCTGCCGCGCCATGGATACGGGCAAAACATGCATGGATACCCTGGGAATGCAGATAATGGTGTACGCCCGGTATAAACCAATCGGACCATAGCCGGTCCTTCAGCTCCTTAAAGTGGCCTTCATAGTACCCCCCTACAAGGGGCCACAAACATTCGTGGTGTTTCTGGCTGGGATGATTAACCTGACACCCAATGCACGTCTCCAACCTATATTTGTTCAGAACTTTGTTCATAGTATATAGAACACACGTTTTAACTTCATCTAGGAACACCTCACATGCCACTGCAGCAGGCCATTCTTCATCCTCATCAGCCAGGTGCATGTCGGTGAGGGGGGTTGCTGACTGGGTACTGCTCATCAGAGGTGGCTCAGGAGGGGGAGATGATCCTTCACTGCATGTGTGAAGAGCCGAGGTGTCAACGAGGGGGGCTGCCCTCGAACGGCTTCTGATCCCACGATGAGGGGGAGTGACGCATGATCTGTATGAGGGTGGAGACCGGTTGTTCATGGCTGCTGTTGCGGCAAGCGACTCCTAGAGCAGCAGTGGTGACTGAGGCGTAGAAGGAGGAGTTGGTGGTGGTGACCAGTTGTCGGATGATAGCGGGGCATAGTTGTCTGAATCAAAATCTGGAAAAAAACAATAAGACTTTCAATTGCTTGTAGAAAATAATTTTATAAATATATTGATATTGTTTATAATACAACCTACCCTATCAATCTCTGTTGGGGTCCTGCTTTTGTGTTGATGATTTACTGTTCACACACGGGATCAGATAAAACAATAGGCGTAGTGCTCTGTGTACTGCTGAAAACAAGGCACTTTCTAACAGCTCCATAAGCCTTGTAGACTTGGTCTCTTTTGATTGCGGCGTCAATTTTGCTAAACACTTTTTGCATAGTCTCCCAGTCACACCACTGGATAAAGAAAACAATTTTAAACCACAAATCTAAATCATCATCTGTACCCATCTGCAGATACTCCGCCCCATCTCCACGTGACACAAACATACGCTCACCATCTTCACAGGCGCTCAGAAAAACAGTCATCTATCTGTCTAAAGGGACTTGCTACCACGTGATGCATTTTAGGCCCCGTAACACTGCTCCACTGGTGCGCGTAACCCACCTCTGCCACATCCTGATGATACATCTCCACACAGACAACAGAACGAAATACTTCCAGTCTTTTACAGACTTGTGCCCATTCACACTCAACACTGATACATCCACAAACTCAGAATCAGGACTGATACGAGTGCCAAATGTCACGTTCCCATCTTTGTACCCGACTATGTAAACATACCCATTGTCTCCCTCGGTTACTATCTCTATAGCCCCGGCCTTCTCAGTAGTAAGGCCGGCCCTTCTACGCCTCTTTTGAAGCGGCGCATCCACAGCATCAGGCATATTGTCTGTAGACATACCTCCAGCACCATTGGTAGCAGGCGAGTCATCCATATAATTGGGGAAGGTCATGATTGATAGGTAGATCAGTTAGTTGAGAGCTCCGCCAAAAAAAAACCCTGCCACAGATGTTTTTGAACTGAGACAGTATGTGATCCTCCAAAATCCAGAGCCAAAGTATCTGTGTCACAAAAACTAATTCTAACACTCCTAATCAATTTTCACTGATTTGTGATGCTGTATAATCCAGGTCTCTCCTGGTATCTCCCCCTCCTCTTTTCTCTTCCTGCATGTATTGCAGGCTCTCACAGTCAGCTCTCTGACGTTTTTGGGGGTCTATCTTTCCTCTTCCTCATGCTTCCCTCTCTGATAGCAGAAGGGTCTTCTGTCCTCCTATAAGTGGGTAAGACAGCAAACGGGTCTTCTTGTCTATCCCATTCTCTAGTTGGGAAAAAGCCCAAACTCACAGTTTTTCTGCTGCTTTTATGCTCTCTGAGGCTAGTACCTCCTTCAGGTTCATGTGTCACTCACATGAGTCCTCCTCTTTTTAAGTCAGACACAGAATGTAACTGGTTTGGTCCTGTTATGAAGAGGAAGGATACGTTTTGAGTGACTAGGTTATATGGTTAATCACTTCTATTATGAATTAAAACAGTTTATAGGTTTAATCACCTCTATCAAGAAATAAAACAGTGTATATGTTTAATGGTTATACTTTGAATCAAAAAGGTTATAATAGTTATACTTTCATGCTTTTCTACGATCTCTCAACACTCCATTCTGTTTCAGATTGTCCTCTGCTCTCTCTACGTACACTAGATCATCAGGTCTGCCTGGTGCTCTATTACGGTAATTCCTTCCAGAGGTTTTATCATCCATCTTGAGCCCAAGCATAGTGACATGTGCAACACCACTTTGTTCTGAAGTTATTACCCTGGCTAGTGTAGCGAACGATCCATTCACCAATCCTTGCGTCACGTCTATGTTTCTGATGAGCATGACTCGAGCACCTTCAGCTACATTCAGTGTGTCTGGTAACTCATTTCTGTTTCCTTTATATGGTTTGGTTTGTCGGGCCATTCTTCCAGTTCGTTGGTCCTTCTTGTAGTCATCTGCATCGATCTTGGTGATATGAGAATGGAGCAGAGCTATTGTTGCCGAGTTGTGTGAATCAACCTGTTTATTAGTTGCAAAAATGTGCTGGTTCAGTGGTGGTCTTTGATAGCAAAGCTCTGTCTGCTTCAGACAACTCATCTGACTTTCCTTTCACACGGATCCGGTTCAACATCTCAAAGTTGACATCATCCTTCTGATGCATAATCTCAGTTAGAGTGATCATCTGAAAGTGTTCTTGCCATCGGCCAATCTCACATGGCTCATACACACAGAGAGTCTTGGACTGTCGCACTGGTGGTAGCTGATAAGTCTCCTACAGCTATTACTGACATTCCTCCAAAGGGTCTGTGACTGCCTTTGATCCGTTTCAGTCTCGCATTCCACATAAGCAAACAGGGGCTTTGACACCATGGACACTTCATCAATGATGATGATTTCAGCATTTGAAAGTTCTGATCGGACTTCATCCAGTTTGTTGCCAAGTCCTTGAAATGGAGGTTTCAGACTTTGTGGTAGCTTGAGCAGAGAGTGCAGAGTTGTACCTGATATATTAAATGCTGCAGTTCCAGTGAAAGCAGTCAATAGGACAGTGGGGTTTGATATGTCAGTCACCTCAGAATGTCTCGGAAGTTTGCACAGTATCTTAGATGCCTCTGAGTAGATGCATTTAATGAGATGTGACTTTCCTGTTCCAGCACCACCATTGATGTAATAGAAAAACTGCTCAGGATTTAGGCCACAGACACGCTTTAAGCACCAGTCTCTAACTGCATAGACTACACATGCTTGTTTCTGGTTCAGGTTCTGATACATCTGCCGTAACAGTGTAGGATCAAAGACAGGGGGCTCTGACTTCTGTTACAGCATTAGCCTGATTGCTGTATTCTGGGACATTCTCTTGTACATTTTCATGATCTGGCTCTCGTGCCTCCAGTTCTTCTATACATTCCAACCTGACCACTTCAGATTCTGGCACCAGATTACACCATTCATCAATCACTCCTCTGTTCTGTTCAAATTCCTCAACTGCATTCTCAATCTCCTCAGTATTTGTCTCCGTTTCGTTTCACAATGTGTTTGACATACTCAGGATGGTCAGAACCTGGTAGTTGAACAATACAACTGTTGTAGAAGGACTCGTACGTGGGGAAATACGGTCTTTTCAGTTCCTGGTCTGATCGGTGAGGAAGGTACAGTTTCACTAATGTGCCATAGAACTTCTCAGGATATTTTTCCTGTGAGCAGCAGTAACATCTGATAGCAGGTTTGTTGTGTTTCCTCTTTTGCACAAATCCCATCTCATTGAGGAGAGGCAACACATATTTACCATTTTTCTGCTGTCCATAGACAATTCTGCAAGTAGCTGCAAAAATCGACCAAACACATCTCCTCAAACTCTGGTGTTTCAGGTCTGGCTTTGTATTTGTCAGTCAAAGATGTCCTCCACACATTTACACTTTCTGATGTTGTGTTCTCTAGGTAAGACATGGGGCAACTCATTTTCGGTGCGCTGTCTTCTGTCGGTATGAATATGACGCCACGTGAACACTTCTTCATATTAATGCCACAGGCACGAGTCACACACTCCTGAGCACTGACCTCTCTTTTTAGAGTAAGCTTGCATGATTTCCCTCATTTCATCACATTCATTGACGTCGTCTCTGGTGAAGTTCTCAATTACTGTTTAGAGGTACTCAGAAAGTCCAGATTCTTTTTTGGCTATGTAGCTGGTGAGATGCATGAATATGCATTGAGAATATAACTTACATCAATATTGGCATCCCAGGCTTCAAGTAGATGTGGATTATATCCATTTACCCAGCAGTCTTTTGGCTCACGTTTCAGTATCACCGCACTGGATTTGTTGATCATATTGAGGCATCGTTCATGCTCATGGAGTGTTAAGTTGCATTGAGCTAGGAGCTGCTGCAAACTGAGTGAGGCAGTTTCAGGTTCATTCAGCATCAAGTTCAGTGGTTGGAGCTTTGACTTTGCCATTTGCACTTGCAGTGGATCAACTTTCTCACCAGGTCTCGTTATCATTATGTTTCTGGCAGGTGGTTTGGGAAACCCAAATCTGCAACCTGAGCTGGGACTTCTGAAACATGTCCTTGAGTGTTTTTTGCTGTGTATTTACACGTCTGTGACCTTCTTGTACAGTTCAGGTTGTGAATGTGAGTCAGGCAGCTGAGCAGTAATGTATTTGGACACAAAAACCGACAGTCTGATCATCATCCTTCTCAAACACAGGTGCACCTTCTACCCATATGAGACAGTGTGGGCTTCCTCTGTGCTGAAACTCAACTCGGTAAAAGTAGTCAACAACGTTGCCGAGAGGCTGTGCAGGAGATAAGAGCAAATCTCTGAATAACGCCTCAACACGCTTATCAAACATGCGCATTGTTGTCACTGGATTGCGTCTCAGTATGTATTTTCAATCCCTTCATACTAACATGTCGAGCAAAAAAAGAAAGTGGTTGGACGAATACGTACAATATGGATTCACGTGTAAAGAGGAACGTGATGGGAGTCAGCGTTCTCAATGCATGATTTGCAATGCCAAGTTGATCAATTCTAGTCTAGCACCGGCAAAACTAAAGGAACACTTCCTAAAGCTGCATGATGGGAAATACAAGAACACAACACTCGCTGAATTCAAGGTGAAGAGAGCCAGATTCGATGAAAAGGCTACTCTGCCTGTTCTCGGCTTCGTACCCATCGACAAACCGATCCTCACAGCATCGTACGAAGTTGCGTACCTGATCGCAAAGCAGGGCAAACCACACACCATTGGTGAAACACTCGTGAAACCAGCTGCGTTGAAGATGGCGAATATCATGCTGGGAAAAGCTGCTGAAGATAAGTTATCCCAAATTCCTCTTTCAAATGACACGATCAGCAGCAGAATAGACGACATGAGCAATGACATTTTGGCTCAAGTAGTTGCAGATCTGATTTCAAGCTCAGCAAAATTCAGCCTCCAACTCGATGAGACCACCGACATTTCCAATCTCAGCCAGCTTGTTGTATTTGTGCGCTATATGAAAGATGATGAGATAAAGGAAGATTTTTTTATTTTGTAAGCCTCTTACAACAACAACCAAGGCAGTCGATGTGATGACTTCTTCAGAGACAACAATTTTTCGTGGAATATGGTTTCTGCAATTTGTTCAGACGGAGCTCCAGCCATGCTGGGACGACACTCTGGTTTTGGAGCGCTGGTGAAATCCGATGCACCACACATCATTGTTACACACTGTGTTCAACAAAAACCTTGCCTCCAAAACTGGCAGAAGTACTAAAAATCGTAGTTGAATGTGTGAACTACGTGCAAAATAGTGCTATGAAGCACCGCATCTTCAAAGAGCTCTGTCAGGAAATGGGCTCTGAATTCGAGGTACTTCTGTACCATTCTAACGTTCGGTGGTTATCCCGGGGAAAGGTGCTGAATCGGGTTTTTGCCATGCGTGTGGAATTAGCCCTGTTTTTGCGAGAGCACCAACATTGTCATGCAGATTGCTTCGAAGATTCTGAGTTCATTCTCATCTTGGCGTACATGGCCGATATTTTCGATGCTCTCAATCGACAGATGCAGGGCGGTGGAGTCAACATCATCGAAGCGGAAGAAAACCTGAATGCTTTTAAAAAAAAAAGCTACCTTTATGGAAACGACGAACAGAGAATGACAACTTCACAAACTTTCCCCTGCTGGATGACTGCGTAAGTAAGATCGAAGACGTGTCTGGAATTGGAGACATTGCAGTACCTGGGGAGCTGAAGCAAGCGATTGCCATGCACTTAGATGTGCTCGCAAAGTCCCTCGACGGATACTTCCCCACCACACAGTCATATCCAGCATGGGTGAGACAGCCGTTCACGTTTAGTGTTGCGACAGCAGATGTCAACGATGAATGCCTCGACGAAATCATTGAACTTCAGCAGAGCCAGCTTCAACAGCAACTCTTCGGAACAACAACGCTCTCAACGTTTTGGTGTCACCAAATCGTACCATACCCTCGTATTGCCAAGAAAGCCCTTGAGATACTCACACAGTTTGTTACAACGTATCTTTGTGAGCAATCCTTTTCGAGGATGGTGGACATGAAAACTAAGAAAAGGAACAGACTTTGCTGCGAAAATGATATGAGAGTGGCACTTGCCAAGGTGAAGCCACGCATTTCTGAACTTGTATCTGAAAGGCAACAACAAAAGTCACATTGATTTGCAGTAAATATTCATTGAGTTATGTTTTTGTGTGAAATTCATGTTTTGTTTGTCAACAAACCGATCCTCACAGCATCGTACAAAGTTGCGTACCTGATCGCAAATCATTCATTGAGTTATGTTTTTGTGTGAAATTCATGTTTGTTGGTTTTGTTCTTTGCACACAGTGATTTTGTGTGCAACTGATGCATGATTAATTTTGTGCACTAATAAAATATATAACTCGGTTTCGCGAATCCTTACTATCGGTAGTGTAATTCAGTTTGTAACTGTCTTTTAGCATCTCTGAATTATTAAATACTTTTTATTGTAAGCCGCATCCAACTGATTTTTTCCTGCCGTGACTTCGTTGCTCAAACAACACGATAGAGCGAGAGGTCCGCGGCCTCCTGCAAGCAGAGGTCCCACTACCCCACAAATTTGGCATCCCTGGAGTGAGCATCTCTCAGTGGACCTCAGGACACGGACTGGACAAGGCGTTGACCGGCGATACCTTCGGGGCCCAACGGACAAAAGGTAGGCAGAACCTTTTTAATAAAATCTGTATAGTTATATAGGCGAAGGTCAGCGCTTCTGAAGGCCGGATAAGAAGAGAAGCTGCAGGAGGCCGGTGAAGTACAGGTGCTGGTCATATAATTAGAATATCATCAAAAAGTTGATTTATTTCACTAATTTCATTCAAAAAGTGAAACTTGTCTATTATATTCATTCATTACACACAGACTGATATATTTCAAATGTTATATCTTTTAATTTTGATGATTATAACTGACAACTAAGGAAAATCCCAAATTCAGTATCTCCGAAAATTAGAATATTGTGAAAAGGTTCCATATTGAAGACACCTGGTGCCACACTCTAATCAGTTAATTAACTCAAAACACCTGCAAAGGCCTTTAAATGGTCTCTCAGTCTAGTTCTGTAGGCTACACAATCATGGGGAGGACTGCTGACTTGACAGTTGTCCAAAAGATGACCATTGACACCTTGCACAAGGAGGGCAAGACACAAAAGGTCATTGCAAAAGAGGCTGGCTGTTCACAGAGCTCTGTGTCCAAGCACATTAATAGAGAGGCGAAGGGAAGGAAAAGATGTGGTAGAAAAAAGCGTACAAGCAATAGGGATAACCGCACCCTGGAGAGGATTGTGAAACAATACCGATTCAGAAATGTGGGGGAGATTCAGAAACAGTGGACTGCAGCTGGAGTCAGTGCTTCAAGAACCACTACGTACAGATGTATGTAAGACATGGGTTTCAGCTGTCGCATTCCTTGTGTCAAGCCACTCTTGAACAACAGACAGCGTCAGAAGCGTCTCGCCTGGGCTAAAGACAAAAAGGATTGGACTGCTGCTGAGTGGTCCAAAGTTATGTTCTCTGATGAAAGTAAATTTTGCATTTCCTTTGGAAATCAGGGTCCCAGAGTCTGGAGGAAGAGAGGAGAGACACACAATCCACGTTGCTTGAGGTCCAGTGTAAAGTTTCCACAGTCAGTGATGGTTTGGGGTGCCATGTCATCTGTTGGTGTTGGTCCACTGTGTTTTCTGAGGTCCAAGGTCAACGCAGCCGTATACCAGGAAGTTTTAGAGCACTTCATGCTTCCTGCTGCTGACCAACTTTATGGAGATGCAGATTTCATTTTCCAACAGGACTTGGCACCTGCACACAGTGCCAAAGCAAAAAGTACCTGGTTTAAGGACCATGGTATCCCTGTTCTTAATTGGCCAGCAAACTCGCCTGACCTTAACCCCATAGAAAATCTATGGGGTATTGTGAAGAGGATGATGCGAAATGCTAGACCCAACAATGCAGAAGAGCTGAAGGCCACTATCGGAGCAACCTGGGCTCTCATAACACCTGAGCAGTGCCACAGACTGATCGACTCCATGCCACGCTGCAGTAATTCAGGCAAAAGGAGCCCCAACTAAGTATTGAGTGCTGTACATGCTCATACTTTTCAGTTGGCCAAGATTTCTAAAAATCCTTTCTTTGTATTGGTCTTAAGTGATATTCTAATTTTCTGAGATACTGAATTTGGGATTTTCCTTAGTTGTCAGTTATCAAAATTAAAAGATATAACATTTGATATATATCAGTCTGTGTGTAATGAATGAATATAATAGACAAGTTTCACTTTTTAAATGGAATTAGTGAAATAAATCAACTTTTTGATGATATTCTAATTATATGACCAGCACCTGTATATTAACTTGAAAATCTAAAGTGATGAAACTGTATTGAGTGCGGAAACACATTTACAAACCGATAATTTGTGTGATACATGTCTGTAAATACCGTCCAGACACCGAGCTATGACGAGAGAAAATATACTGAGACGTCCGTCAGAGAACGGAGCGATCGCCGAGTAAAGCGCCGATTGATTAAACGATTAACAGTGAATTGCGGATAGATTACGCTCAACAGATGACAATCTCCGAGTAATCCTATACTGGCGTTCTGTGTTTAACAATACGGGGGCTTATGTACCGGGTGGGAACGAATTAGTAACAGACGAAATATTGGCTGAGACTAGCGAAGCTAAGCCAACGAGAATTCGCCGTAACTCTGCCCACAAGGGGGGGTGTGATTCTCGGAGAGTGGTTCGCTGGTTTTGACTTGAGTCTAAGGAGACTGAATCCCGGGGTGGAAAGGGGAAAGTACATTGGGGAAATTTGTAGTTTAGTATTGTGTTTTTTAAAATTTTTTTCAGAGCGAAGTCACGCTAACGAGTAAGGCTATTCTCCACCCGTGATGGGAGAGAATACTGATTGCTGAAGCGTGGTTAGCTGGTGTTGTATTCTCTGAGTGTCGCTGTGTTTACATCACGTGGTAAGAAAGAGTATAGTATTATATATAAGGCTACTGTGTAGCTTAGATAATATAGAGTAGAATAAATGGTGATTGAGATTAGACGTGAATGAATAGTTGGCCGGAGAAAGGCCTGCTCTGTTTTAACCCTAGCTATTTAGATAAAAAAACTAAAATAAACAATCGGGACATTGGTGAAAGGCCAAGTCCCGGTTTAGTGAAATAAAGAGTGTGTGGATTACTGAGAGAAAGGTGGCTGAGCCTTTTGTTCTGTGAGTGGGCTTCAGGCACGTCCTTGTGGCTGGTAAGGTCTTTTGTGTTAGCTTGCAGCACATGTTCCCGGCTAGTTTGGCCCGTTTTGAGTGAGCTGCAGGCTCATGCTAGCGGTTAGCTTGGCCTTTTGTTGTGTGCTGGCTAGTAGTTAGCTTAGCCTTTTGTTTTAGCTACAAGACACGTGCTGTGAGCACAGGGTCTTTGGAAAAAAAACTACAAAAATAAAATATGGAACTACAAAAGTTCGCCCCCTAGTGTCCGGGAATAGTAATTGCATTAGGACTACAGAAAGTCTGCCATCTGGTGGGCTGAAGTAGTAGGCACAAAATAGTTAAAAGGAAGTACGTCATCCAGTAAATTACAATAGGGTGAGTCTTGGAGCTTTATTATTTTAATTTCAGAGATTTCAATTCAACATTTTGATTTAGTTGATAAAGTAAGTTTTTAATTAGACATTTCTAACTACCACTGATTTATATAATCGTACTTGTTAGATAATTAATTCAATTTTAATCCAACAGTTAAAATAATTGTAATTTAACGTTTTAAATTCCATTGATAGTTTTGATTTAATTTCTTCAATTGTAAGGCTAGTTTTATTCATTTTAATTTACATTGTTAAATTTAGAAGAGGAATTTTAGTTCCAAGATTTTGATATTCACAATTTATTGTAAAGAATTTTTTTTTATAAATTTCCATTGCATACATTTTTACACGAATTACGATTAGAGAAGAGCTTCGTAGATAGTGAGGTAAAAAATAAAAACACTCCCAGGCTGCATGATGGTCACACTGAACACTAAGGAAATGCTGGGAAGAGCCAGAGAAAGGATGGAGGATCAGACTGAGCCCAAAGAAAGGAATGGGAGAAAATGAATGAAGGTTTCCGGAAGTGGTGGCCCCTACTGCTGATCACAGACGCAAGGTGTGGAAAGAGGCTGCGAGGGCAAGAAACGATGCCACTGCTGAGTATGAAGGAGCCAGTTTCACTAGCAGTTACGGCAAGAAAAGAGCCCTTGATAAAGAAGACAAGAGGTGCGCAGACACCAAACGGCTGCTCACCTATTGGAAGACAAGTGGAGATCAACACAGAATACACATTGAATCGAATGGATGAAGAAATAAGAGTTCGAAAGACTAAAACAGCAATTACGGGCAGAGAAAGAAGAGGGGAACAGAAAGAAGAAATGCAGACGAAACGGCAGACGTCAGAGAACTAGAACAAACCTGAGCAAATCTGCGACTAGAGGCAGAGCAAAGAAAAACAAAATTAAACAGAAGGACAAGGGTGACAAGTTTGAGACAGGAGTCTTGTACCTCAAACCCAGTAGACCAAAAACATCCCCAAGTGACGATGAATATCCTAACAGCACTGATGAGGAAGATGGAAATGAGGAGATGCAAGGAGCATCTGGAGGTCCTCAACCTCTCAGACGTTCCACCAGAGAAAAGAAGAAAACAGATCGCTATGCAAATTGGTTTTGTCCGGTAAGAGGTGAAATGCCATCATCATCTCCAGCCCAACAGTGCCCTCTGCTGGTGAAATCCAACGGACAAGCCGAGTTTGTGCCATGGGGACATCGAGATATGAACACACTGCAGGAAGCACTGCCATCGCTGGGAGGAGCCAGCCCGTGGATCTGTCTCTTTGAAAAACTCACGGCAGCGGATAAATTGGCACTTGGAGATGTACGGGCCATAATAGTTCGAACAGAGGGAACAGTTAAAATAAATGCCCTGGAAGCAGGAACAGGAACGTCTGGCAGACCAGAAGAGACCCCATTCGATAATTTCCGAGGAATCTTCTGGAAAATAATGCGAGAAATGTGGCCCACAAGACCAAACATGGCCGCTCTCACTGGAATGAAGATGAAACCAGAGGAAGAGGTGCATCAGTATCTAAAAAGAGCAGAATCAGAGTGGCCACAGGGGGGAGACATGACAGCAGTGAACCCATAATAGTAGTATGGCGAGACATTGTACGGAAAGGCCTGCCCCTACCAGTTCAAACAGCTCTGGATGGAGTACCATGGAAGATGCCATATGGAGGGATCATCTCACCAATCACCTTCAAAGACACTTAGCTATTGAAGCAAACGGACAGGAGGAGTTAAAGAAACTATCGCAGAGACTGCTGAAGAGTCAAATAGCAGAGGCCGACAGAGAAGCCAACAAGAGGAAACAACAGATAAGGAAACAGATGGCACTAACAGACTCAGCAGCCCCAATACCAAGCTGCACCTCTGGCCCATGTCCAGCAGCCCTAGTTCCCCCAGTGGTCTATTACCAACCCCCTCCACAGTACAGAGGTAGAGGCAGAGGACGTGGATATGGCAGAGGGAGAGGATTCCAACAAGGCAACTATGTAAGACCTAGTGATGAATGCTATATATGCAAACGAAGAGGAATCTGGGCAAGAGACTGCCCATATGGACAAGGAGGTGAAATACAGTTCAGTGCACCACAAGGACGTGCTTCATTTCCATCACGACAGCAGCAGTACGCAAGACCTGGTCCACCAGAACCAACTGTAGCTCCCCTCATGAGACCTCAGACTCAACAGATGCCCATGCTGCCACCAGGACCATGGAACGGTGCTGACCGACAAGGTCAGTACTGAGGAGGCCCAGAAGATCCAGAAGCATGTGTGGTTTACAGGGCTCAGACAAAACCAATGGTGACCTGGAGCGTTGCCGGAGTTGACATTGAAATGATGGTTGACTCAGGTTTCGTAAGCATGAGGCTGCGGCACCAAAGTGGGAAAACACCCCCACTCTCAGAAGACACCATGAGAACAGTTGGATATTCGGGAAAGACAGAGGTGCAGAGATTCACAACACCATTGGAAACCACACTAGGAAGACAAAGCTTGTTACATCAATTCCTGTATTCTCCCAAATGCCCTGTCAACTTAATGGGAAGAGATCCAATGACTAGAGTCGGAGCTGAAATGAAATGTTCAGCGGACGGGTTAAGGATCACATTCAAGGGTCAGCCTCTCACACCATGGCAGACATACGGAGAAAGAATTCTCTTCATGACAAATTCTGAAGAACCAGAGGTAAAGACTGAGGTGTTTTGGGCCAGGCTGTTACCAGGAGAAGGGGAACAGCCTAGCATCAACAAAACGTATCAAGACTGGAAGCCATGGATCAACAGTCAAGGAGCATATGGCCTTCCAATCGACCCATTCCATTGCACCTGCAACTACCTGAGAACACCTGATGAAGAATACACCAATGCATGGGAGCAAGAAAGAGAAGGCGTTCAATAAATGATTAGGATCACTGATATCTTTGTGGGTCCAGAAGGAGTAGCAGCACATTGTGAACTCACTGAAACCCAAGCACAATGGTATGAGCTGAACCATGAAAGTGTACCTCATGTCACACTGGCCATGGCAGCCGGTCAAGAAGCCCGTTCATTAGGACCGATGATGAAAAGAGCCCAGGAAACAACAAACTGGTGTCCCACCACTTCCGCACTACTTCACCACAGCCCAGATAAGATAATTTGGAAAATAGCACAGTGTAGCAGAGAAAAAGGCATATTGGAAAAGCAGGAACTGGAAAGACACCATGGTCGTGAGTTGTCTGACCACCCAGCAGCGGAAGACTTGCTAAACCGAATGCCAGAACATCTATGGGCAAAAGGAGACTATGATGTTGGGTGCACCCCGCAGCATTCAGTGAAAATAGAAAAGAAATCTGGACAGCTTTCTGTGTGGAAACCACAGTATCGACTCAACAAAGATTCTGTAGAAGGGATAACAGACACCATTCATGGTCTGCTCGAAGCAGGAGTGTTGAGACCATCAGACTCTCACTGGAACACGCCTATATTGCCCGTCCCCGAACCCGGAGAATGGTACATGATTTGAGGGGAAGTAAATCAAGCCACCAAGACAAAAGGGATCGCAGTGCCCAACTCATATGTGGCGCTACAGAACATAAGTCCACAACACCAGTATTTCACTGTACTGGATCTGGCAAACACATTTTTTTGCCTGCCAAAGATACACCTACAACCGAATGCCTCAAGGGTTTAAGGATAGCCCCGGCATATTCAATGCAGCATTGAAAGAAGATCTGAAAGAACTCAAATTGCCACAAGGAGTGACCCTGATTCAGTACGTTGACGATCTACTGTTGGCAGCACCATCAGCAGAAAGCTGTCTAGCAGCAACGGAAGCTGTGCTACAATATTATAAGTGAGCACTACATCACAGCCACGTATGAAGAAATATATTTAAGAAAATATATTTATGAAAAGATCGCAACGACTTGGTAAAAAAATGGTAATATATCAATAGACGGACCGCCACTTGTGCTTAATAATGAGTTGTCATTCAGTCTTTTATTTATTAAGTCAGACCTCGTCAGTGTCCAGGAAACGTTTTGGTTTAGGGCAGTGGTTCTCAAACTTTTTCTGTCACGCCCCACTTAAGAAAAATGTTCACGCCCCACCGCCCCAACAAAATTGTAACAAAATGGTCCATGTTGAATTTTTATAGAAACAACATTTTGTGACTCTCCATCTGTGCGTTTTCAAATAATAAAGAAAATTGCAATCACTGTCGAGTAAACCAGATTGCTCCATCAGACAACAAATAAATTGTGCAATCACTTTGTTAGAACTATGCAAATATAGATCTATCCATGCAAAAAATAGCTTATTGTGGCAATTAACCTGTTTTGCACTGAATATCCTTTCAAGATAACAAGTGCAACCTGTGAAAAACTAAAAACAAGTTCAAATATTTGGCAATAAAGAGTTTTACACTGCATATCTTTTCAAAACAGTAACGTGCAACCTGTGCAAATCTAAACAGAATTAGTGCAGATATGTGTGAGCTATCAAGTTTTATCAGTATTAGTGGCTGCAATGAGCCTGCTTTCCACTACAAATATTTTTAAAACGGGGCTGCAGACTTGATACGGCCACTCTCAATTCATGCTTAGATCTTGCTGAGCAGTTTAAATTTCTGAGCTGCAAAGTTGGCAAATCTCCGGGTGAACTCTGTGCCAAGTGCGCCCAGTTTATCAGCAAAATGCGCAGTCGGGAGCCTGTTATGATCCACAACCTGTTATATCGTGTCACAAAACCAAATTTGTACTACCCAGGGCACAAAACCAAATTTGGACTACCCAGGGCACAAAACTCTGGCCGGGCTGGAGTTCTACATTTACCCAGGGAGGGGTGCCCGGGACCGGCTGGAGAGGGGGTTAGAGTGGTAGCTGCCGGAGGTGTCTCTGCGGGGTTAGGGTGAGGGGTGTCTGGGTAGGTGTGCTGGGTTGGATGGAGGGGTGTTGTGGCGATATTTTGGCCAAGGAATGTGCCCGATTCCTGGGTGTGGATGAGTGGAGAGTGGGGGGTGCTGTGGAGGTATTTTGGCCAGGTAATGTGCCTTATTCCTGGGTGTGGATTAGCACAGAGTGGGTGGGTGTTTTTGGAAGTGTGTTTTATTATCTTTTCCCTCACTTTCTTCATCTTTTTCGGCCTGAATCAAGCAGAGGTGGTGGTGGGACTGCCAGGGGACGTTGTGGAGGTGCTGTATCCGCGTCATGTGCCGTTTATGGGTATAGATCAGTGGATGAGGGGTGTGTTGTGGAAGTACTTTTCCCTCACTTTCTTCATCTTTTTCAGCCTGCATCAAGCAGAGGCGGTGCGGGGACGTGCAAGGGGAGGTTGTGGAAGTCCTCTACCCAGGGAAGGTGCCTCGTTTGTGGGCATGGATGAGTTGATAGTAAAGGGGTGTTCTGGAGAGTCTGTAGCGATGAAAGGTGGCTCGTTTCTGGGCATGAATGAGTTGATAGTAAGGGTGTGCCATTTCGGATACAGCTCCGGGTATGGCCCGACCCAAATTGTCCTTTTTGGGCCAACTCCAAATGGCACTAATGGTCCCATTCCCATTTGGGGCCACTGAGGCCATTTTGGATACAGCTCTGGGAATGGCCCAACCCAAATGGCCCTTAATGTTCTCGCACGTCCCAGGCCTCAAGGTCGCCTAAGGCTGGTAAGAGAAGTGTTGGCGTACACATGGCTGCATTTATGTTTAACTGATCATTTTAACAGCCATGTCACCCACAAGGTAAAACAGTAGCATATTAGTTCTGTATATGCGAGTGAAGTAATGTGCGCCAGTGTACTGACATATGAAATGTCTCATTCAACATGGACAGACGAAACTACGAAACATTTAATAAAATGTAGATCAGAAAATGATCACCTGTTCACAGGGAAGAGGTCTACAGCCAAGAAACAGTCAAACCTAAATCAGTTTTGACAACGCTGTGTCTGCATCGATGAACAATGCAATGTCCACGTACCTACTATGTGTGTGCTATAGTTAATATGTATGTAGCTTATTGTTAGTCACCACACTCAGGCTCTTCCCCTCACTTTGAATGTGAGACTGGCCTGAATCAAATGGTATATGCGACAAACATTGCTCATAACAGACTTTGAATAAGATTTATTATCCGTCAGCCAATTAACATCAGATGCCCTTATATGAAACATCATTATGATGTATGATATGTCTGGGATCATATGCCATAAGTTGACATGTTTTGTCATACTCTATAGAGACATCATGAAGATTGTTGGACTCGAGGACCAACTCACCTCCACACAGGTGTCCAAAAAAATTTGACAACCTAAAACGAAAATACAAGGTGAGATATTTTTGTTGTTGAATTGTTGAGCTCAGTTCACTTCCATGTAAAGCACTAGTGACATAATGCATCCCTTCCCAGTGCACACTGATAAATCCCCTTTTATATTTTACAGGAGGTAAAAAATCCACCCAACTGGGACGGGGACAGATGGAGGGGAGGCCACAGCAGCTACTTGGCCACGGTTTTCCCTGATACACGAGGCCATCGGGAGGCAGCTCTCTATTGAGCCCACAGTCCTGATAGACTCATGTGTTGGGGGAAACCATGAACTTGTAGCTGACATGGCCCCCAGTGGTAGTGACTCATCATCCTCTGGAGTGTGACAGCCAATTGTGGCCAGGCATGTGAAGAAGAGGATTCTGCACAGCCTGGCACAAGTAGCTGCCGCACCACAGAGCAGGATAATGAGCAATCTACCTCGGCCTGTTCCCCACCCAGAAAAAAACAGGTCATTCGGGGGGACCTGATGGCCTTATTGAAAGAGGAGGCCAAGAAGGAAGAAGAGCGCTTTCAGGCTGCACAAGCAAACGCCGCTAGATTTTTTTATTTGTTTGAGGAGTTGGTTAAAAAACAATTTATAGTTTATTTATTTACCAAATACGCTGTGTTAAGGAGGGTTATTTATTTTGTCATGTGTTGGACAGTTTTTTGTTATGGATATATTTTTTTGTCATACTATGTTGTAAATAAGCATCTTGCTTTACTGTCAAATCCCGGGTCAATGATTTAGTTGCATAAATCAAAGGTCTCTTCGAACATTCCTTTTCCAGAGTTCTCCAAGGACAGAAGTGTGGCATAACACTTTGTCCAAGTTTTTAATCACGGCATTTCATGCAAATATTTATTCACCTTTAATAAAGTATATTCATCACCACAAACGGTAAAATGTGCTAAGCTAAATCGTTCCAATAAAAATACAGACTTTCCTAAACAGGTAAGGAGATGTTGGGAACAAACAGGAATGATGATTTGTATACAGCACACAACTTACTTAAATATACTTTAGTAGAGTATTGCACAACACAAACTTAAAAAGGTAACTTAGACATATACATAACTAATTATAAAAGGCGCTTCAAAAGGCACAAAGCTTATGTGTGGTGTCCCAGGCCTTCATGTTATTTCCTTTCAGAATGAGTCACTGGTTCTTTCACTGGTGAAACAGCTCTTGAGTCCATATACAAACAAACTCTAAACACTCTGGACAAAAAGCCATTGCATTTTCATCACTGTAGGGTACTGGAGAAATACAATTTACTGAGTTTAGACAATTTTAGATTATTTTTCAATTTGTGCCTGGTTTATAACATTTTAAATGTTTGGCCCCTCCACTCCGTGACTTTGTGTATACTCGCTCAGTAAATTCTATTAGATCGTCAAGAATATCCTCTATACGAGACTGTACCATACCATTTTGCCGCACTGCATTTGGGTAATTAGCCTTTCCTGTAAAAGCCACAAATCAGTGGAACACCCTGTCTGAAGATGTGAGGAGCTGCAGCTCTATCAGCACTTTCAAAACACTTTCATGGCAAACATACATTTGTTGATACTATTGTGTGTAGCTTTGTATTGTGTCTCTACCTTGTACTGTTTGTTAATGTGCTTTCCTTGTTTTGACCTGCCAAGGGACTACAGATGCTAATTAACTTAAAGCTATAATCTGGTACGGTGCTTCAAATGGGGACATGTTTTAAACTGTGCATGGTCCCTTTTAAATTAAAAAATAAAAATTGTATTATAAGTTTCTGGGGCGACTATGGTTCAGTGTAGAATGGGTCATTCTTCAATCAGAGGATCGGTGGTTCGATCCCAGGCTCCACTAATTCATGTCAATGCGTCTTTCTTAACCATGAATTGCTTTGAATGAGTATGAATGGTTAGTCAGTCCTGATGGGCAGGTAGCACCTTGCCTTGGTAGCACAGTCCTAAAGTCAGAGTAGTCAGAAGACTAGAAAGGCTATACAAAGACACTTCCATTTACCATTTATTTCAACCACAGAACAAAACAATTTTTGTGATACATGTTTATCACAATGAGACTAAAAAAAAGTCCAAGAAGCTAAACCTTCCTCAAAGAGCTCCTAATCCAGACTTATTTTTGTAAACATGTCTGGATACGTACATTGAGAGCAATGCAAAAAAAAAGATGATAAGAGTCAAATTCCTTGTATGAGTAAACTACACTACCAATAAAGGTGATTCTGACAAAACAGAGCTTGTATTGCATATTTTAACTTAAATTTGTGTATTGGAAATATAGCCCCAATATGTAAAATTAGCACACACCACAGATGTTGCCTAAGGTGTTATGTATTTTATTTTGGTGGGTCTTAATGATGGAGATAGCGAAAGCAGGTATTATTGCTAGAATATTGTTGTCAGGGTTTAGTTTTGAAAAGACCCACATGTAGATGTGGACAGGTAGACTGGTACAGTCCAGTGATTTACAGGCTTAGAAGCACTGACTCTGCACAACAGATAAACAGCTAAATAGTGAGCAGGGAACAACAGTCCGAAACAGCAACGATGAACTGACAAGAACAAAGGACCTGAGGTGGTATAAATAGTGACTGACTAACGAGGAGAAGTGAGAACAGGTGAGCAGCAGGTGAGGTGAGTGCAGGACTAATGAGGGACAGGTAAAACTGATCAGGGCAGACAATCAAAAGGAAATAAAACCAAACATGACATATGAGTAGTGAACTTTAAAATAAAACAGTGAACAGACAAAACAAAAACCCAAGACCATGACTGCTTTTTTGAAGCTTAGCCTTTGGCAGCATGTCAACTCCCTTAAGATAACTTTACAACGATATATGCCAATAACCTTTTGAATTTATCAAGCGTAAACCTATGTAAGAAAAACAGTAAACACAAAAAACGTTTGTATGACTAGAACGTTTTCTTTTTAGTGCATTTTAGATTGAGGATGTTCCGAAGTGAGGAAGTCCCAGCGGTATCAAGGTCACCAAGAGTCTTCCTTGGAGTGATTTGAGTTGGGCTGTTTATGGACGGGACACAATTCATATGCTCATGACTAACAATTTAACACTTTTAGACTAGATCAGGGGTATTCAACTAAAATTCAACAAGGTCCAGTTAGAGAGACTTTCCTCACGCAAAGGTCCAGAACATCACAGTAATGTCTAACTTGCACTATGATTTAGTCCAATATATATTGAAGTAGCCAACAGTTGTATTAGCTACTGTATGTAGTCAACAACTGACTGTCAAATCAAAAGAAGAAAGTTCAATTGAATAATATCTCAACAATATTCATCATCAGTTTTCAAATTGAACTGGATGAATTATAAATAATATATATTCTAAGGCATGCATTTAAATGTAAATTAAATAACAAAGCTTTTGAAACACTTGTTTCAGCTCTATTCCTCTCTGTTAACATCATTGTTGCAGTGAATTCATGTGTTAGGATTCTGATCATATTGGATTCTTGGAGTGTTAATTTTTTCTGACTCCATTTCAGATGTGAGTGGGTACGTTTGTTCAAAAGATTTGTTCTTTGTCTCGTAGTGGTGCTGCACAGTGCTGCTTTTAATAATCCTCACAGCCTCTGAACAAATGAGACGTACTGGTTTTAAACTGAACACATGAGACATACTGGTTTTAAACTGAACACAGAAGACATACTGGTTTTAAACTGTCCGTAATAAGAATTCATCTTTTTAAGAGTCTGTCCATTCATGGTTAAAAACTCACATTATGCTACTCTGTGTTGCTACCCGGCTAACGTTAACGTTATGATCTTGAAACAGTTGTAGGGTTGGTCCCGGTGCTAACATATGAATAAAATAATACTCATGATTGCTGTTTGTTGTATTTGTCACATGAAATTTTACACGGTATCGTTACAACTCCAGAGAAATACATCGTATCAGCCCCTTCAATTTGTACGTTAAAGTTATTCACCATAAAGCACACACTTCCTCCTTTCAAGAGTTCTCCGTTCTGTCAGATCGGTATTTAGAAAAAGAGTCATGGTTGAATGGCGATATTTATGCTTGTTAATTCTCCAATATTTGCATGAAAATAATTCTCCAAAATGCACATAAACCATAAACAAGACCCCTCTGCCTCGGAGGTTGCTGCATGGCTGTGTGCAAAAGAGCAGAGCAGATTAGTAGTGATGAGCAAATCATGAGTGAATCATTCAAAATAAACAGAGCTTCATCTAACGGCTAAGAAGATATCTAGTCTCCTGGCTGAGGCTGCATTTCCCTATGGTAAAATGATGAACGGTTAACTACATAAGAAATATAATTGCAAGATTTCAATAAAAAACATGTATTCCTGACTAGATGGTCCCAAATTATTATCTATGCCAGGAGAATCATGCGATCGGTGGCGTATGCATGGACGTGTGTTTGGCTAACAGCTAACAGAGCTACACACACAGCTGCTGCTCTGTGGCCAGCGAGACAGTTATTGTGTGCTTCAGCCTCACGTTTACCTGCATATTGTTTAGAACGCAGTGGCGGGCTGTGTATTTTATACCTGGGCCTTCAACGCTGTCCTACTAGTGTTGAGCCACCTCCTAATAACCTCATTATGACACCACAGCTACAGGTTATTAGGGGTGTAACAATACATGTATTCATATTGAACTGTTCGGTACGAGGCTCACGGTTCAGTATGCATTACAAAACAAATAATGTTTGAATAATACTATTGCATTTAGAAAATGCAGAAGCTTAAATTGTGGGAAATATAATGTTCTCTCGGTGGAGCCACCGCGCTCAACCTAGCAACCCACCCAACGTAACAGACAATGTACTGTCTGACACGCCCACCACGGAAAAACAACATTGTACTTTGGTGAGGCACGTGTGTTCTGGGAGGCGGGCTAGCAGGAAAACTAGCTTAGCAGGAAAACCAACAGCAGCGCACACACTGCAAACTCTCCCCGCAGCAGAGAAACAGGGCTAACGCAATCGCCACACAATCTTCATTTCTCTAGACCAGGGGTGTCAAACTTACGGCCCGCGGGCCGGATCAGGCCCGCTTACGAGTTTAATCCGGCCCGCGAGATTATTTTGCAAAGCATAAAATGAGCTGCAATTTTTCAATGAAAAAAACTGCTGTTCGAAATGTGTCCACTGGATGTCGCAATAGCAATTCTGTTAAGCAAGCGAACTGTTTATACCGGGGTTGAGCAAGAAGGCTACAGCTAGTCCGGAGCTAGCTTGTCATTCTGCTTGCCCGATTTAACCATTACGTGCTTTGGCACCCTCATTGCCCCAAAATGTCTCTGTCAAAAAAGAGAAAAGTGGACGCAGAGTGCAGACTGTTCCAAGAAAAATGGTCATCCTCCTATTTATTCACGGAATTGAATGGGAAAGCTGTGTGTTTGTTGTGTTTACAGCAAGTTTCAGTGCTGAAATAATATAACGTTCGTCGCCACTATGAGACTCTTCATGCCGACAAATACAACTTTCAAGGACAACAGAGAAGAGAGAAGGTGAATGAATTGTTGGCGGGTCTGAAGAAACAGCAGTCTGTGTTTACTCATAGCCGAGAAATCAGTGACGCTGCAGTGAAAGCCAGCTACCTTATTGCTAATGAAATTGCAGTGGCTTCAAAGCCATTTAGCGAGGGGGAATTTGTGAAAACATGCATGCTGAAGGCTGCGGAGATTGTGTGCCCTGAAAAGCGCCAGGCTTCTGCAAATATCAGCCTGACAAGAAACACAGTTGCAGACAGGATTTCTGATCTTTCGGTGGATTTGGACAGCCAATTGAAGCGCAAAGTAAAGTCATTTATTACGTTTTTAGTTGCAATTGACGAAAGCACGGACATTACAGATGTTGCGCAACTGGCCATATTCATCCGCGGAGTTGATGACACTTTGACCGTCACCGAGGAGTTCGTGGAGTTGGTGCCAATGACGGATACTACAACAGCAGCTGATATTCTCACCGCACTCGTCGGCGCCCTGGACAGGGTCAGAGTGGACTGGTCCCGCGCTGTCAGCCTGGCTACAGATAGTGCGCCCTCAATGATCAGGAAAAAAGCCGGTGTTGTGACAAAGTTCAGAGAGAAAGTGCAGACTGCAAATGGAGGACGTGATTTTTGGACTTTTCACTGTATTTTGCATCAGGAGGCTTTGTGTTGCAAGTCATTAAAGATGGATAACGTCATGAAGGTGGTCATCCAAACTGTTAATTTCATCCGATCCAGAGGCCTGAATCACCGTCAGTTTGACAGCCTTCTCAGAGAGAAAGACCACAACTATGGGCTGCCATACCACACCGAGGTAAGATGGTTAAGCCGAGGTGCTGTGCTGAGGCGTTTCTTAGAATTACGAGAGGAAATTGAACAGTTCATGGAAAAAAAGGGCAAACCAGTGTTAGAATTTCAGTCCACAGAATGGATGCAGGACCTTGCATTTATGGTGGATGTTACAGAGCACTTGAACAAATTGCTGCAAGGGCGCAACAAAGTTGTCATGCAGTATTATGACAGCATGTGTGCGTTCAAGTTGAAGCTGTCATTGTGGGAGATGCAACTCGCAGGTGGTGATGCAGCTCACTTTCCTGGTCTGAAAGATGTGTGCGCGACCCAACATGCCGCAGAAATGAAGCGGTTTCGATAAAATAACGGGACTATTGCGGGAGTTTGAGCAACGCTTACAGATTTTTGGTGAACTGGAGAAAGACTTCAAAGTTTTTTGCTTGCCATTCACCGCGAATGCCTCTGATCTACCCGTCAACATCCAACTTGAAATAATAGACTTGCAGTGTGACTCAGATTTGAAGGGCAAATTTGCCGCAGCTGGCTTGGACACATTTTATCGGTATCTCTTGCCACGTTACCCCAACTTGACAGCCCTTGCTGCAAAAGTGTTGTGCATGTTTGGAACCACATATCTTTGTGAGCAAGTTTTCTCTGTAATGAGCAATTAAACAAAGCTGCGCTCAAGACTCACGCACAAGCACTTGAATAACATCCTAAAATTGGCTGCCACTCAAGATGTGACGCCTGATATTGATGCACTTGTGAAAGCTAAAAGATGCCAGGTTTCAGGAGTGAAATAAACAATGCGTAACTCCACTTAAAATGCTGCATGAGACACTGCACCCTGATATAGTTCTGTGAAAATGATTGTCTTCTGTGGAAATTTAAAGAAAGTGAACAGTGTGTGATTTACTGTAATAATGTCAGTCACTTCAGTTCATAAGTTTGGTTTGTTGAAATTGTTCGTGCATTGCACAGCTTTTATTTTTCTATCTATAAATAGTTTAGCCTACAAGGCAGGGAGTAACTCAACCCTCTTGAATAGTTTCTACCTCAGTTTGTATGGTTTGTCGAGTTTGCACAGGATTAATATGTGGAAATGACAAATGAGGTATTTGATACCTAGAAGAGTTGTTTTATTTATTTATTCATTATTTATTTTGTTCAATCCCAGATAGGCTGTGACTTAAAGTTTAATTGCTTTGTAGATACACTGAGACAAAGTCTAAGTTCCAATCACTGAGGCATTGTGTTCTTGAAATTGCACCAATTTTTTCCTCAGAATTTTCAACTAGCTTGAAATGTTTTGTCAAGAGGATTATTTGTGATGTGTACATTTTCAGAATGTGCTTGTACTATTTTGGACCAAAGTAAAACAAAGAAAACAATCTGAAGTTGTCGTTATTTTTAAGTTATTATGGCATGATTTTACCTGTCCGGCCCACTTGAGAATAGATTTTCCTCCATGTGGCCCCTGAGCTAAAATGAGTTTGACACCCCTGCTCTAGACCATAATTCTTGATTTGTTAAAGAAAACAAAAGCCCAAACAGAAAATCAAATATCCGACCCTAACCTCTACAGGTCATTTGTTTTGTGTATGTAATGAAGCTCAACACCTACAAATACACTAACTACACTAAATGTTGTAGTTGAAAGCTCAAACCTCTCCCAGATCATAGCCCAATGGGTTGAGGGGCTCTCTGCACAATGTTTTCTTTGATAAAGTGAAGCATTCAAGAGCTAGAGAGGTATGAGTGCAGAGATTTCAGCCGAGGTCAACCAAAATGTAATTTGGTTTCAGCTGTTCCATTGTAATTTCATATGGTATATAATTATATATTTCACTTCTTTTATGACTAATAGTGTTCAATCTATCATATGCAGCAGTTTGGCATCATTTAGAGAGCCTGGATCCTCTCTGAGCCTGTTTATGTCTGTCATCCATGGGATTTTCTCATCTGGCTTCCAGTCCAGGTCTCCTAGCTCAGCCTATGGTTGGTTGATTTCAGTCAATGGACCCTCCTTAGAAGCGTCTGAGTCCTGGCTTTTTAACAAACACATCGTGATTTTGATTGACAAAAGCGTTAGCCAGTAGGGAGTAAAACCGTGGCGCGTCACCTAAAACGTGCGCACCACATCGCCGAAAATGGAGCCCACTCCCCCCCTCGCGTTGGTATACAGGCCCGTGTTTCTACACATAGACATTTCAGCGACGCACCGGAAATACGTAGAAATATTGTTGATGGAAATAAGCAGAGATTTACAGCAGAACAACGAAAAGGTAAGGAGCTTTGGATGATTTTGAAGGATATCACGCATTGTGTTTCTGGTGTTTGTTTGCTCACAGCCTTGTGAGGATTTACCAGAGAGATGGTAGTTCTGGAATCTGTGTCGAATGCTCGTGCTTTTTGCTATCTCGGTTGCCTATGCTAACAGTTAGCTTTGTTATGCTAACTCGGAGAAGAGCGAGTTATGGTTAGAAATACGTGATTTTGTGATAAATCTTTTAATTGCGTACACTATTTGTGTAGAATGGTGTTTGGAGTGTGTAAGAATGTCTTAGATTGTTTGTTTTACCCAGATTTTGAATTTTGGGGGGGAATTTTTTTTTCTCTTCATATTCATAAATACATGCATAAATGGACTTTTTTGGACGGTAAATGCTACAGCGGACCCGAATTTGGGTCCGTCGGGCTTAACAGGCTAAAGAGCATGAGTCATTCAAATATTACTCGCATCAGAGGGAACAATATTGGCCATATCATAAAAACGACACCATAGTTACTGCAACGCTACTGCAGATGTAATAATAAACAAAAGCAGTTCACTTACCAAAGCTGCTGTTCACTATTTAAAGACAAAGTATATCCTCCTTTCTTAGTTAACAAAGAGTTCAATACAGAGGTTGTACAGAACATCGGTGCGGTTCAAGTTCCAGCCAGAGGTCCTCCTGCGAACGTGTTCGTTGAGTTGTACATCCACTCGGGTCTCAGCAAAAGTTTTCAAAAGCAGCTTCTAAGTGTCCTTTCGTACTATGGTGTCTTGTTGCTGCCTTGGTTAGCCACCTCAGCTTAGCAAATCCAGCATAGCTCCAAACCCCAAGACGCCCAGTCGCTAATAAAATGCATTCCCAGCCATAAGATGCAACGTTTCTCCGACACTGTTAGCCAGGAATACCGTTTGTAGATGCTGGACTGAAAGTGGCGCACAAATCCTTTTCCTGGCTGGGTCAGGGCTGATGTCCTGCTTTTCTTGAAATGTCCTTCTCGAGAAATCCATTTCTCCTCCTCCTTCAGCCATTGAGTGTCAAAAAAATAAAGCTAGCTAATAAAAAGAGAAAGAATCTACACCAAGTAAAACACTATAAATGTCATGCCAATGTCATAACGTCTTACATATCTTTCAACTTGAACTATTACTCCTACTACAAAGTTCTGCTAGCTAGCTTTACTTTCACAACAGTCACGCTAGCCCACTGACCAATCACACCGCACGTTAATGCTGACTTACAAAAAATGTAAAGAATACGCCCAACATGTCGAACTAAAAATCTGATTGGCTGAAGACTATGACAATCAACAATATCGTCCCCATTAACTTAAACTGCAAAGACTTCCTAGCGGGCCTCTCTTCTTACCTAGAGACATAAGCTGTGTCTCAATTCAGGGGCTGCATCCTTCGAAGGCTGCGTTCGTAGACCGGTTGCGTCACACGGCAGCGACTAGGCTGTCCCATTTTGCAAGTTTGTTGAAGACTCCTTCGAATGCAGCCTTCAGGTCCCAGATTTGGAGGACACATCTGATGTATCCTTCGCGGCCCAGCATATCCCGAGATGCATTGCGTGTCGGTGAAGATTTTTATTTTATCCAACATGACGAAGATTGATGCTAGAGCTGGAGAAGCGGCAGCTTTCACGTTCAAATGTAAGTATTGGGTTTTAACTCACTCGAATATCACCGATACTAATGTTAAAACAAAATATACCATTTAATAACATCACACGTTTGTTAAAATGGTCGGTTAAGTTACGTGACGTTCGTAGCTTACAAGCTAGCTGACTAGCCAACTAACATTACCGGCAGCTTCTCTTCTATTAACGGGAGTTTATAACATCACGTTTGTTAATAGTAGTAACGCTAGCTGCAGCTCGTCTGCCTGCATCCGACCGTAGTTAGCCTTGGAAATTAACTTCACTTTCTAACCTTAGATGTTGACTAATATCTTACTGAGATTGTGACAATGTTACAGATAAATTATACTTCATATTATGTCCACAAACGACCTAACGAGCTCAGGTAGACCGGTTGTGAACCTGAAATATCACTTTAAGTTCGGTAACGTTAAGATTAACTACACGATTAAACTGAACTTGAGTATTTTGCTAAATCTTTTTTGTGGTGTGAAGCAAAACTAACTATACATTTTGTTTTGTTACAGGGAGCCAGGAGCAAACGGCTCAGTTTATTAAGTTGAGGGGGGAGATTGATGGCCTCTTCACGGGGGCCAAACATTCAGCAAGCGTTGCTCGGAAGTAAGACATTAGTTCATTTGTAATATCTCCATTTGACCATCCTGTACTGAAGGTTACAGTTACATTAGTTCTCATCTTATATTACAGTTAAATTAGCTCTCATACTGTACAAAGCCTTTCCTAATAGGACAACCAGTAGAGGAGAATACACTTCTGATGTGTTATTGTTGCTGTCACACAGATGACAGTTGTCTGTCACCTTTTTCTTTCTTTTTTTTTAATTGAAAATAAGGCGTTCATGTAAATTATTTCTATGTGAATTTGTGTATATTCTGCTGTGTAAAAATGGTCAAGTTTGCATATTTGTGTTAACATTATTGATAACTGTTTAACTTTTCATCATTTTGTCAATGTGATTAGGACAATTTTGGAGAAGATGTGCCTGCAGGGGAGGGTGAGTCCCTTGCAGGCAAAAGAAAAATGGGACAACCTCAAGAAGAAATATAAAGTATGTGCATATGTGTTACTACAAGTTAATTAACATGTTTGCCGACATTAATTTTACTGCTGTTGTTTTTGCTAACTGTCTTGATTGATGTCCTCTGCCTTAGGATTGCAAGTATCCAGGGTCAGGAGAGGGAGTGAGTGGGAAACCCACTGCTGCAACTTGGCCGTGGTTTGTCCTCATGGATGAGGTGTTGGGACAGAAGCCGTCCATAAACCCCCCTGTCCTAACTGCCTCCAGGGCCAAGTCATACAGTGGGTGACCAGGAGGAGGAGGAAGAAAAGGAAAAGGAGAAGGAGGAAAGTCAGCCAGGGCCAAGTCAACCGAGAAAGAGAAAGAGAGAGCAGAAAGATGAGCTGATGGAGCTGATGAGAGAGGACATGAGGTTGCAGAGGGAGGCAGAGGAGAGAAGAGCGCAGGGGAAATATGGACAGGCTCTTTTCTCTACTGGAGAAAATGATAGAGAAATAATGTAAATACTTGTAAATAAATTCAAATAAAGTTGTTTTGTTAAATACATTGATTTATTTATTATCCTGTTTTGTTTACTGACGAACATATAAAAACAATTAAAAAAAAACATTAAATGATTGATTTAAAAAAAAACAACAATATTAATTAAGACATGAATATTTGAACATCAAAAACATTAACATGAACTGTGTGTATACACACAATTAAACTGAACATGTATACAATAACTAATGGGGTGACACAACAAAGGCCCTGGTGTTGTGGTACATCTGGGTGGTCTCCAGAGTGTTTTGGGTGCATCGCCACTGTCCACCGCATCGTCTGCCAACTGTGTTTGCAGGGCTGGCTCATCGACGGCTGCCATGTCACTAAGACTTTTTTTCAGAAATGAGGAAGTATAAAAGACGGCATACAAAAAAATAATTCATGCACACGCTTATTTTGAAATAATCAGTCCTTACACAAAATGTTTCAACAGTGCTACAAAACATTTTTAGTAGATAGGTATCTTAGCTTTACAATTGTTATACTTGCCTAAAAATAATCGTGGTCACCGGGTACCTCCTCCAGGGCAGACACCTCTGCAGACAGGTAGTCCCGCCAGGGAGCACCTGTTGCCTCCAAACCGTTCTCATCCTCTGCCATGTCCTCCACGGGCTCGTCCTCTGGGGCCATGATGTCCCCAGCCCCCAGACAGATGTTGTGGACGGTACATCATGTTATGACCTGAAATGGTAAAATGGCAAATGTGTGTGTGTGTGTGTGTGTGTGTGTGTGTGTGTGTGTGTGTGTGTGTATATATATATAAAAATATGATGTGATCTACTGTTCTTCAGTATCCTAAAAAGTATTGTTGAGTGATTACTTACATGAGGTACGAAGGTCTGGTGCACCTCCAGAGCTTGCAGGAAGATGGCCCGAAATCGGCTCTTCATCATTCCAAAAGCACGCTCTGTAATGGAGCGTGCCCTGGAATGATGGCTGTTGAAGCGCTGGGGTCCCACACCTTGCAGTGGCCTCTCGTAAGGAGTGATGGGGGGGAGTGGGTGTTGGAGGCGTGGGTATCCTCCGTCTGCGAGGATGAAGTGCCCTGGAGGAGGGTGGAGTGCACGCCGGTACAGCGGGCTGTGGCGCAGCACTCTCGAGTCATGGACTGACCCAGGCCAGCCCACGTAGGTGTCGATGAAGCGGCCCTGATGGTCACAAACAGCCTGCAGCAGAATCGAGGAGAACAGTTTTCTGTTCTTGTAGCAGTGACCATCAGGGCCGCTTGGTGGCTTGATCCGGACATGGCAGCCGTCGCTGGCTCCAGCAGCTTTTGTGAAGGCTCGGTGTCTTGCCAGCCCTGGAAACCCACGAGACACTGCCTCCAGGTCTTCTGGGGTACTGGGGAGGTGGATGACCTGGTGGTCACCACCTCCTCAGTGACTCTGTGGACGGTGCGATGGACAGTGGATCGAGGCATCCCAAACACTCTGGAGACCACCCTGTAGGATGCCCCATGCGCCAGCCAGAACAGGAACACCAGGGTCTCGATTGTGGCACCCCATCCATGCCTCCGATCTGGTAGAGGAGGTCCAGCAACACTGCCAGGGCCTCCCTACTCAGCCTGAAGTCGGGCCTTGTGTCCTGGTCATCAAAAAATCTGTCCAGGACAGGCATGCTTAAATTGATCCTGCAGAACAGGGGTCTGGGCTGGTTTAGGGAAAGGAGGAAAAGAAAAACTGTTAAATAAAGAACTATTAAATGTGGGGAGCTTAGGTAGAATAGGCTTATATCTTAATATTATATCTATCTATCTATCTAGTTATTTATTTGTCTATCCGTCCATCCATCCAACCTGTTTCAGCTGAAAAATGACAGTATGATTATTTTAGATTACAGTAAAGCCATTTTAAATATTAAATTATTGAAGTTGTAATGACATTAGCCTCACAAACTATGTTAGCTAGCTGAAGTTAGCATTACTTTTTGATAAAAGTACATGGATTAACCAATTGTAATTTAATTTATATTTAAAATTACCTGAAAATGGTCCTCTCTGACACGGCGGTGTCGGTGGCGGTGGTTCATGTCTTCCGAGAAGAAGTACTACCATAATTTCTGGCTCCATATTTGTAATTTCAGCGCGAAGCTGGTTGCAAGGCGACGGGTACGGTAAAGGAAAAGTTGACTTCCTGTTTGGTGACGCAGACAGGAAGTCCTCTGTAGCATAGGCCGTCTCATTTTGGAGACCGCCTTCACGGTCCTCGAAGGATGCGGCCGATGTAGACCTTGAAGGCTGGGTCCTTCGAAGGATGCAGCCCCTGAATTGAGACACAGCTGCTGACTTACTCGGCTAGGCCAGCAAGAAGCTCTGGCAGGTCAAAGAATACGGCAAACATGTCGAACTAAAAATCTGATTAGTTGAAGACTATGACAATCAACAATATTGTCCCCATTTACTTAAACTGCAAAGACTTCCTAGTGGGCCTCTCTTCTTACCTAGAGACATAGGGGGGAAATTTGATTGGATAAAAGCTCTTAAAACAAGCTGTGCTGGAAGCAGCGCTGCAGGCTGGAAGCAGAGCAACTGAGGAAGACAGTAGCAATGCAATGACAAAATAAGCTAATGGAAAAAAAATATTAGAATACATACATATACGTGTATTTATGATAATTCAAATTATTAAATTACAAAATAGCTATTCCTTTGTGATTCAACAACAGTTTATCTGTTAAGTGAGAATTATATCCTTGTGATTAATCTACTAATCACCCAACTATTTTTGATTAAATTCAAGGAGTATCTTCTGCATTTACTGTTTGGCTGATGTTCTGCACAGGTTTGCTCCAGCTATGCGATTAACATTGTTTATGTTTTACTTATTTCATGTAGTTATTTTAAGCCCAACCATGAGGTTTTTCTAAACTTAACATATGTTCATGACATAACCACTGCGTTAACGTGTTTACTGCGACCATAGTGGAGTGTCATAGTTTGACGTGCTAGGTTACCCTGCCTAATTACTTATTATTATTATTAATATTACCCAATGTTGTAGCTGATGGTTTCACCACTCTGTTACTGTTTTGCACTAGCTGTAGATGTAAGGTTGTGTATCACTTAAACATTATGCTCTGTCTGAGTTTACGTACTTCTTTCGTTAGTAACGTGTTTTTAACTGTTCACTTCTTTGCTATTGAGTAGCAAAGTGTTCACAGAGAAATGGCCCACGGGACGTTTGCTTATAAACACTTTTTGAATACAGGAAGTGAAAATGTATTTTGTGTATCCATGCTTGAATCCCTGAGAGAGCCTCCCAAGAGAGAACTTACGAATAGTTGGTGACACCTCAGAATAACATGCTTTTTATTTAATTTCTTAAAATGCCTGAATGTGTTTTATGCTGACTGCAGGAATTCCGTTTTCTCCTCGTCTTTCTAAATGTTAAACTGATTCTATAATTGTTGGCAGTCATTATTTAGCAGCAATTTCCTAGCCTTTATGCTATGAATGAACCTTGCATCCTTTTCTTCTGAATGAAAACAGGTACAACTTTTTACATTGTGTATCATATCTGCATAATAATAAAGTCATAGTCAATTCATCAGGGACTTCCTGATGTTTATTTTCAAAACTTACATTCTACCCCACTTTACAGAAGCTTATGAAGTCATTAGTAATTATCCTAACTTACCAAAGCTGCATTCGAGAATAAAAATATGATCATATTCAATACATTCTGTACTTGAATCATTCACATTTAGACTTTTTCTTCTTAATGATACTTTTTTATTAAGGTTCTAGCATCAATTACATTTCCTTCCATTTCCGAATTCCAGTATATACAGAACCACTGTTTTCACAATTTTCTAACTACCTTCAAAAGTCACAACACAAAAATAGCTGCATACAAGACAGGAAACACAAACACACCACGAGACTGACATAGTTACATTCAAACCTCAAGGGTATGCTGTAGTTGGGTTTAGTCCAGAGGGGTCCACTGTCTCCAAGACTGGTTGCCATATCTTAATAAATCCCTCGACATTGTCATGAAAGGTGTACATTTAAACCAAAGGTTTCTTAAACATACTAAATAAATATTTTTGTAACGGGTTGTCTAAGATTTTTTATTTTTTGTTATACATGGAGGAGGAAACCTGCAGGAGAGGAACTTAGGAGGCATCCCTCTTCCAAAATGGACAGAAGTGTAATAGCGGTCATGTGTACAAAATAAACAACTTAATAAAAATAAAGAAAGAAATAACATAATCAATCCATATGACAGAGATGGCATATTTAATGAGAGCAGTAGTAGTAAAACAAATAATACAAAAAGGATTAACACTGATGGCAACAGAAGTGGATATAATGGGATGATAATAAAAGCAGTAATAATGTGACTAATAATTATTAGAAGTAGGTTTCAAGCAGGGCACCTGGTCCAGGTCCTGCCAGGTGCAGAACCTGGACTTTCGCAGAACCTGGACTTACACAGGTCCGGATCTGGAATGGATACGCGTCGAAAATCCAGACCAGATTCGGTCTAGATCCTACCCGTATCCGCCCATGAAGCAGCCTGTCCGCCCGGATCCGATTTGGACCCGTTCATGAAGCAGCTCATTTAGCCTGGATCTGATTTGGACCAGTTCATTAAGTGTCTCAATCAGCCTACACTTGTTCTGTATACCTTATTCAAAACTAACTACAGAAATATCTCAGATCAAGCTGACCAACATCTAGATTGCTCTATAAAAACATGAATACTCTATCAATAATAATTAAATTAAATTTATTCAAGACTTGAAATCTACAGTTATGCTGGAGAACATAAATGCATAGTTTGTGTACAATCCCTTGTGCAATTTTTATCCAAAAGTGGACTCTGCAAGTAACAATAAAATCCTGTATTAAACAAAAGAGGCACCAGTCCTTTCAGCAGCTCCCTGGGTTCTAATCGCAACTCTCCCCCCTTTTCTGTCTATCCATCTAATAAAAGGCAAAAAGACAAAAAATAATCTTAAAAAAGAGTTCATTACAGCCTATATATTGAATAGGTATTAATGGAAAAAAGAAATGTGACCATGAATAGTATCAAAACGTTTATTTATTAAATGAAAATCCATTTAAAGGGATTTTATAACACAAGACATTGAACGTCTTTAGGAAATTTTGTTACATTTTGAAAAGATGTAAACTTTTTAAAAGGCTTCTTCAGTAAGGATATTGACATTGGCACGCCTCCTTGAACTTCCTCTGTCTGCTGCCAGGTTGAACCACCTAATTGAGTGCTTCAGTATCTCATCATCCGTTGCGGCACAAGACATGATTCTTTCTAAAGATCTGTAATCACTCAAGCAAATCATACAAAATCTCATGCAGTGGTCGCAATCAAATTAGTTACCATGGCTGTTTTGAAGAGATGCTAATGTTGGTTTCAACACTACCTAAGACCTTGAGTGACTTCAAATTTTTTCAATAAATATTAGTTACTTACGCAGGAGCAAAGTCTTCGATGACATCTGGCTGAAAGACTTTTTCCCATTTATCCCTTTCCAATTTATCCTCCCAACATCATCATGGAACATGTAGGCAAGCATGTTCCATGTAACACGTTTGGTGTCATGGCCCCCGATGATTGCCAGGGAGGAAATCTAAAATTAAACAAAAAAGTACTGTTAATATCTGATACTTTACAGAATGTTTTTAAAAATACTTTTACATCAAATAATGTAATATCCAGTGTTTAATTACATTACATGGTTCTAGTTCTCCCGTGACTCCATTCCCTCCAGCGGGCCCAGTAATACGGCCTGGGCCTCCAGCAGCGCGGTGTTTGTGTTGGCTCCCTGCGGAGCAGCAAGATGAAGCGCTTCTACTGGCTGGAAGAGGACTCGCCGCTGATGGGTGCGAAGTTCTCCACCTTCCATCGACACTGGCTCAAGGCCAAAGGCTGCAGGAAAGACGGATCATGGTCTGTCCGTGGAGTTTCTGAGGAACCTGCATGATTTCGTCTAATTCTGTGTTAAATCTGACCCAGTGGCACAGATGACATTAACTTTATAAAAATAGCCAATGTTTCCACTGAGAGACATCAGTATTAAATTGAGACTGTTTCATAACCAGTTAAAGTTCTTCACGGTGACTTTAAGTGAGATCATTCACATCTACATCTGCTACATGAACACATTTAACTCCCAGTACTTCATGTTGGTATGTTAATATTAAGATAAATAAGAATTAGGGCTGGGAGCAATATTTATTGATGATTACTGATACTAAGGAATATCAATGAATAGATTGTTGATTTAATGAAGAATGGTCCTTAAATTAACATTCAGTACATGAAAAACATGTTATTGAACAATAGCATATTCACTGATTTAGATATACAGTGGAGGAAATAAGTATTTGATCCCTTGCTGATTTTGTTTATTTTTTTTGTAAGTTTGCCCACTTACAAAAAAATTAACGGTCTACAATTGTAATGGTAGATTTATTATAACAGTGAGAGACAGAATATCAAAAAAAAAATCCAGAAAATCACATCATATAAAAGTTATAAATTGATTTGCATTTGATTGTGTGAAATAAGTATTTGATCCTCTAGCAAAACATGACTCCGTACTTGGTAGAGAAACCGTTGTTGACAAGCAAAGAGGTCAGATGTTTCTTGTAGTTGGTCACCAGGTTTGCGCACATCTCAAGAGGGATTTCGGTCCACTCCTCTTTGCAGATTCTCTCCAAATCCTTAAGGTTTCAAGGCTGTCGCTTGGGCAACACCAAAGAGCTGTCTTAAGGATGTCAGGGACCAGATTGTAGACCTGCACAAGGCTGGAATGGGCTACAAGACCATCGGCAAGCAGCTTTGTGAGAAGGAGACAACTGTTGGTGCGATTATTCGGAAATGGAAGAAACACAAAATGACCATCAATCGCCCTCAGCCTGGGGCACCAAGCAAGATCTCACCTCGTGGAGTATCGATGATCATGAGAAAGGTGAGGGATCAGCCCAGAACTACATGGGAGGAACTTGTTAATGATCTCAAGACAGCTGGGACCACAGTCACCAAGAAAACCATTGGTAACACATTACGCCGTAATGGATTAAAATCACTTCCTGAGGCAGCTGAAGAAATTCAACCTGCCAAAGACAATGATGGCGCATTTCTACGCTGCCATCATTGAGTCCATCCTCAGCTCCTTCATCACAGTCTGGTATGCTGCAGCCACTGCCAAGGACAAGGGCAGGCTGAAGCGCATCATTCGCTCCGCCGAGAGGGTGATCGGCTGCAATCTGCCGTCCCTCCAGGACTTGTTCGCTTCAAGGACCCTGAAGCGAGCAAGAAAGATTGTTGCCGACCCCTCTCACCCTGGACATAAACTGTTTGTTTCCCTACCATGTGGCAGGAGGCTGAGGTCCATCAGGACCAAGACTTCACGCCACATGTACAGTTTCTTCCCGTCGTCAGTCGGGCTCATTAACAAAGCCCGGGACCCCCACTGACTCTGTCATCCTCAGGACAATTTTCCTACCAGACACTCCCCTGCTCATCCCTGTTTCTTTATTTAAACACACTCAACATTTATTTTACATTACTTTTAACATTTCACTTACATTTCACTTATCTGTTTGTTGCGCACTTTATTTTATATTCTATTGTAAATTGTAATAAGTTTCTATTTCTTGCACTGTCTTGATTGTTGTTGATTGTTTAATGTTATGCACCTTCCACCATGACAAATTCCTTGTAGGTGCAAACTTCCTTGGCAATAAATATTTCTGATTCTGATTCTGAAGAGACATTTCCTGTCTAAACCTCTCAAATAATTTAATTTAAATACAAACCCCCAAAATAAAACAAATTCAAATTAACTGTTCAAGGCTATTTGAGTTCAAACTATTATTCATTATTTCACAAATAAGCACAGATTACAAAAACATTCTTAATATTTAATAGAGATTTGTGTAGCAGAATTTTATTTTTATTCACCATTTACATCTCTCAACCCCCAGATGTATGTTGTTGTTTTACATTTGTTGCCATTGTTTCATGTTAAATGTACAGATAATGTAGTGCAGTGCCTCACTAGTACTAGTAGCACTGCTGCTGCTTCTGGTACTCTGCATCACTGGACTCTTCATCTGGAGGAGGAACAATAATGGTGAGTGAAGCCATTTTTACTCCACTGTTGGACTCAACATAGTAGAAGATGTACTGGGTATACTGTATAAGAGCTGCTCTCCCACTTTTACAGTCAAAGCAGAAATCAGTGAAATTAATACAAAACATGCAAAAGTGTTTTGTTGGTTTCTTTTCATAAACTCTGGATTTTCTTTAACATTTAATATTGTAATGTCTCTTTATTTCAGGATTCAGACCTGCAAACACAAAGTGAAATGTCAAGAGTTGTCGTGGCAAAGTCTGCAGCATCAAACAGGTCTTCAATCAGACTGATGAACCAATGGTTGGCTCACCTTTTTTCCGTTCTGATCTGCTACAGACTGGATGATGGATGGGTCCTCTTCTAAGGTCCTTGAGGTCACCAAGCAGACAATATTTTGGAGGGTTTGGGGATATTTGAAGGCATACTTTGTTTTTTTCCAACATGAGAGAGGATATAATCAATATGTTCCTTCTTTCTTACCAGGTTATCTATTAATCTGAATCTTTGGACGCTAACATTTTCAACAAACTTGGCTTAAGTTTAACCATTAAATCATCATGCATGATGTTTTGACAAGAAATCCAGATGGCCTGATTTCCTCTTAAAAAACAATACATTCTCTAACCCTAACTCAAAGCTGACACTGATTAACCATTCATGTCATATGCATTGAATGTGTTGTAACTCTATTATGTTCCATTCATTCTGTACACATGACATCTAACATTTTTCAGACTATTTTTGGGATTATGAGATACTGAATTGAAATGCAAACACTATGGATTCTTTCTGCCTCAGTGTAATTAGTCATTAACAAATGGACTACTAGGCCAGTCAATGTCAACATTAAGAACTGTATCTTTGATTGATCGGGGTGAACGTTAGGGATTGTTTCCTGTATTTACTTCCTCATAGTTCCCAGTGAAATCTCTTTAGTTCCAGACAAAATCCTAAAGGACCTGAGTCAGGCTTAACTGAATAAAACAACCAAAAAAATACAGTGATCACTTAGTGTCTAAATGTATTTATATTTCTGGAGATCTTTTAGTATTGCAGTGCATAGCATGACCTGAAATCTCCCTTATATGGCTTGATTAAGGTAATACTAATGCATTTGTTTTACTAACATGGTTCAAACAAGTGTTGTAGTCAAGACCACCGAAAGCGAGACCAAATCATGAGCAAGGCTAGAGTGCAGCGAGACAAGACCAAGACTTTGAGGGGTTGACTAACTGTGAGGTCAACGTTTGCTTCATGTCTTCAGGTGCATTCCTCATCCCCTACCTGATAGCGCTGGTGTTTGAGGGCCTCCCTCTGCTCTATCTGGAGCTGGCTATAGGACAGAGGCTCCGCATGGGTAGCATCGGTGTCTGGAACTCCATCTCACCACTCCTGGGAGGTGTCGATGGGTGGCCTAGAATCATTTGTGACATTTAATAGGATTTTTTATTTGTCATTTTCTTCATTATTTAACGAGCTGAAAACGTCTTTGTGGTATTGGAAATGTTGTTTATCATTTATTTCCTATGTGTAGGGATTGCCTCCATGTTAGTGTCATTACTGGTGTGCATTTTCTACAATACTCTTCTTGCCTGGGTGCAAAATGGCTTCGTGATGACAAAAGAGGTCTCACTAGAAATATCGCGAGATTTGACTCAACACACTCACTTCAGGCTGCTGGAGGGAGCAGCAGTGGCATCCTGGAGGAGAACAGGATGTAGGTCCGTTTGTCTGCGACTTTAACAACAGCATTACAATACATTATATTTTGTATAAATATGTTTGCAGTGCTGGAATGTAACTCAGTAGTAGCTACATTTGCTTAAGTACTGTAGGTCCTACTTAAGTAGTATTGAGGTTGCCTACTTGAGTATTTCCATGTTATGCTACTTTACTCTTCTACTCCACTAGATTTCAGTGGGAAATACTGTTTACTTCACTATGTGTTTGACAGTTGTAGATACTTTGCAGATTCAGGTGATTACAAAATATAAATCAACTTATATTGATGTGTTATTGCAGGATAAGCTTCCCAGCAGTATAAAGTAGTTGAACTCCATCTTTACCAGCTGCAACATTAAAGTGATAAATCAATGCATCAATAATTATAATCCAGTAATATAATATATGATTCTAAAATAGATCATTCTGTATAGAGTACCTTTACTTTTGGTACTTAATACTACATATTGTGATATAAATACTTTTGCACTTTTACTAATGAAAAGAATTGAATGCAGGTGTAGAGTGAGCGGCTCCTGCCCCGTTTCTGGGCGGGGAAGTAGTTTGCACCTAACATGGTGGTAACTCCGTCGGCTGTCGCACCTGAGAGGATATACGTTCCTCTGCTGTGGTGTCAGGACAATACCTCAGGCCTTTTATCTCACCCCGTTGCTAAATCGTTGGGATTTCAGATTAATTGAATTCCTGAAACTCTTTTTCGGCTAATGCCCTCGGCCAGGGGTCACTAATAGGCGGACCGCGGTCCGGATCTGGACCCAGACGCCGTTGTATGCTTTCATATTTTTCTATGATCTTGTTACACAGGACTTTTTACTTGTATCAGTATTTACACACTGTGGTATTGCTACATTCACTGAAGTACAATATATTTACTTCTTCCATCTCTGTATATTTGCAGAACTATGTAGAAACATCAGAATAAAAGTATTGTAAAAATATGTTTTAGTCAATAGCTGCATCAGGAAAAGTTATTTTTTTTGTACCTTTGTACCTGTCTATACAGTGGAGGACTGTACGCTAACTAAGCAATTTTATTCAAACACATAGTTACATACAAAGTTGACGTACTTGTACTACTTGAGTATTACCATTTAGCAGTATAAAGTTGCATATACTTCTACTCCCCTAAATTTAAGAGGGAATTATCGTACTTATTTGTCTGACAGCTATAGTTACTTTTCAGATTACAATTTGTCATACTTCCTGTTCATTGAAAACCATTTATGTCCAAATGTGGGGATGTTATGACTTCAAAGGTCACGCCACACCTACACTGCGCATGCCCGGTATCGCAGGTGAATGTGCATTCACCTGACTCTCCCTTAAGCTTGAGGATTACTTATCAGAACAATATGAAAACGTTATTTATGTTGCTCCTCTTCTGTCATGTTGCATCTACAGGTAAGGTCACACTGTGACTCTCACCGTTAGGCTGTTTCCTGTTATTATTGTCGCTGTAAAACTCGTTGCAGTCACTTTGTATAGAGCGACTTTAGGAGCCATAGTTTCATTTTCACTCCATCATAGTGTGTTTACAGTAATTCCGTTATTCAAACGTGTCCATTTCACACTGATTTAACATGATCAGCCGTACTGTTCTCATGTAGGGTTACTCGTCAGTGCATTATAGAACGACACATATACTGCATTCATGCTTTAGTGTAGGAATGTAAAAGTTGGTCATAAACTCTGTGTGAAGTAATGTACGTATTTTTAGGGATGATAGAGGCTATCCCCATATGTTAGTGTTTGTAAATCAAATTATATATGACAACTATTGCAAGACATTGACTTGCTAATAATAATAATTCCCTAAAGTACACAATTGCAAATTAACAAATATCTGCTGTAAGAAGGCCAAAGTCACATGATTTCAAATAAGGATACAATAAAAATATATATATTATTATTGTACACTGGCTATCTACATGACTCATTGGTCAATGTACAGTCACAACATAAAATTAGTAACGGGAGTGGGTCTGTAACATATTCTTTAGGTAGCTCATTGTGATGTAACATATTTTTGAATTCTCCTATTATTCTTTTTTAATTGACGACCATTAATATCCATATTTTGTATAAAACTTAAGTTCCAATAAACCTTCTTTGTCCTGCAGTGAGACACTCCCTAAAATATTTCCTGTCTGCAACTTCTGGAGTCCCAAACCTTCCAGAGTTTGTGGGTTTTGCGATGGTCAATGAAGTCTTGGCGGGTTACTGTGACAGCAACAGCAAGATCGTGGAGCCCAAACAGAACTGGGTGAGAGATTTTATGAAGGATAACCCAAAACACATGGAGTGGTATACTCAGATGTGTTTTAGCAATCAGCACTACTTCAGAGCCGACATTGACGACTTGAAGCAGCGCTTAAACCAAACTGGAGGTAGGCCTGTTTATGTTGTTTAACTTTTGGCTGGTGAGATGTAGCTTCCTGTATAAACACATGCCAGTGCTTTTTGATGAAGAGAATATGGACTTTCACTCTGTTTTCCAGCAGATGTTGCGTGGCTTCCACAGAGCCAATAATTGGTGGATCAGCGTGTCTCTGTGGTGAAGATGTGATATTATGTGTTAATAATCGGCTGTGCTGCAATGTCACTTTTTCCCTCTCTACCTCCATCAGGTGCCCACATTTTACAGAGCATGGATGGCTGTGAGTGGGATGATGAGACTGGAGAGGTTATTGGTTTTCATCAGTATGGTTATGATGGAGAAGACTTCATTGCAATGGACATGCAGACGCTGACGTGGACTGCACCAAAACAGCAGGCGTTCATTACCAAACTTAGATGGGATGCTGACAAAGCCAGATCAGAATACAATAAAAATGTCCACATCCACACATGTCCTGACTGGCTGAAGAAGTATCTGCACTATGGGAGGAGCTTTCTGCAGAGAACAGGTAGATTCACGTGACCTGATGCTCTTTACTAAAGTGTTCATACGCCTCTTCTGTTTTTAATGTACATTAAATATGGACATAGTTTCTCTCACCTCACTTCATCTCTTTTATTCTTGGCGTCCTCTCCACTTTTATTTCATAACTTTATTCACTTAAAGCTACTACAAGGAACTTTAACTTTGTGTTGATTTTGGCCCTCCTCCCCAGTCAGCTGCCACGCTACAGGTTTCTACCCTGACAGAGCCATGATGTACTGGAGGAAAGATGGAGAGGAGCATCATGAGGACGTGGACTACGGAGAGATCCTCCCCAACCATGATGGATCCTTCCAGATCAGTGTCGACCTGATCCTTTCATCAGTCGCACCTGAAGACTGGAGGAGGTACGACTGTGTGTTTCATCTCTCTGGTGTGGAGGACCACATCGTCACCAAACTGGACAAAGCAAAGATCAGGACCAACTGGGGTAAGACTGAGATCAGATGTGATGGAAATTTAAAAACTAACGCTAGACGTGGATCATAACTTCAGAGGTTATGCCCAAAAGCATTTTGTTGTCAATTCAATAGACGAGTTGTTGTGACTTTTAAATTTTTAACCCTCTTAATCCTAAAAGAATAATCTTGTTTGCGACCTCTTATCCTCTTCTTCTTACTCTTATTTTCATAGTTTGGGCAATTATTGTTATGATAACATTGTACTCATCATCTGTGGTAGAGACAATGTGAATGTTTTGTGTTTCAGTTTCTCCGTCAGAGTTTCCTGCTGGTGTTGTTACTGGAGTTGTAGCACTGCTGCTGCTTCTGGTACTCTGCATCACTGGACTCTTCATCTGGAGGAGGAACAATAATGGTGAGTGAAGCCATTTTTACTCCACTGTTGGATTCAACATAGTAGAAGATGTACTGGGTATACTGTATAAGAGCTGCTCTCCCAATTTTACAGTCAAAGCAGAAATCAGTGAAATGAATACAAAACATACAAAAAGTGTTTTGTTGGTTTCTTTTCATAAACTCTGGATTTTCTTTAACGTTTAATATTGTAATGTCTCTTTATTTCAGGATTCAGACCTGCAAACACAGAGTGAAATGTCCACAGTTGTCGTGGCAAAGTCTGCAGCATCAAACAGGTCTTCAATCAGACTGATGAACCAATAGTTGGCTCACCTTTTTTCCGTTCTGATCTGCTACAGACTGGATGATGGATGGGTCCTCTTCTATCGATGGTCCTTGAGGTCGCCAAGCAGACAATATTTTGGAGGGTTTGGGGATATTTGAAGGCATACTTTTTTTTTTCCTTTGTCAGCTGCCTTTTTCCCAACATGAGAGAGGATATAATCAATACGTTCCTTCTTTGTTTGTCATCTTCCTGTGTCGGAGCACTCCTATGAAGTTAATGGGAACTCTTCTACGAAGTCCTCCAAGTGCTTTGAGTTTGGGTGCTTTCCAGATGCCCTCTCCTTTTTCTGTTTCAGTTTTTTGACACTGTTTATGTACATGAGCGGTCGTCAGCTGTACGGGTTTGCCAGTGAGGTTTCTTCTCCTGAGAAAAGGTTTCCTTGGCTCGTTGACAGCTTTTCTTGATTATCCAGTTGCACTGATGAACTCTTGACAAAGTCAAACCAGGTTGCTTGTTCATTTGTCAGTGTTAAGCTGATACTCCAACATCATCACAGCAATTCATTAATTCATGAAATCTGTCAATGTCTTCGTTTGAGGGTCTCATCCTGCTGTAACCTGTCATATGTCTCTTCAATTGTGGTTTTGAAGAGCGGGAGCACACAGAGCTTTGTGATGGTGTGCTCACCCCTGATAGTCCAGCAATCTGTTAATGCATAAGTCCGTTTTTTGATGTCTTTAACAGTTTTGCAATATCACAGTTTACATTTCGTGTGGTTTTCAGAACTTTTTCAAAAATTTTAATGGGTGTGTAATGCAAACTGCATTATATTTTGGGTGGCCAGTTATGGCTGCATGTTCAAGGGGGATTTGCAAATTGTGGGTCGTATTAATTCATTCACAGAGTGCACCTTTCTAGTTGTATAAAAAAAAATACAATAAAGTTGTTGGTACAACTGTCATGTTGGTGTCTTTTCTAATGACTGCATCCAAAAGGTGCGCTTTAGATCAGTGCTACATTTAAAACAGCATCACCAGGTTATCCATTAATCTGAGTCGTTGCACGCTAACATTTTCAACAAACTTGGCAAGTTTAACCATTAATCCATCATGCCGGGTGTTTTGACAAGAAATCCCGGTTGCCTGATTTCCTCTTAAAAAACAATACATTCTGTAACCCTGACTCAAAGCTGACACTGGTTAACCAACAGTCCTTGAATCATTCATGTCATATGCATTGAATGTGTTGTAACTCTATTATGTTCCATTCATTCTGTATACATCCCTCCTCTGTTGCTCTCCCTAAGACAGAGGATGTCGTTTGTGTACAGATTGTAAAGCCCTCTGAGGTAAATTTGTGATTTTGGGCGATACAAAATTAATTGAATTGAACACTAAAGACAGCCCACTAAAGGGAGTAAGACAGAGACGAGCTGGGATTGTGCCTTATGCCGGCTGAGGATGGGAAAAGCAGAAGACTCTAGGGTGGAGGAGAGACCCAAATGGGACAACAAGGTTCAGTACCTGCTGACATGCATTGGCTTTGCAGTGGGAATTGGAAACGTCTGGCGTTTTTCTTACCTGTGCCAAATCTATGGAAGAGGTGAGACGCTATAATACGATGCACCAGATTAATTCAGTGTGGCTTTGTAGCACAAAGGCAGTAAAACTGCCTTTGCCAAAGCACACTGTATATAATCCATCAAACTTAATCATTCAGTGTGCAAAAAATACATCAAAACATTCGGCCTGATCGGGAATGGTGTGCAATGACTTTCTTCAGAGATTCGCCCAGCGGTTTTCCCGAAAATCCCCAAAAATGGAGCAAAATTTCTTCATTCACTTGAATGGGGTTTCAGCGTGAAGAGAGCAAAAAAAACCCACTTAACTTTGGACCCATATTGACCAGCCATACTTTAACGTAGAAAAATTATTCAAAGACAAACTATGGACTTTATTGAGCCAAATGGACATTTTAATAGCTAGCACAGTTTTCATGAAGTCACAGATTAAGTTTCAGGAAAATTTTGGGTCCGTTTCAGATTTTATAACGGGTGTGTATTGCGCAGCTCGTTAAGTGCTAGAGTGAGGGCATAACTGAGCTAACACTCCCATCATTTCCAAAGGCTTCTCAAACAAAGATGTATATCTCCAATACAGAAATGACGGGAGCCATTTGTGGACTGTCTATGACGAACACAAGATTCATTCAATGCAGAAAAGAGAGAAGCGATATCTCAATCGAACCTCAACGATACTACCGGTAGCATCGGCGTGTATATTTATATTGCAACGTCTTCGGGCAGTAGAAGCCACACCTTAAAAATTTCTTGTGAAATTTTCTAGTTCAGTATGAAATTTGACCATAAATATTGTTTAGATATTAGACAATTGAACATTCTCGATATGATTTGACAGTTTTTGACTACATCCAGACTTTAATACAACTGTTAGGCTACATCAATATATATGGCACTAAATAATCGCGTAAGTTAGACATTACTGTGATGTTCAGACCTTTGCATGAGGAAAGTCTCTCTAACTGGACCTTGCTGAATTTTTATTGAATACCCCTGTTCTAGAGATAGACTTAAGATGTCAAACCAACATTTTAGGGGTTTTAAACGGAGCAAAATTCAAGATTGTAATCTAGAATTTAAAAAGGTACAGTTCACCCTAAAATCAAAAACACATTGTTTTCGTCTTACCTGTTGTGCTATTTATTTACCTTTTGTAATTTTTATAATAAAATATTTATATATTTGTCAAGATTGTTTTGGTGTGAGTTGCCTAGTTGGCTGAGCGATATCGGCCGTAGAGATGTCTGTCTTTTCTCCAATATAATGGAAGTAATTGGCACTCGGCTTGTCCTAAAAAAAACATTTGAAAAACTCAAAAGCAAAATCGATTTCTAGAAATCATGACCTCGGTTACACAAGATAATCCACAGACCTTGTTTTGAGCAGTTTCATGTAGGAACTATGGTTGAAAGAAAATAGTTCCTACATTAAATTGCTCACAGCTGTCGCTTTATTGTCAAATTCAATTTTATTGAGATGCTTAATAAACAAACAAAAAAACTCACCACGCTCTTCTTCAGTTGAGAAACTTCTTCCTCAAAATCCTCCACTTCCTCCATTGATCCAAATGGAAACTGTACAGGGTCATTTCCATTTCTTGGCCAGTTGTGTTCAGCTTGTTGGTCAGATAGTTCACATTAGCAATTAATTGCCACTTTAATATACCCAGACAGTTTTCATTAAGAAAGGACATGCTTCAGATAATGTAAGAAGACTATTTAATCTCATTAACCTCTCACAACAAACTCAAATCAAGACAATAATTGTATCATTATATGCAGAAAAATAATTCAACCAAGTTAATTACTAAGCACTCTGCACAAATTTGGCTTTGGGGAATCGCTCATCCAATAAGGACACTATACACCTCATCCAGAACCACAGTCACAGAATCATGTCTACAAGTTTCACACTTCAAAGGAGCGCCAGGCAAGGATGCCCTCTCTCCTTCATTATTTGCTATCTTCATAGAACTACTCGCTGCAGCTACATTATATTACAGTCATTTAGCACAGTGATTCTTAACCATGAGGCCGCGGGACCACATAGGTTATCAATTGAAGACACCAGAGATATTACTGTTATCCATGAGACGCTCATTTACAATATAGCTTCCCACCACTTGGTGGCGGTAATGTGTTAGTCAGTTGTTTAACAAGCTCCAATAAGCAGAAGAAGACACTCAGCCCCGGAGAGAGCAACGCGAAAAACAGGAGGATAGAGCGGCGCGGTGACGTGGATCGGTGTGCGACGAGACCAGAGAAGCAGAATCTTGCGGTTGAGCAACAACTGTACCGTGAATGCAGATATCATGGGTGATAGTTCGGATGGCGAAAGTGAGAACATGCCATGGCAAGAAGCCAACAGAAAGAGGAGAAACAGGAGCGATAGTTCAGGCTGCGTCGGAATTGATTTTGGCGAGGAGAGTAAAAAAGTGAAGGCCAATAGAGCAAGTGTGAGGAAGGAGGATGACACAACTGAATGGAAAGTTGTGATTGCGTTTAAGAAGGAAGGGGCCTATTATCATCCGTTAAAACTGACAAAGGCAATAGAGAAGGAAATAGGAAAGATCAAGTTTGCTAAGTTTTTAAGCAACAGGCGACTTTTGATCTTTGCTACGGATCAAAGGCAAAGAGAGAAGATCCTCAGAGCTGAAACTTTGAATGGAGAAAGCATCAGCAGTCATATTCCAGGGAGCGTTTCAAAGCTGAGAGGTGTTATACAGGATGTGCCATTATCAGTGTCCATAGATGAGATAATCCAGGAAGTGAAAGGAGGAAAGGTAGTGAAAGCTTCGAGACTTCAAATAAATCGAAATGGAATGAAAACTGATAGCCTATCAGTGCTGCTTGAATTTGAAAAGGTTTTTGCTAAGAAAATAAGAATAGGATACATGAGCTATGAGGTAAAAGAGTTTATTCCAGCTCCTTTAAGATGCTTCAAGTGTCAAAGAATGGGGCACACTGCAGCTCAATGTAAGGGGAAACAGAGATGTGCAAGATGTGGAGGCGAGCATGAGTACGGAAAATGTGGTGATAATGTAAAAATTAAATGTTGTAATTGTGGCGGGGAACATAGCGCTGCTTTTGGAGGATGCCCAGTACAAATGCAAGCAAAGGAAGTGCAGAAATATAAAATACTTAACCAAGTGTCTTATGCGGAAGCAGTTAAAAAAGTGAAGGAAAATGATAAAGAAACATCCAGGGAAACTCACATTAATGATGAAAGAGAAGCTGAGAGTAGACAACCTCCTGTGGACCTTCACCCCGTCCTAAATCAGAGTCAAACAGAGTTAAATCCATGCGTAAAAGAGATAAATGAGGACACACTAATTGTAGATAAAATCTGTTTTGTGGCCTTCATCTGCAAAACTATGAATTTAGCAATTCAACAAAAGAGAAAAAGTGACAGAATTAAGACAATCGTAGAGGCAGCCATAGAGATACTGGGGATTAAAGAGGTTAAGGCTGATATAATTCATAAGATGTTGAACCCTCACAATCATGATGGACAGGATCAGGGTGATTAACCTAATAATGGTGTTGCATATCCTACAATGGAATGCCAGAAGTTTAATTGCAAATGGGCAAGAATTCAAGAAGGTGGTAGCGGATCTGAAAATTATACCAGATGTTATTTGCATTCAAGAAACTTGGTTAAAACCACAATTGGACTTCGTCATTTCAGGATTCAGCTCGGTCAGATGTGATAGAATTGGTAAACAAGGTGGAGGGTGTGTAACTTTTATTAAGGATACCATAGCATATAGAAAGATTAATGTTCCAGAGCAGTATGAATGTATTATAATAGAAGTATGTAGTCCCAGAGGAGATATAAAGTTAGTGAACTATTATAATCCTTGTAAAAAGATATCTATGCAAATGTTTCACGAGATATCTGGAAATATTGGGAAAAGAGAAATTTGGTGTGGAGATTTTAATGCTCACAATACATTATGGGGAAGTGAGTTTACTGATACCAACGGAGGGGTAGTTGAAGAATTAATAGAGGAGAGATCATTAATTTGTCTTAATGATGGAAGAGGTACCAGGGTAGATGTTACTCGAAATTCAGTATCCTGCTTGGATCTTACCTTAGTCTCAGGAAATATGAGTAATTTGTGTGAATGGAATATAATGAATGACTCTAACATAGGGAGTGATCACTATCCAATATGGTGCTCATTAAACTGTAGTATCTTTACACAGAAGGGTAATATAATAGAAAGATGGTGTTTTCCTAAAGCTAACTGGGGAAAATTTAAAGAATGTTGTAGGGAGTCATGTGAAGAAATATCTATTGAGGACGATGTTGACAGCTGTTCCAGAGTAGTGACATCTATGATTATTGGAGCTGCAACAAAATGCATTCCTAAGAGTAAGGTGAATGGGAAAAAGAAAATGGTCCCATGGTGGAATGATGAATGTAAAAATGCCATTAAAGAAAGAAATCGTGCCTTCAGAAAGGTAAGAAGCCTTTTGACTCAAGATAATCTGATAGATTATCAAAGACAGAGAGCGATTGTACGGAAAGTTATAAAGTCATCCAAGAGGAATGCATGGAGGCAATTCTGTTCAGCTATTGGAAGAGAAATAGAGTTGCATGATGTTTGGACAATGATCAAAAAGATGAGTGGGAAAAGAAAATCAGTTAAAATCCCAGTTTTGATAGATGGAGACTATCGGGCAATTACAAACGAGGAGAAAGCTGAGTTATTGGGAAAGAAGTTTGCAAATGTTCATAGCGGACGCCATTTACATGAGATGCACAGACAGAGAAAAGAAGAAATTTTAGCAGCAAATACAGAAGTTAAAAAGAAAAAGGTCAATGAAGGAACACCTCTAGATATGGAGTTTACAATACAGGAGCTGAAAACAGCGTTGGAGGGAAGTGGGTATACTGCTCTAGGTCAAGACCAACTATGCTACGCTATGTTTAGACAATTACCAGAAGAAGCCTTGGAAATAATTCTAAAATTATTTAATAACATTTGGAGGGAAGGTGTAATGCCAAGCAGCTGGAAGAGTGCTTTGATTCTACCTTTTGGTAAACCTGGTAAAGACCTAGCAAATGCTGGCAATTACAGACCAATAGCACTGACATCTCACTTGTGCAAGTGGATGGAAAAGATAGTTACGCGCAGATTAACTATTTTATAGAACAAAGGGGCTTGTTAAATAAATCTCAGAATGGTTTTCGTAAAGGTAGATCGACACTTGACGCTTTAATAAAAGTCAGTAACGAGGCAGAGAAAGCAATAAGTATGAAGGAGATTATGGCTATAGTTTATTTTGATATAGAGAAAGCATATGACTCCATGTGGAGAGAGGGTCTACTGATTAAAATGTATAGAATGGGTATTGGTGGAAGGATGTATAACTGGATATTGGATTTCTTGTCAAGTCGATCATTCAAGGTAAAAGTTGGAGATGCTGTTTCAGATGAATTCAATATTGAAAATGGGATCCCTCAAGGTAGTGTTATTAGCCCTATATTATTTAATATTATGATAAATGACATCTTTATGGATATTGACAGAAATATTGGCTCCTTACTCTATGCTGATGATGGAGCGATATGGAAAAGGGGAAAACATATTAGACAAGTGATCAGTAGCATCCAAAAGGCTATATTTAATGTTGAAAAATGGTCTTATGACTGGGGGTTTAAGATGTCTGTTGCTAAGTCCTGCTACATGATAATTACCAGAAAGAGAAATATAAACAATACACATCTTAAATTATATGGACAAAGTATGGAGAGGGTGGCAGAGTTTAAATATTTAGGTTTATGGTTTGATGAAAAATGTTTGTGGAGAACTCATATTAAGCATATCGAAACTAAATGTAAAAAGGTGCTTAATGTTATGAGAGCAGTTTCTGGTCATGAATGGGGAGCAGACAAACGGTCACTAATGGATATCTATAGGGCCATTATACGATCAAGTATAGATTATGGATGTATGGTGTATGGAGCAGCTGCTAAGAGCACATTAGAAAAGTTAGATATAATTCAGTTCAGAGCTCTGAGACTTAGCTTGGGTGCAATTAAATCTACCCCAAACAACGCTCTTCTAGTGGAAGCTGACAAACTGCCATTGAGCTTAAGACGTTCAAAACTAGCTCTGGCATATTGGGTGAAGCTAAAGGGATCAGGAGAGGAACTTCCCACAACTAATGTGCTGTGTGAATGCTGGGAATACACCCGAATTAAAGGCAAAGGGTTTGGTTGGACAGTCAATGCAATAGCCAAAGAATATGGTTTAAATGGGTTACAGTATGGTCCCAATGCAATGTGGGGAAATGTTCCTCCTTGGATATTACCAGTTCACAATGTAGATTTATCACTCATAGAACAGAGGAACAAATGGATGGAAAGAAACTCCTATGACATTGGACATCAGACTCAAGTATACATCAACAATAATTATTATAACTATCTGCAGATTTATACAGATGGATCTAAAGACAACGGGAATGGACACGTAGGATCAGGGGTTTTCATTCCAGAATTCAGTGTGACCTTATGTAAACGAATTAATGACAGACTGTCTGTGTTCACAGCTGAAATGACTGCAATCATCTTGGGACTGCAATGGGTAGAAGAGGTCAGGCCTGAGAGAGCGCTCATCTGTTCAGATTCTGCTGCAGCTTTAAACAGCCTAAAGTCAAAACAAGCAATAAGAGAGGATTTAGTGATGGAAATATCTCTGATCATGTTGAGACTTCAAAGACTGGGAATAATTGTTCAATTTTGTTGGGTTCCTGCTCATGTAGGAGTGGAGGGCAATGAGAGAGCACTAAAACTAAAAGAAGAGCAGATATTGAATATTCCTTTAGGGAAGGGGGAAGCCAAAGCATTAATAAGAGAGGCAGTACGGGATTTATGGCAGAAGAAGTGGGACAATGACAACAAAGGAAGACATTATTATAACGTTCAAAAATCCATAAATGTGAAGACATACAAAGGGAAGTATAGAAGAGAGGAGGTAATAATATCGAGGTTAAGATTCGGACATACAGGACTTAACTCAACGTTGTATTTAATGGCAAAAAGGGATTCAGATAAGTGTACTGTTTGTAATGTCACTGAAGACGTGGAGCATGTTATCCTAAAATGTCGAAGATACAATTCAGAAAGGAACATCTTGAAGCAAAAAATTCGTCAATTGGGACGGGGGTGGAGTTTGGAGGGAGTTCTTGTAGTGGACGAAGAATGGCGTGAGTGTTGCAGGGCACTATTGAGATTTCTTAAAGAAACGGGATTAGACCGTAGAATTTAGTTGTTAGCAGGTGTTGATTAGGTAAATATTATTAGTAGTATTATTAATTTATTTATTTATGTGTTTGAATTTATTTAATTATTATTATTATTATTATTATTATTATTATTATTATTATTATTACTTGTTTTTTTTTTTTTTTTTTTTTTTTTTTTAAGAACAGTAATGAAACTTTTACTCTGAAACTGCACACTCCGGTACAGTAGGTGGCGGTATGCACCTATTCAAGTTGGTTGCGACCCGCCATTCAAATTTAAAGAAGAAGAAGAAGAAGACACTCAGCTAGCTGCTAGCCTGTAGCGAAAGTTATGGAGAAGTATTTAAAATAGTGTGCTGGGCAAGTTAACGCGTTATTATCACATTCATTAATTAACGACGACAATTATTTTATTAACGCATTTTTTTAAAATTATTAAGCGGATATTTTTAACACAAATTCTATTTACAGTTTATTTAATTTGAAACTTATTATTTTGAATCTATATGTTTTATTACCACATATTTTATTTATCAAATTTCCATTTTCTTCTCAGTTTTTTTGAGAGTCCCTCCTTTTTTTTCTGTAGTAAAATGTAATTATTAGTTATATTTGTGTTAATAAGCTTGACTTGAGCCTTTAAATTTGTTCTTGTATTACCTTGATTTGTTCAATGAATTGTTAGCCTGTTGAGCGTCTTGTTGTATGCATGTTTACATACACATGATACATAAATGTGATGATCACATTGTATCATGTCATTTATTTGACAAGGTTTTTGCTGGTTAAACTGTAAGAGAATTTGATTATTATTGAATACAAATCAAACCAAGAGTGAGATCAATTAGTTAAACCAATACAGTGTTAATATTTGAACGGGCCTCGGGCCACTTTGTACTTGAAAAGTTGGGCCCTGAGGTCAAAAAGGTTAAGAACCCCTGATTTAGCAGACACTTTTATCCAAAGCAATTTACAATTCAGATTATATTACATTCATACCGTAGGCACAGCTACGGGAGCAATTTTTGGGGTTAAGTGTCTTGCTCAAGGACACATTGACATGTAACTAGCGGAGCCGGAGACAGGGATCGAACCACTTAGCCACAGTCACCCCCTATACGTCAAAACAATGCCATTAAAGGAGTTCATACCATAAACCTCCAAAACAAAATTAGCCTCTATGCAGATGATATTTGATTGTACTTATAGGATCCCTTACCGGCCAAGACATCTTTAATCCCATCAACACCTTCTCCAAAATGTTTTTTTCTGTCACATTGCTTCACCAAGAAAAAAAGTGTCATACCTATCAATGGGGTCAACCACACCTCCTCACTAAGGTGAAAGTTTCTGTCCCTTCCTTGCTTCGAGTTGCTGTGAGAAGTTCCCTATATCACTCCTAAACTAGGACTTATCGTAAGTAATTTTTTAGACAAGGGTGTGTTCGTAAATCCAATCTGACACTTTACACTAAAATAAGAGCACTGTTGTTTGAAGAAACAGATCGTTCTATTAATATATGAATTAACAAACTGGTAAGTTAAAATTAATGAAAGAAAAACATTACCATCCATATGTATAATGCGAAATAGCTCCTCCTGAGTAACAGCTCGTTACCAGTGACGAGGTGAACAATTGACAAAACATGAGACTGTAACAATATGCCTAAGAAAATGAGTTGGAAGATGTTGGCTAGTTACCGTTCATTAGTCCATGTCAGATTTCATGTTATTTTACTGTACAGTTTTTGAGAAAATGAAAGGCAAAATCAGCTCAAAAGGCATTAATCTTCATAATTTCCTCATATTTGGACTTTGATTACTGGAATTCCCTAAGATGTAATATTAGACTTTCCCTGGATTGTTGTTCATGATAACCCCTACTATGTCCATGTCAGATTTCATATTTTGACATATTGCGAATCGGTTCTTTATCACATAAATAAGGGATATTTTCAGGAAATGTGCACATACTGTATATTGAGAGTAGCTAATTATGAATATTATTTCACAAAATCCTTCAATAATTCAATTTGTGAGAAAATAAAGTAGAAAGTCAGCTTAAATGGCTTTAGAATATTCCTAATGTCTTCATATTTGAACTTTTAAATGAACAGTTCCATAAGAGGTTATAGTACATTTTCAATAGATTCTTGTTCATAATGAATCCGACTATGTCAATGTAAAAGTATATAATGAGAATCTAGACATTAAGCTCAGTAAAAGCCTTGGTCTTTTGAGAGACTTCTGCTGCATCTTTTCTTGCTAGGTGTTCTAGGACAGTGATTTTCAACCACAGTCTTTTCAACCACACCGGACAATCTCTCACGGCACACTGATTGAGAGATCGTCCGGTGTGCCGTGGGAAAATGTCCAATTTCATGATCGGTCTACAAAAATATGAATATGATGAGCGTCTGAGCCTGCAATATAGTGGCTGGCTAAGTAATGAAATACTCTTCCATGCCAGTGGGTGGCAGTAGGTAGCGCAGTAATGACCTTGTTAATGTTAAGCCCAAAGCCTATTTGTAGGCCTCTCCTCGATTATTTTATACCCATAGTAAAGAGAGTGATTTTCGTCTAAATATAAGGTGTATTTTAATAGTTTTGATATTTTAGAAAGCTGACACTGAGATTTGTTCAGATTTGTAAATATCAGTATATATGTTACTGGTTAAGAGAACATTAAGATGGAACACAGCACAAATTGAAATTCTTTATCTCCGATTATAAATTAATCCAATTTTGATAAGATATATTTTTTTTTATGTTGTAGTTGAAAGCTCAAACCTCTCCCAGATCATAGCCCAATAGGTTGAGAGTCTCTCTGCACAATTTGTTCTTTGATAAAGAGAAGCATTCAAGAGCTAGAGAGGTTTGAGTGCAGAAATTTCAGCCGAGGTCAACCAAAATGTCATTTTGTTCCAGCTGTTCCATTGTAATTTTATATAGTATATAATTATATATTTCACTTCTTTTATGACTAATAGTGTTCAATCTATCATATGCAGCAGTTTGGCATCATTTAGAGAGCCTGGATCCTCTCTGAGCCTGTTTATGTCTGTCATCCATGGGTTTTTTGTCGTCTGGCTTCCAGTCCAGGTCTCCTAGCTCAGCCTATGGTTGGTCAATTTCAGTCAATGGACCCTCCTTAGAAGCGTCTGAGTCCACAGAATCTAACAAACCCCTCGTGATTTTGATTGACAGAAGCGTTAGCCAGTAGGGAGTAAAACCGTGGCGCGTCACCTGAAACATGCGCAAAAGTTCTCCTAAAATGGAACCCATCCCCCCACAGCGCCTTGCTATACAGACCCTTGTTTCTACACAGGGACATTTCAGAGACGCACCGGAAATACGTAGAAATATTGTCGATGGAATTAAGCGGAGATTTACAGCAGAACAACGAAAAGGTAAGGAGCTTTGGATGATTTTGAAGGATATTACGCATTGTGTTTCTGGTGTTTGTTTGCTCACAGCCTTGTGAGGGTTTACTGGAGAGACGATCTGATGGCAGTTCTGGAATCTGTGTCGAATGCTCGTGCTTTTTGCTATCTCGGTTGTCTATGCTAACCGTTAGCTTTGTTATGCTAACTCGGAGAAGAGCGAGTTATGGCTAGAAATACGTGATTTTGTGATAAATCTTTTATTTGCGTACGATAGTTGTGTAGAATGGTGTTTGGAGTTTGTAAAAATGTCTTAGATTGTTTGTTTTACCCAGATTTTTTTTTTTGGGGGGAAAAAATAAATAAATATTCATATTCATAAATACATGCATAAATGGACTTTTTTGGATGGTAAATGCTACAGCGGACCCGAATTTGGGTCCGTCGGGCTATTAAGACAGTAAAAATAAATGATGCGCGGGAGAGGTTGCGGTGACAAGACTAACAGCGATGGAGAAATATTTGAAAAGGAAAAATGCAGACTCTGAACCGGGCCCTGGACAAAATTCTAACCTAGATAAAAAGCCTAATAAGGATCAACAAAGTCATTAAATTGTCAGCATATATCAGACATGTCAAACTCGAGGCCCGCAGGCCAAATTGGTGCTTTCTGTTAGCTGGTAATTATGAAAATTCCAGTTCTGGGTGTTCACCACTCGTTCATGCAGCTCATTGCATGAACTGGCCCTCCCAAGAAACCCTGCTTCCCAATCATGTGCTGTACCATATCACTGTGTAATCTCTCTGGCCTTCCTTCCTTCTCCGCTCTCACTCTTAGATGCTTCTCCATGTTGGAGTTGCTGGGTTGTAGAGTGGAGATTAGTTGGAGGGCTGGGGGGATGCACTACAACCGGTGAGTATGAAATTTGGAAAGGTATTTAAGTTTAGGTATTCCTGATGGGAACACTGTTTTTATGGAGGGTGGTGTGACGACCCCTCCCTTCCACCAGGGGTCTGTGTACTGTTAGTTTGTCTTTCAGGATGTTAATCAGCCACTGATGGGCGACACCTGAGCCTGGTTTGGTCCAAGCTATAAAGGCTGCCGCTCTTCTTTGGCTGGATTTGGCTGTTTAGTTTGTTTAGTTTAGTTATTAGTACTTTAAATAAATGTCTATTTATCACTTTCCACTCGTCTTGTCTCCCTTTTGTTGCAGCCTTGGAGACTTGGTTGTGACATAAAATATCATATGTCTATCATAACTGGCCCACCAGACAGAGCTCTGGGACGAAAAGTGCCGATGTGAGCTGGCCTTTTTGTGCAACATAACAAAGCATTTCACAGCGCTAAACCCCCAGCTTCAGGGGACAGGGACGTGCGATCACAGTGTATGATGCAGTGAGAGCATTCCAAGCCAAGCTGCGCCTGCGGGAAACTCAGATGCAGTAAGAAAATGTGGGTCCCTTTCCATGTTGCCAAACCGTGTCTCCACCACTGTGTTCCCGACCGCATTTTGCTGATAAACTGCACTTGGCACAGAGTTCACTCAGCGATTTGCAAAAAAAAAAAAAACTCTTATAGGGAAGGCCTTTATCACTGCTTTTGCCATCTAAAAAAGACAAATGCGATGCTTATTGAATTTTTTAAACTGTCAATACCTTATCCAAAGAGAGGGGGTAGCAAATGAAAAAAAATACTAAATTAATTAATTTCAAATTACTTCAAGAAATATTAATCTTGCTGTACCGTGGGGACAATACACCACAGCTACTGCCATCTTGCTGATGTGGGTGATCCATGACATGTTCTCAGAACTTGTATTCAAGTCCACGACTTCTCTGGTACCAAGTATTTTATTGTCAATACATTGTTGCATTCACTGTATTGATAATACTAGTGTGTGAGATAGCATCCTTGGTGCTTTCAGTGGTACTTCCATCTGTGTCCTCCTTTACACATTTTTTACACATTACTTTAGTGTAATATCTTCAATAAGTTTATCCACATTGTGTTAAAGACTCCATTTATCGTTCTGTCTTAATTCTTTGTGTGTATGTCTGCGTGTGTGTGTATCATCTAAATAACTACACAAATAAATATAATTATATATTTGTGCCTTAACTTTTTATGAGGATAAAAACGTTACTTGTAAGTCTTACCTTGGTACTTGGACACGCATATTTTTTTCTTTTTCCTTTTCTCTGACAATGGATTAGCCAGTATCTCCTTACAGGCTCTTTCCATTTACGTCCCTTTAGCTTCATTACTATTTACTTGATGGGTTTACTGGTTGATGTAATGTTTGACCGTTACCCACATATTGGCAGTGGAAAGTTGAAGATGCACTTATTGCCGGTATGGCAACAGAATGTATCTTGTGCTCCTGTGCCTTTTTAAGTACATTCAAAATGGTCTTTTTCAGGCTGGGGTTTGCCATTGAAACTAGGAGCTTTGTGGGATCCTTCCTGAGATATTCCTTAGACCACTACATGAATTAACAGTTTGCATAGTCATTTTCCAGCACCAGGGACAACAGCTTCTCCAGTTTGTAGTTGCCCATTGTTTGTGATGTACGTGTCGCTCCTGCCTGTATTTCTGGTCCACCAGCTTGCGATTAGCCGAATTTAAAATTAACTTTGACAGTAGTAATAGTAACTTCAAAGAGACATATGAAGGATCTGAATTTTAGAACACTTTGATGGGATACTTTTGCTTTTAAAAAATAAAAGTCTGTTTCCTGGACATAGTGCTTGCTTATGAGACTGAACTCTTCATCAAATTAGATGTTATTAGATGATAATAATAATAATAATAATAATATGATATTACTGCTTGGCTGATACAGAATTAAGAAACTGTTGCTTTAGTTAAAACAATTAACTTGAGAATTAAAAAATGTTTTCAGCCATTACAAGACATCAAATCCCGACATTTTAAGAAGCAAGCCTCCAACAACTCTATTGTCTTGGTAATTTCACTATTAGTACTTAGTAGAGGTATAACGGTTCACAAAATTCTCGGTTCGGTTCAATACGATACAGAGGTGCCACGGTTCGGTACGTTTCGGTACAGCAAAAAAGCAGAAATGCCAAATCCTTGCTGGTGAGACTCAAGTAGTCTTTAATAATGAAAGGCCGTGTTTGATACTTAAGATCTTCTCTAAAAATCTTCCTCTATAAACTCAAACAGACACATTTCCTGGAAAGTTTTAGAAGTTATATAGTTAGTTACAGCGCTGCGGGTCTCTCTCTCACCTCATATTTACTTTAATATTAACACTTGCACCTCCCCAAAGCCGCTAACCGTGGCTTCAGATGGCCGCTCTGTAGGTCTGATGCCTCCACTGGACTTGCTGCTCACTGATCGCTCCAATAACAGCTGCTTCCTCCATAATAATGCAGACTTTAACTGAACAACAGCTGCGACTAAAGACAACACAGTCAGCAACACCTGTAATCAGTTATTCATATTGAATTAACCTGGTAGTCAATTGGTAATCAATGCTGTTGTCGTTTGTGAACATCCGGGAACGGTCACGTGATAGTTTTCCCATTTAGCGGGATTTAACCTGAACCTTTTCAACTATGTTAAATTTGCATTTCTGCATATTCAAGGAGAAGTGCATCATGCATCTTTTGGTAAATCTGAACGAAGTCGTCTAGTCTTGTCAGTCTCCTTCTCTGGAACCGAATTGTCTTCAGGTCCCACTGACTTTTTTCCATAATGCCTTGCGTTCTATTGTCTTGTGTGAAGTTCTGAAAATTCAATGTACATCTTGTTTCTTTTGTCATTTTAAGGCAAGGCCACTTACAATATATTGTCTAAATATGAATGGATTTGAGTTTTTGCATGCCAGATTTGACCTGTTTTTTGGATTGACTGACTTCATTGTGAAGTTTACTAAGATGCTTGAATGCTGGGCCTGTCCCATGACATCCTAGATCCCCTAAACAACATTAAAACATTGTGAAATTAGTGGATGTTGATATTATGTATTCATTCATATTTTGCTACCTCAGATCACTTAAATAATTTAACAACGTTCCAAACATCACTCCAGACCACAGGAGGGCATGTGGGAGGAAGTACTGAGCAAAATTTTAGATGAATTTTGGCCCCTAATAACGTTCACCTTGAACATCACAAGGTGCACTGTCAACTTTTTCCAGGAAATGTTTGTGGATAGTGTGATCCCGACATCATGCTGAAAAGCATATTTAAAATGTTAGTCAATTTTAATGTAATGTCTTTATACCCTAAAATAGTTTTATGCAATATTTAATACTATCATGAGATTAAAGGTGTATTCTTTAAAAAAAACAATATTGGATCAGTTCAGTATTTTTATTAATGTCTTAAAAAGTCCTAGAGGTACACATTCATCAATTAAATGTAACAATGTTACAGGTCTTGATTTTATCAGTTTGTAACACAGTCTATGTTTATTCTGCATATCTGTTATTTAGCAAACAGATGGTTGCGCTGTACATACCCAAAATCCCCCATAGGTGGAGTTATTTTTATAACTTATTGTTTTTGCTATAAAGCTATGTGCTGACAAACATCTATAAATATTTATAGCATTGGTTATGTAATTTCACTTGTTATGTAAACTACCTTGTAGTCTTCAGCAATGATATTTTTTTCCTCCACATCGAATGTTCCCCTTTGTTGCATAAGCACTTGGAAGTTGTTTAAGTGCTTCCTAACATTGGCTCCAGTGCAAGGACTACAAAACAGGACTGTTGCACTAAGAACCACCTCAGCCATCTCTTTCAGCGTTGAGCAACGTGAGGAGCCCAAATATGTGCATCGCAAGTGTCACAACCCAGTTTCTAGGCTATGACAAATATGGAAAACACACGAGGGATGATGGTAAGGTAAAGTATTTATTTTAACTAAATTAAGGAAACACAAGAAGATCAAAACCAAAACATAACCAGGCATCCACTGGCAGGGATCACTCCACGTACCCAGGAGAAAGGCTGCCCCGAGCAACACTGGAGCAGGGCTTTTATGCCCGAGCCGCTCCAGGACCAGGTGCTCCGCATCAAGCAATCTGCCCTTCAGGGACAAAAGGATACTCCACAGTAGTTAGATGGCTAAAATCAAGAAGAAGCTTTCTCAGCCATGTCCAGCCTCTACCACAAAGTCTCGGGAAGAAACCAGAATCCAACTCTGGAAGAAAAAGCTTGAGAATGACCCTCCTCCAACTGTAATAGGAATACCCCCTACTGAAAACCTCCCCACTGGCCCAGAATCCCCATGGGCTCATTGGAAAACACTAAACCGCCTCAGAACAAGAACGGGATGATCAAAAGCTGCTCTGGTCAGATAGGGCTACGAGACTGGCCCAACCACCTGTCAATGTGGAGAAGCAGAACATACTATGGAGCACTGCCTTGTCTACCCTCTACTACCCAACTCTTGCAACTCAAAAGACCTTGCAGTGTTCAATAAAAATTCAAAGGACTGTGTTAAGAAATGGTCATATAACCATCTTCAGTGAAACGAAGATGGTCTAAGTAGTTAGAGACAGGGGCCATCACACAAGCTTGTAGTGTTTCAGGATTCTAGAAAGACAGCAATTAAAATTCAACAATAATTAGTATTACTCATTTTGATTTCATTATTTTTTATTAAGTACTCACAATACCTACTGTTTTTTGCAAAGATCCGTTGCATTCTTCATGATGTGATTTAAACATCTATGAAGAATTGGAATTTCAAAGTGCTCTGTTGGATGTTGGCTAGTGATGAGTAAGAAGTACTTCTGCAGCAGATCCTCAAGACTTGATCTGCAAATTGTAATGGAAAGAGATTGCAAGAGAACCAGGGAGCCATCACAAATTATCATCACTGGCCATTTGTTTGCCCTCTTTCCAAACTTCCTGGTGAGATCAGTCTGTAAAGCCTGCTGGAAGTAGTTCACAGATGCTGTTGTGTGGTCGCATGTGAGGTATGTTGCAATGGGAAGAGGTGATGCCCCCTTGGTTGGATTTCGCATAATCAATTCATAAACATAGTAAGTCGACTTTCTGCCCTTTTTTTTCCCCAACTATATTCCCCGTTGCATCAAGATACACAATGTCTTCTTTACATCTTTTAAAAAAGACAGTGTCTTTCAGCATGATGGCTTTTGGATGCATCATTATTCTCTGACTTCAGTGTCTGTGCCATGTTGTTGTCAATCATTTTTTGAAGACTGGCGAGCTCATTAGAATCTGGTTTTTGGAGTTGTCTTTGCGTCCATGCAATATTCTTGAGAACACCTTTTGTTGGTGCTGTATCCCTGCACCCCGATTCTATTACCTTCTCGGGTACTGTTTGCATTGTCTCCAAGAAGACACTTCGTGGTAATTTTGTTTCAAAGAGTTGCCCAGTTGACTGACTAGAATCAGTACGTACAGGCCTTCTTTTCAAGGTGCCTTTCAGTAATAACTTTAACATTGACATTAACACAGCAATCCTCAAAACGACGGTATCCCACACATTGGAAAATTGGTGCCGCTGTCTTTGAATGCATGGTTTTCACACTGTCTCTTAAAACCAAAGCTGCAGTATGGATTAAGGGACTTGATACACTTGGTGATTACGTTTGTCCGCTGAAGTTCTTTGAAAAGTTGACCTTTTTGGAATTGTCTCAAGTCTTTCCAATTTCTTTTGGTCGATGAAAAAAAAAAAATCAGTTGCTGTGGCAAAAATAATGTATCCTCTGGCGTACTGCTGTTTGTTTAGATGTTAGGTGTGTCAGACAAGTCCTTGTCACTGTCATGTAACATGGAAATAGCAAGTAAATATAATTAATCCCAAAAAATGAAAAATTATAGAAAGGTTTTTGAGATGGAATTCTGTTTATGAACTTGTTTATGTTTTATTGCCACCAGCTATAAGGAGAGAACAGCTGGTGGCAACCAGACCAAGTTGTAATGAGAGAAAAAAAGTGGTTTCTTGTGTCTTAATGTCCACGGGACCTTAACTAAACAGTCACTTGCCAGTTTAGCGTTTCATTTCTGCAAGCTTTGCATCTATCTGCTTTTCAATCTCCAACAGAGATACCTTCTTCTCTTTTGCAGTTTGGCTGAAGCTGTTGGATTTGGTGATGAAGGTCAGTTTGCTTGTAGCTTCTGCTTTCTCAGCATATTCATCTGCTGATTTCTGAAGTGCGCTAATATCAGTCTCCATTCTTGCCCTCTTCTTTTTCAAGTCATCCAGCTCATCTGTGAGGGCCTTTCTCTTCAGGTCAATGCCTTGCCTCTCCATATTTCTCTTCTCTTCATCCAGGTACCCATGGTACTTCTGCCTGGCTCTTGCAGCTGAAAGCAACAGCTCTTTAATGATCTCTACCTTGTTTACACCCATTTACTAACATTGTAGAATATTGGTATTGTAGCTTCTGATAATTATCTTTAAAAATTGCATGCTGTAATTACAATAACAACAATAACATGCTAGCAATGTATTATGCTTAAAAATAAGCATGTACATTTGTAAAATCTGTGAACTTTCCTATTTAATCCATGTGGTGGAAAAAAAAATCCTATACCCGCTTTGCGTGAGTCTTCTAATGCTGAAATGCATAATACTAAAAACCAGGTTGTCTTTTAAGTATTTATTCTCTGCGCAGAGAAGGTTCAATCATCACAACAGAATGCGTACAGTCTCAGTGAGGAAGAACCTCGAAAAAAGTGAACAAGCTTTCTTTATACAGAATGAGCAAAGGTGGGGGCCGATGGCCAATGTTACAGACATCTCGGTCTCAGACTTTTGGTCTCAGACTGATGGGAACAACAAGTGAAAACAAACAGCCAGCAACCAAAACAAGTGGCCCAAAGGCCTCGGCATAGAACATTCTCATACAACACAGTTAGTTATCTATGTGAACAGAGAGGGAGAATCCTTCTTCTGCACAACAAAGACACGGTGAAGTTCAACAAAGTCCAGAGCAAAATTACTTATGCATGAATACAATATACTGAGTAGAAATATATACTACGTAAAAAATTACCATTACATCCATGATTCATAAGAAAAACGTTTTCCATGTCATGAAATTTCTACGATGAGTCTGCAAGGTTAGCGTGTTCTTATTGCTTGTTAGAAACATCTACATTTGAGCTATCATCTTCATATTAATATCTTACTTTTCCACATGTTGACTTTCAACTTTTTTCAACTAGTGGCAGGGACGGTGTAAAAAGTGTCTTGTCAACACATTCTCACAACAATGCGTCAAATAGCTTTGGTTGTAGCATTAAGCCTCAAATGATGACAATCTATATCTACCCGTCCGCTTGACCTATCCAACTCCCTGTGTGAACTCTTGTGCTCTTTAAACTACGTAGGTTACTCTGCCCGTAATGCTGCGGGGGGGGGTGCGTCACGCAAAATGGGCGACGTTGATAGATGACGAGTAGTACTTACCTTGGGAGTGACAATGGGTTGGTCCTTTTTGGTTACGGTCTGCACTAATTGGTATGCCTCCTGAACCAACCAAAAATGTAACATTTTTACCCTTAATAGTTAACTTGACTTGTGGTAACTTTCTAAAACCTTCATTTTCGTTTGACTACATCTGGTATGTGGGTGTGAGTAACGTTTGTCTAGTTTGTAATGTGTGTATTGCATGTACAAGTTTGTTATAGTCCGAATCTAAAGTTAACTCACCCTCTGTGTTGTGATGTGTGTGCGTCGGTTGGTCCCTCTCAGGGGTCTGTCCCGCCGCCTGCTCCTCCCCTCAGTCTGACAGTTGATGTTGAGCCCTCCCACCAGTCCTGTCATTGTTCCATGGAGATTGTGGGCAGTCTCTTCTCCAATGTCCAAGTTGCCACACTGAACCTTGCGGAACCCCCGTAGTCAGCATGCGTGGTTCCGACACGGCCCCCCTCCAGGTCACCTGGTAGGATCGACCCGTCAGGTAGGATGCAAACAGGGAGAGTGGAGAGCCTGAGACGCCCATCCCCTCGAGGGTGGAGCCATTTATTAGCCATTAGACTTATTAGTATCTTTATCTGTCACCTGACAGTCCTCCCTTTATTTTGTTTTAACATTATTTTGTATTATTATTGTATTTTTAAACTTTCCATATCAAAAATGTACTGCTTACCACCCTTAAGACTTAAACTGCTTACCGACCTTAAACCAGTCCGGCCCGAGCACCCCCACCGGCGGGGGCGGAGCATGCATCCAAAAATGAATCCACTCATAACGTGCACTCATCAGTAACGAATATAATGATGCCGCATACCTGCTCAAACTGCAGCTCCTGCGCTACAAAGTCATCTCAGCTGTTTGTACACACTCCAAACACAACATATGACAAAGCTATGTATAATACCAAGAAACACAATCAATATAGCGCCCCCTAGGCAGTCCTACTCGCCACATTTATGCCAATAACGTTTTGAAAAAGCGAATTCAATGCTAACACCCGTTAGCTCCGGAGATCGCTAGCGACCAGACGCTCGCAGCCATTTTGTCACATTCCGCTACGACACAGCCTCGCAATTTTACTTACAAAACAAAGCCATCATCATAATCCGCATAATCGATCACATCATAAACCAGCTCCTTACTTTGAGATGTTCTGCAGCAAAAAAAAAAATGAATCCGTTCATGTTTACTGTCTAACTGCGCAGCGAACGCTGGACGGTTTGAATTCAAAGCTGGCGCTGCCGTCGTGTGCCTCGTGTGCCTGCTAACGGAAGGGGCAGGGTTATACGTCTCAGCAAATTGGATTTGAGAAATTTGACACTCGGCAAGGCAAGTTTATTTGTATAGCACATTTCAACAACAAGGCAATTCAAAGTGCTTCACATAAAACCATTAAAAGCATCAAAACATAATGCAAAAGAAAAGGAGATTTAAAAACAATTAAGAACATTCATTGAAACATTAAAAACAGTCATTAAAACACAAAAAAGCTAAAAACAGAATAATAGTTGCAGTGCAGTTTAAGACATAAAATACAGTAGTGGCAAAATGCAGAAATTGATTAATATCCTTAAATGTGGTTCAATTAAAGGCAGCAGCAAACAGAAATGTCTTCAGTCTGGATTTAAAGGAGCTGAGGGTCTCTGCAGACCTGCAGCTTTATGGGACTTTAGACTCGGGTAGTTTTTATTTTGTCATTGGCAAACTGATTCTGTCATTCAAAGTCACGTTAGGTTGTTTCAACAGAGCAGGCTGTGACGCGTCTATGGAACGTTCATTGGGTCAAATCGGCCCTTCGCACTGGCTGAAAGGCTTTGGAGGATAAAAAAATGGAATTCAGACGATAAAATCCCATGGATGACAAACATTAACAGTCTCAGAGAGGATCCAGGCTCTCAAAATGATGCCAAACTGCTGCATATGGATAGATTGAACACTAATAGTGATAAAATAAGTGAAATATATAATTATATAGTATATAAAATTACAATGAAACAGCTGAACAAAATTACATTTTGGTTGACCTTGTTTGATCTCTCCGTACTAGATCAAGATATACTAGATAAAGCTTCACTTTATCAATCTATGATCTGGGAGAGCTGGAAAGCTTGTAGCTACATGATTTCTAATAAAGAAATATCCTGAAATTGCTTTTTTTTCCATTCGAAAATGTTCAATTTGTGCTGTGTGCCATCTTAATCTACTCTTAACCAGTAACATATATACTGATATTTACACATAACACATCTCACAAGTGTTAAGGTTATTTTACTACCAAAAGTATGAAAATAGCCCTTACAGTTGCAACGCTACACTCATCGTATGGGTATGCTATTTTCGAGCTGAGGGCCTAAAAATCGGTCTAGGGTTCAACTGTTGTTTTTTGTTGTTGTCGATGATACTCAGCTTCTTTGACTATATGACTTATGTTAAAACTCAATACCTAACGGCTGGATCAGTAACTGTTATCTATCTGACTTGTGGTGAGACACTACAGGATCTCACTATTAGGAACTCAGTAACGAACACCCACAGAACACAAGAGAGATTGGATTTTCTTCAGTTTACGCAGATTTATTTGCATCACAAAGTTTACAAGTAAACCGAGCTGTCCGGAGTCACCTGACTTCACAATAGAAATGTACATCATTTTATACCTCCATTCTGCCCTAAGTCCCCCCCCCCGCTCGGAGCTGTCCTCCTCCTTTGAACTTTCACCTAGACAAGTTACCCTGTGTACCTTGGAAAAGTCAAAGTTTTTTTTTTTTCGATTAACCACAGTCTCCTTCCCCACTCGTCTTCTCCTGATTTCGTCATAGTGACCAGCGCTCGCTTTTCTCTTCGTTGGAAAACCTGCATTCCTTGTTTATCTGCTTCACCCCCCTTCTATCTTCACCCGGGCTCCAAGGCCGCTATACGAGACTCCCTGTCTAAGTGATATCCCAGTATGAATGTGAATATACATGGATACATTTCAAATGTATGATTGATTTTACACAAATACATTTTTCGCCAATTCAGATAACATCACACAGGACTAAGGTTCACTTTCATATAAGGGCGAAAAAACCAGCAGGTTGCTATACAGGAAAAAAAACCTAATGGTCTTTCCCACCCGACCACCTTTCTGGCATGAAGTAAACCTGTTTTTACTTATAAACATACATTAACTGATACATCACACATTTTAGTTTCTGCAAAATATTGAACCATATACCAGTACTCATTAAATGCAAAGTACATGACAAAACTCAGTTGAATATGTATTTTGGCTATTACACTGGTACATTGACAGTCCAACGTTTCATGGACACATTTTGGGACTTCTGCATTCACAATGTTACATTTTTTGATCCATAGCATCTACAAAATCTATATGACTTGTATTGTATAATGCAAATATCTTAATAGAACCAAGAAGATCCAACTAATAATGGAAGAAGCTAAACTTATATTAATTTACTATAACAGAATAGTGCTATTGTATTATTAATGAGATTTTATAGTGTTACATTCTGTAATGCAGCTTAAATTAGATTTTAATAAAAGAACCCTAATGCATTGAATAAAAGTGTATAAATATGGTGTGCAAAAATATTGTATGACATGAAGAAACATAAATAACATTAATAACAGTCGAAACAAATTAAAATATTGGAAACGTGATGAGTCGTCACATTGGAATATATTTGACATGTTCAATTTAATAAAACTAGCATGCTAAAATGTATGTAAAACAGTACAGTAACTGGGTCAACTTACAGGAGTTGATTGAAAGTTTCATGTAACCTCTTAAGGATTTGTATTTATAACCATATCAATAATAGGGAAATTCATGACTATAAGTCATATAGGGAAATTCTATATATCAGGATTTCAAATTGAGCTGATTTTGCCTTTAATTTAATCAAACGGTACAGTAGAATTGCATGCAATCTGACATGGACGTAGGAGTCATCATGAACAGAACTCCAGTGGATTATTATTTGGTAATATTATAATTTTCTAACCCTTTTTCAATTAAAAACAGTACAGCAGTGTAACTTAAGATTTTATTATAATTGGATTTCATATAATGTACAAAATAATGTTGTTTTTGATTAGTTATGTCAAATTGGACAAGTTATTGCTTAAATATAGGTCTATCTCGGTGCTTTTTGGGCTATCCAAGCACCCGTACCGTAGCACCACGAATATACGAACATTACATTTCAAGCGCCGGCTGGCTTGACCGAGGCCGTAGATGACGGCTCACTTGACCGCAGTCCTCAGACTACCCAGAGTACGCTCTGCCACTCAGAGAGCGTGGTGCTCTGAATAACCGATTTCATGAACGGTTATTCCAAAAGTCCTCACCTCACCTGCTGGCTTTTACTGGCTGACGCCCAGAAATGTCCTGAAAAAGTGATGATTGAGAAAGACTGTGTGTGTGTGTGTGTGTGTGTGTGTGTGTGTGTGTGAGAGCGAGAGTCTTCTCGTCCTGCAGTTACCTGGGCAGAGTACTCCTGCACACCTGCTATCAATCAGCTCGTCACCTCTCCGGCTCCCTGCTCTGCGCACACCTGTGAGCAATCTGTTGTCTAGCTGATTATAACAGAAAACATAACAACCATATTAGCAATGTTATGGTTTATTAAGATTATTTTAATTCTTCTCTAAACATTTTCATATGTGGTAAACAAAAAATTATAGAATCTCTTGTTTTATAGTTTGAATCCTTTGATTCACTGCAGGTTTCCTTGTGGCATCATCAACATATTTAACAGTCTTGACCTGATAAAGACTTGCCACAAGATGGCAGCCAAGGACCACAATGATCAGAACTCCTCCTACATGTTCAGTTGGAACATTGGAGTACGGAGTGCGGTTATGCAGGATAACAGTTTTGTTATCCAATGATGGGCACAAGAAATGTATCCACTCCAAATTTTCATTTATTTAACACTTTTATTCAGATAGACATTTGTAAATTTCCCCACTACGGGACTAATAAAGGATTATCTTATTTTATAGATCAGAGGTATTCAATTAACATTCCAAAAGGTCCAGATTGAGAAAATCTCCTCGGGCAAAGGTCCGGAACATTACTGCCACTATTTAGTGCCATATATATATATATATATATATATATATATATATATATATATATATTCAAGAAGCCTAGTAGTAGTAACAACGTCTGTAGCCAACAACTGTCAAATAAAGAAAGTACACATCAATTATATTTTAACAATTAATATTCTCAGTTTTCACATCTAACTTGATGGATTATAAATAATACATAGAAATACATAAATAAATGTTCTTCTCATTTCAAGTAAAATAAGGGCTGGATTTAAAGAATAACTGACATAACAGAAAAATGTGCATCTTAAAATAGAGTACTTAATTTTAGAAAAATGTATTTCACTGAATTGCTCTGCAGCTTTAAATTCAGTTCATTCAGGTGTGAAGTGATGTCAATCAAAAAAGCCACATTATATTGTTCTCATCTAACAAGATAAATCTGTGTGCATGGAATTTATCTGTGGTTATTAAACCACTTGTTTCAGCTCTATTATCTCTGTTAACATCATTGTTGGTCATGAATTATTAGGATTCTGATCATATTGGACTCTTAGGTTTATTTTCTGTGTCTTCATTTCAGATGTGAGTTTGTACGTTTGCTCAAAAGGGTTGTGCTTTGTCTCGTAGTGGCGCTTCACATTACCGCTTTTAATAATCGCCACGGTCTCTGAACATATGAGACACACTGGTTTTAAACTGTCCGTGGGAAGAATTAACCTATAAGTCTGTTCATTATTGGTTAAAGACTCTGGTCTCTCTGACCACTCTTCTCTCTTTGGAAAACGTTATGTCCGGATCCGGACCGCGGTCCGCCTATTAGTGACCCCTGTTATAGATGGTCATTGCATTTCCTCAGTTGATCTCCTGTTTGAATTGGTATCGGTAAGAAGTCGACCAAAAAGTATTTCAACATTAGTGTTTGGATTTTTACCAGAGTCACAATCTCCATACAACACAAGATGTTTACTACTCTGTATCTTGTTTGCCCAGTGGGTCTCTGTGGGTTTGTCACTACAAGTGATGTCACGTGGCGGAACACATGAACACAACGGCCACTTCAGGCTCCCTCTAATTATTAAATATGTACTTGTTATCAATTAGGTTTATTGTGTAGAATGACAATGAGGTGCATCCTTATATATGTGATGACACCTCAACAAGGACAACTTTGCACTTAACTGTCTTTGTACTTGTTTATTTGTATTTATTTATATTGTATTTATTGTATAAACCAGGGCTATTCAGTTACACCAGGGGTCAGCAACCCTGCCGCATGCAGCTCTTCAGCCCCTCTGTTGCGGCTCCCTGAGTCTACATCCACACTAATAAAAAGTAAAAAAAGTTTTAACAAACAAAAACGATCTGCGTCCACACAGGGTTTCAGCATCGTTTTCGAGATGATCTCCGTCCATACTAAAACGCCTGAAAACAAATATCACATGACTATTCACGTACACTGGCCATGCGGGTAGGGCCGGTGTAAACAGGAGGTAGATTGGTTGCTCAAAGCCGCTAACAGTGACTTCAGACGGCCGCTCCGTAGGTCTGATAACGTTGCTGGACTGACTAATCGATACAATAACAGCTGCTTCCTCCGCAGAAATGCAGACTTTAACTGAACAACAGCTGCTAGTAAAGACAACAAGGTCAGCAACACCTGTAATCAGTTGTCCATGTTGAATTAACCTGGTAGTCGATCGGTAATCAAGGCTGTTGTTTGTGATCTTCCAGGTAAGGGTCACATGATAGGGGTGTGACGAATCAGGGAAGGACACGTCGTGACTGCTAAGAACCAATCAAGTAAGTAGCGAACGTGGGTGTCTACTGTGTCACTGAAAACAAAAAATGTTTTAATAGTTTGTCAACTAAAATGTGCGTCACATCCTATTACATCGCTGTGAAGCGCCTTTCCCTGCAGGTGGCTAATCATGATATGCAGACCCCTGCCGTTGGTTAACTATCAATGGATTAATCCAAAAAAGTAGAGAGTTTAATTCTGCGTGGACGTATTCATTTGCTTTTACTGCCAACAATGCTGGCTTACCTGTATGCTTGATATGTGCAAAAAATGTAATGTTGAAAGACAATTCCAGAACAAGCACACAGCATTTGCTGAAAAGTATCACGCTGGAGATGAGCGAAAAGGAGCAATTTCTCAACAGCCAGCAAACTCTCCTCTTCATAAGAGTTTGAAATTGTTATAACAGGTAAAATAGCAATAAAGTGTCAAGAATTGTCTTTATTCTTGTTCTATATTATCAGAAGTACAACAAACTATAGTTTTTGTATACGTAATATAACTATATATAAAACTTTATAAGCTGTGATATCAAATAGCTTTTGCTGCTCCAGACAAAATGTATTTGGTGGAAATTAGGGCAAAATGGCTCTATGGATAGTAAATGTTGCCAACCCCTGAGTTGCACATTCCATTCATTTGGGCCACATTTTAAAACCAGGAAATAAAGATAAAGCCATGTTCAGCAGCCTAATTTAACCCTTTGGACCCCTTTTTTTTTAAGCTCTTGGCAATGACAAATTTTAAACAAATCCAATCAAAAATATTAAAACAATAACACTCTAATTCAATCAATCTGCAAAGTTTAGTGACAAGGGAGGTGTGTGGGGAGCTACAGTGCTCTTTAGCTCCTTCCTTGCATTCAAAGCCCGCCCACTTTTTAGTGATTTAATCAAAAGCTAGTGATTTGATGTAAATGTATGTTGCTCAAATATTCCGTTTCATTGTGGAATACTCACAGTACAGAATCTAAAGACACTTTAACTTCCGCTTCCCGCAGACTTTAAAACTTTAAACTTTAAACTTGTGCTATTAGTTTGGTAAGAAAATTACGTCACCTTTAAACCCTCTGGATCGGAGTATTGCTGATGTTCTCAGATGATGTCATGTGAGGAGTGTTGGGTTGTCACCTCGTCCCGTTTCTCTGTTAGCAGTATGTAATTAATGTTCTGCACTGTTCTGTGTGTGTGAGGCGAGGTCAGTGTGTAATTAATGTTCTGATATAGATAGAACCGCTGTCTGCCTATAATTACTGCAGACTGAAGCTCTAATGTGGGCTTTACATCGGATATATCATCCGATGTAAAGCTCATTCTTTTCACTGTCCATCAAATAATGTCATAAAGACGCTGCATTGTTTACAATGAGATGGACAGAAGAGGACAGAAAGGGAGTAAAGTAGGAAAAGACAGAAAAGAGAGGAGAAAAAGGAAGAGTAAAGGAGAGGGATGAGGAGGAGAGGACAGGAAAGGGAAAAGGGGAGAGAAGAAAAGAGTGGAGGAGAGGAGATGACCTTCTCAGGTTGTCTATAATTACTGTTCAGATGTAGGTAGATATGTTGACAGTATAATCTAAGTCTCCCTATTCCCTATGTATTATTAATGTATGTGGAGTTACTCATCACTGTACACTCTGCCTGAACATGTATTGACATCACACTAGGAACATTGGGCCGGAGATAGTGGGATGTGTGTATATATATATGGAACCAGAGATATGATCCGCTACTTCTATATTGAGGTTCTAATGTTCTGAATTAAAGTTCATGAAATCAAAGCCTGTTTTTGATCCTATTTATCGACTGCATTTTTTACATAAATGTCCATCCATCCTTCCTTCCTGACGTCCCTCTGGACCCGAGGCTTTCCCAGGCCAGACGAGATATATAACACTTCCAGCATGAGGCTTCTAGGAGGATCAGATGCTTTTTCAGACAGAGTCATTCAAACATCATGAAAAATGTATGTGAACAATGCTTGTTCACATACATTAGGGCAGCTGGAGTGGTCACCATCCCATAAAGATGAAAACATAGAAAACCTGTGATTCAACAAGCCATGCCGCCAACCCATCTGAGTATCTCCACCCACAGCTTAAGAACTACCTTTGCAAAGGTGCAGCCTATTTTTCTCACAAGGCAATCAGAGCAGATTAGGCTTTTTAGGGATGGGGCCTTAAAGAGACAGGTGCTAAAACAGAGCGTTTCAGACAGAGTTAATACAGGTACATTCAGACAGACAATATGAGAAAAATAATGTGGTTTTTGAACATTAAAGCATGTGAACATGTTCTAGTAGAAACCCAAGATGCAAGTATGAAACAGCAAAACAGCATATATCCCCTTTAACATCCTAATATTACCTCTGTATAGTAGTCCACTATTCCTTCTTTAGATTCCGCAAGAGGGCTGTTTGTTTATTTGTATCTCATCCTTATAAATCTTAGTTTGCTCATGCAAACCCAACATTTTCTACAGCTACTGGTATTTTTTTGTCTGCAGATTTTTTTATTTTATTTTGCAAGGGAGTAATGGAGCAAGAGGAAACAACCACAGTGAGCTGTTGGATTAAAGTCGACAGGCAGTTTACTTTTCTTTCATGTGCAGCATGAAATCAGATTGAGGTTGCAATTCTTATTGACTGACTAATAAAACTGTAAGCAGATACACCAGCTGATCAAGGAGAGCCTGCTGTGGTGTTAAACCAAGGATTATTTGAAGAGGTATCAAATAATCTGGATGAGATAATCATGGCTACTTTATTGGTCTTGATTGTTTTAATCCACATTAATATACACTTTGGTTTATGTTATTTTCAAGTGGGCGTTAATGTTGAATGCGTTCCCACTAAACCAGTATTGACTCAGTCTTTCATTTCTTTTCATTAAAAGAATAGCCCCCCCCCCCCCCCCAACACACACACACACACACACACACACACACACACACACACACACACACACACACACACACACACGCACAAATATCATTTTGGAAGGATACCCCTCCAGAGCCTGTGGTTACTACAGCTGCTGAATGGACCACTTCACCATCATGAAAAAAAGCTTCCCCACTCTCAAGATTGCTGGTGAGCCCTTCAAATAAAATCATTTCTCTTTAAATCCATCACAAACTGAATGATGGCCTCTGTCATATAATGAAAAGCTCAGACATCTCCAGAAGCAATCACAGTCCAACATCATGAGCTATCTACTGCAACACCACAGAGTGACAAGTGCCCCGATGATAGAATAACTAGTGTTTGAGCTGCTGCAAGCTCAATAATGAATATCCTACATATCACTCGGATGAAATAGTCAACAAGAATCATTGACCCCACTATGCCCACATGAGGGTCTCACACTGCAGGCTGCTCTCATCCAGCATTCGTAGCTATACGAAAAATAATGTGCTGATATCCCATGCAATCATGAACGAGGAAGTAATAAGACTACAAAAGCCCACACAGTGCGGGGGGGTGGAAGGGTCCAAAAAACAAGTGATCCAGGAGACCACAGTTAATTTCCCAAGTGAAACGAGAAGCCAGTGGTGATTTGTTTGTCAGATATCTTACGTCATGTAGCTACCGTAGTTATTTTAACCCAAACTACAATCTATTTCTAAACCTAACTAAGTAGTTTTGTTGCCTAAACCCAACTGAGTAGTTTCCTGTGAAGAAGGAAGTTTATTTTGAAAAGGCCGTATGCATGTAACGAGCTGAAATTAACATTTGTTGCAGGCTTAAAAATGACAAGGAACGTTTTGCGAGATATCATATGTATTCGATCCGTTGTGGGACGGGGAGCCAATGGAGGTTCAGGAGAACAGGGGTGATGTGGTCACGGGAGCGGGAGTGGGTGACCAGGAGAGCAGCAGAGTTTTGGATGTACTGGAGTTTGTTTAGGATTTTGGATGATGTTCCGTGAAGAATGCTGTTGCAGTAGTCGATTCTGGAGGTGATGAAAGGGGTGGATCAGAGTTTCAGCAGCAGATGAGGAGAGTGATGGCCGGAGATGGGCTATGTTTTTTAAGTGAAAAAAGGCAGTTCTGGTGATTTGTTTGACGTGGTGTTCAAAGAAGAGGTTGCTGTCAAACATGACTCCAAGGTTGCTTATGTGTGGGGAGGGAGACAATGAGTGGAGTTGTAAATGGTGAGGCAGAAGTTGTGACTGGTTTTAGTGAGGGATTTGGGACCGATGATGATCATGTCAGATTTATCACAGTTGAGTTTGAGGAAGTTGTTTTGCATCCATGATTTAATGTCAGTGAGGCAGTTGGTGAGAGTAGAGTGAGTAGCAGGGGTAATGGCCTTTGTGGAGATGTAGAGCTGGACATCATCGGCGTGGAAGTGGAGACCATGTTGACATATGATGTTACGAAGAGGGAGCAAGTAGAGGATGAACAGAAGAGGACCAAGCACCGAACCCTGGAGGACGCCTTGAGACAGAGAAGCAGTGGAGGAGGTGCAGTTGTTGATACTGATGAACTGTTGTCTATTTGTGAGATATGATTTAATCCAGGAGAGAGCAGTTCCGGTGATGTTGAGGGATGATTCGAGGCGGAAGAGAAGGATGTTGTGGTTGACGGTGTCAAAAGCTGCGCTGTGAGCGGAAACCGGATTGAAATGGCTTGAACAGCTCGTTGGAGAGTGTTGGGTGGAAAGGGCGGGGGAGGTGTTCAGGTTGCTGTAAATGGTGTCAATTTTCGTTTGGAAAAATTAAAGAAACAAGTTGCATTTGTTCACTGTGAAGTATGTGGAGGTGTTGTCCTTGGGTTTGTTTGATAAGTTTGTTTATTGTGGAGAAGAGAGCCTTTGGGTTAGAGGAGCCAGACTGTATGAGGTGTGAGTAGTAGGTGGACTGGGCTGAGATGAGAGCGTCTTTGTATTGCTGAAGGTAGTCGGAGTGGGCTTGGAGATGGACTGTTAAACTGGTTTTCTTGCAGAGTCTTTCAAGCTGGCGTTTACGGGATTTCATATGGTGGAGTTCAGGAGTGTACCAGGGAGCTGAGTGTGTGATTGAGACGGTTTTTGGTTTTAATGAGAGCCAGCTGATCAAGACAGGAGGAGAATGTGTTATTGTAGTAGTTTACAAGATCGGAGGGATTATCAGACAGCGGAGGAGGGGAGGCAGACATGGTACTGGCAAGAGAGGCTGAAAGAGTTTTGGGGGAGATAGATTTGAGGTTTCTGAAGGATATGTTGCACTTAGCATTTGGGATGGGGATAGGGATGTCGATGTCCATGGTGATAGCCAGGTGGTCAGAGATGTTGAGGTTGAGGCTGGAGAGTTGAGGTATTGTGAGACCAGTGGAGCAGACCAGATCCAGGATGTGACCTCGGCTGTGGGTGGGGAAGTTGATATGTTGTGTGAAGTTGAAGCATTGTAGTAGTTCCAGGAATTCTGTGGCAGATTTACAGTCAGTGTTCAATCAATGTGGATGTTGAAATCACCTAGGAGGAGAACGTAAGGTGAGATGGCACATACGTAGCTGAGTCAGAAAATCAGAAAAGTCAGAGAGAAAGGAGGGATTTGGTTTGGGGGGACGGTAGATTACAACAGTTACCAAAGGAGTGGGACCAGAGAGTTTGAAGGCAAGATGTTCAAAAGAATGAACGGCAGGAATGGGAATGGTGGTTGTTTTAATGTCCTTCCTGTAAACAGCAGCAACACCACCTCCCCGCCCCTCAGGACGAGGTTTATCAATGTATGTGAATCCAGTGGGAGTGGTCTGGTTTAGTGAGAAATAGTCCAGGGATTTATGCCATGTTTCAGTGAGGCAGAGGAAATCCAGGTTATTGTCTGTTATGAATTCATTCAGAATGAGGCTTTTATTGTTGACTGAGCGAGTGTTGAGCAAAGCCAGTTTCAGGTGACGTTGCTTTGTGATAGGCTGTGAGGACTGAGGAAGAGGACGGAGATTGGACAGATTCACGTGTTTGTTGTGGTGACGTAACAAGGAAGTTCGGGTGCGACAGGACCATAGGGATGGGATGGAGTTTGGGGACGTGAAGTTGTAAGTGAACATGCGGCCAGAACCTCTGTGTGAAGGATGGCCTTGGCGAAGTATTCCATGTTCTTTGAGAACACAAAGAACATGCACACATATATGTATATATGGGACACATATATGTATATATGGAACACATATGTATATATGGAACACATATATGTATATATGAACACATATATGTATATATGGAACACATATATGTATATATGTATGTATATATGGAACACATATATGTATATATGTATATATATATGGAACACATATATGTATATATGTATGTATATATGGAACACATATATGTATATATGTATGTATATATGGAACACATATATGTATATATGTATGTATATATGTGTGTATGTATGTATATATATGTGTGTGTGTGTGTTTTCAAATGATCACTTGGTAAATTATTAATAATGACTGTGAGGAATCATTGAGATCAATCTGTGACCACTCTGTTGGTCATTTTAAAAAACAAATCATTAATCTTCCCAAAAATTGAAATGGTTTTGAACCCATTCCATTCATGTAAATGTTCATGTCATCCTGAATAAAACTGCAGTAACAATCATCGTGAGAAGACGAGCTAATGAATCAAGTGTTTCCACATAACTGAAAACAAGGTGTTATTTAGCCACCCTTCTTCTCTGTGGCTCGTACTGACACAGATCTAATGAAAGGACTGAAGGAGACTCCTGTGCACTCACTCACTCACTCACTCCTACTGTTGTCACAGTGGCTGTAGAGGAGAGTGTCCACTGAGATGCGATTGGTCAGAAGGCCTTCATCTTTCTGCCGTCGGTGGCATCGATTGTGCGTTGAGGGTTTTTAGTCTGTGATTTCTGCTCATTATCTTCAGACAGCGATCTGATTACAGCTACGTCTGCGCTCCGCCTCGCAACAAAGTGCTTCAAAACACCTTTTCATTTTCAAGAAAAGCGTCACTCCGCCCCCCGGCAAATAAACACATTTATTGACAGCGTAATCACTCAGTGCTCTCAGTCTGAGGTGTGCACAAAGATCCACTCAAACACACACACACTGAGCGTGGAGAGGGGTCAGAGGTCAGCTGGGAGTCATAAGGTCTATGATTGGATGTTTACAGTGAAGTGGGCGTCCCCAGTTGTCACCTCGCTAAACATCGACCTGAGGAGACACCTTCACTAATGGACAGAGGCAGACAGACGGACAAAAGAGATAGACCGACAGACGATAGATAGAGAGAGAGACAGACGGACAGCAGAGAGAGAGAGAGAGACAGAAAGGACAGACACATATATCATTTATACACACTACATACATGACTTGACATGACTTACTGATGTCCATCACTGTATTGAAGCCAATGCTGAAATGTGTATGTTTGTGTATGTCGGTTGAGTTCCTGGTTAGTTTTGGAGCTGGGGGCCCAAATACATCATCCTATTGGAGGGTCCTAAAGCTCACTGGCGGTGGAGGAGCACTGGGCTTTGTAAGCAATTTTGGTAGAGGCCAAAATACGACTTTTGGATCCGTCACAGAATTCCATTGGACCCAAACAAACTTTTTCCCATTGACTTACATTGGGAAAGAGATTTTTTCTTTTTTTTTAGGTTAATCAACTTCCCAGTGCAGTGCAGTTTTTTTTACAGTAGTTTGATTAACTTTTTTCCCACCTGCATTGCATGAAGACCCACCCTATTCTGCCTCTGCAGTCGTCTTGAAAAGACATCTCAGATATAATTCCAATGTTTTGATAACGGGAGAAAATGTTTTTTAAAATACTATGCACGTTGCTTTTATGATGGAAAATTACAAATCCGTTGGGGATTTAAATCTGTATGTTGTATCGTAATTAAACTTAATGTTAACCTTAATAAAACTTAATAAAATTAACTTTACAATAAAGTCTTTTGAGGAGAAAATTTGTGCCCGAACCAAAAAACAACCGTTCTCCCCGGAACGGAACCGGACTATTATTTGAAAGCTGGGACTCGGACACACGCAGAACTGAGAAATGTTAGATCCGAACCCATCAAAACAAATCTTTGAGCTTTCTCACCTGTGACTGGCTATGAAGTATATAATCCATCCTCTCCAAGACAGTTGGTAAAATACAACCAGGCGCAGCCGCTTCAAGAACGTTGATTTGATTGGCTGCTGGGCTACGTGTGACATTGACTCCGTCCCCGGCGCTAAAAAGTTGAGAGTATTTTAGCTAAAACCGCTAGGAAAACGTATGCGCAGTGCAAGACAGGAGTGACGCGTCATTTGGTTCATAGATGGTGCTGGACAGAGGCAGGCTAAGCTGTCCCAAATGCAAGGGCGTAGAATTGGACAGCGACGGTAGGGACTTGTCCTTCCCAACATCCAGTCACATCTGAATTATCCCTAGTAATAATTTTTATCAAAAAGGCTGCAGCCACAACTTAATTAAATAAAATAAAATTGTTTTTTGTAAAGCCCAATATCACAAATTTGCCTCAGAGGGCTTTGCAGTCTGTACAGCATACAACATTTTCTGTACTTGGACCCTCACATCGGATCAGTAAAACTTTACGAGCGAATAAAACAAATACAAAGACGGAGTTAGGGCCAAATAATATTCTGAGATTTAGAGAATTGTAATTACAATTATAACATTGCTGTCTGTCGATGCGTGTGAATACATTTCTAACTCATTCAGTGACAAAACTAGCATAGTGATTCATATTTCATATTTTTTGTTGCTGAACCTTGACTGAGCTCCCTTCTCTTACGTCTCCAGATTTAATAGTCCAGATGTAACTGTAGTGGATATTATTGTGTGTATATATTAGTGCTGGGCAACTTAACTCTTTATTATCGCGTTAACGCATTAATTAATTAACGCCAATTATTTTATCGCGCATTAACAACGTTTTTTTTTTTTAATGCAATACACACCGTTGATGCCAGCAAATCACCCATACAAACAGTGAAGGGAGGCTTCAGCAGACTATGTTGGATGCAGCGTGTGGGAGAAGTATAAAGAAAAAAAACAAAAGCAAGACAAGCTAACAAATGCCACAGCGAAGTGGATAGCTACAAACTGCAGGCCGATTTGTGGAAGACGTCGGTCTGAGGAACGTTCTTAGGATCGCAACAAATGACAGCACGTATGAGCCTTTCTCAAGACGCACCGTCACAAGAAGAATACACGAGTTGTATGAAAAGGAGATGACTACAAAGGCGACGGCGTTACATCGTGCACCAGCTGTTTCTCTCACTGGAGACTACTGGACATCGCTGGGTAACCATAATTACCTCAGCGTTGCAGTGCATTATATTGATGAACAGTGGGAGCTGCATTCACATGCTCTGACTGTCGTGAAAACAGAAGACAGACATTTTGCTGAAATGTGCGCGGAACATTTTATTCATGTTGCACAGCACTGGAACGTTTCAAATAAAGTCAGCACACTTAGCACAGATAGTGAAGAAATATAACTGCTACTGTGTAAAAATAAGGTGCTGTTAAAAAGCACCTTATTTGTTTAAAGTGTTTGCAAACCAAATGTTATTGCACTTTTGTTCATATAGCAGTACTTTTAAAATAAAAGTGCGCAATACACTACTTTTGAATTCATTATTGAATTTTGCGCATAACAATGCGATTAATCGTGATTAATCGCAGAAAATCATGCGATTAAAATGTTAATGTTATTCGTTGCCCAGCACTAATATATATATATATATATATATATATATATATATATATATATATATATATATATATATATATATATATATATATATATGATAAAGATCTAGTTTCTACAACCTTTTCCTACACATTGATTCACTGAGGTCTCTAACCTGCAAGTTGTTCTTTAAGATGAAATCTGAGCAAAGATAATAGCTGCTGGACGATGGCCGATCACAGCTGTAAACGTGTGTGTGTGTCATAGATGGTGAATGTTGCCGATGATGATGATGGAGACGGGGAATTAGTTTTCGATTAGCCACAGTGTCAGGTCATGGTGTCACGTCCTACCTCTCTGTCTGTGCGACTGATCAATACCAACATCACACACACTATTAGCAACTCTACCTCTTCTTTCTCTCTCTCTCTCCCTCTGTCAGACACACAATTATCAACTCCCCCCTCCTCCTCTTCCTCCACTTTATCTACCACTCTCCCATTTGTCTTGGTTCTTTACTTTTCTATCATGATTTCACATCCTTTTAGATCACATGACATTTTCAGACAGATTTATAATATACCTTTATACCAAAAACATTTGAGAGTAGAATTTTACCAAATATGTAGCTTATATACATGCAATTCTGATGAGCACACAATTACAGTAGATAAGAGTAGATGAGAACATAGCCTCGACAGTAAACATAGTATGCAAGTAAAATGGGCTGAAGACTGCACACGCTCCAACCCGATCCACTGACCTTCGCTTGGCTTCTTTTCATTGCCGGCCTGGAATTCAAGACGAGAAGAGACAATGTCCTGCTTTAATCCAGGTTCTCACAGAAAGCACTGGATCAAAATTGTCCAAAGAGGGTCCAATTAGGTCCACAAACAGACTTGAAAAGAGTCTCGCTTTGTGCAACCTGTTGAGAGAAAATTGTCTCTCACGCTCACTATTCATATTGTGAAGAAATGTTTGAGTGACAATTGCAAGTAAATAATTGTCTAATAATTTTAGAGACCACCCCCCCCCCCCAAAAAAAAAATGTTGCACACCTGAAAGATACCAACACACAGCACACTTATCTTAGTACTATGGTGGCGTTTCGGGGCGATTGTAGGTAAAAATCAATAAATATCAGAGCCGGGGAATGGGATAATAATATGAGAAAAAAATTTACGAGATGTACATTTATGAGAAAAGAACTTAGATATTCTCTGAGATTAAAGCGGTAAATAATATTATTCATAACTATGTTTTCATTAGTGTATAATAACCTGAAACTATAAAATCCTTAGTTTTAGATTTTCTTTTAGCTTAGAATGAGCCCTTCATATCTTTATAGGGAGTGGGTCCTCTTCAGGAACTCCAACCATGTTGCACTGCCATATTTCTACAGTAGCCCAGAACGGACAAAGCAAACACTGGCTCTAGAGCAGGGGTGTCAAACTAATTTTCACTCTGGGCCACATCATCATTATGGTTGCCTCTAAGGGCCGGTAGTAACTGTAAGACTGTATAAATTATTGAGAGATCGTAGAAAAGTATGAAAGTATAAAAGTATAACCTGTAACCTTTTTGAATCAACGTATAACCATTGAACCTATAAACCTTTTTACTTTTTGATAGATATGATTAAACATACGTAAACTGCATATATGCCTTATATAAAGTAGTCACTCTAAACTTATACACTACTTCCTGATCTGAACAGGATCAAACCAGTTACCGTCTGTGTCTGACTTAGAGAGCGGAGGCTTCATGTAAGTTACTCATTAGCCTGAAGGAGGTGGAGCTTTTTAGCAGCATAAAAAGGAGCAGAGAATCTGTGAGTTTGGGCTTTTTCCCCCCAACTAGACTTAGGGGTCTTACCCCCTTAGAAAGTGACTGTATTATGCCTCATAGCAAAATCAGTGAAAACTGATAAAGAGGAAAACTCCGTATAGAGGGAGTGTTAGACTTATTTCTTGTAACACAGAAACTGTTTCATTGACTTGAAATTGTTGTGTGAAAAACTTAAATAAAAATACAGCCTTACATTTTGTAAGTGTCTGAAGCAAACAAAGTATTCTGGTCCTTTAAACAATTTAACCCTCTTCCCCTGTCCGTGGATGGTGTGATCAGAAGTGACGACTGAAGCATGCAGAGGAGCTTAAGGTAAGTACCCTGAGTGAAGACATGGCAGTGTTAATCATAAAATGGTGAGAATGTTCACAATAGGCAATAGTAAAGTACTGACGAAGTACATAACTATTATACACAGGGTGCTAGGGTTGCATCCCATTGAGAACCCCTAGGGCTTAGCCGTAAAAGAATTTCAAGAAGACAATTAATCCGAAATCCTAATGATTTAGCTACGGGGTGAGATAAAATGCCGAAGGTTTTGTTCCAACACCTCAAAATGGAACGTATATCCTAGCAGGTGGGACAGCCGACGGAGTGAACACCGTGTTAGGTGCGAACGACTTCCCCGCCTAGAAACGGGGCAGGCGCCGCTCATGCTTCAAAATGTAACTACTCCCTAACATTTTGTTAAATAACTGTCTCTGCATTTGAAGACGGCGGGGATGCAGGTTTGGCGCTAAGCGGAGGGCGAAGACGAGGAAGTACAAACCTCCGGTACCGGCGATAATAATGGGGAACGTGAGGTATTTGGCTAATAAGATAGACGAGGTGACCGTGAGGGACTTCCGTGAGTGAAGCGGCATGTGTTTCACGGAGACATGGCTGCGCGCGGATTTCCCAGACCACAGTGCGTCGGTGCCCGGCTTCAGAACTGTTCGGGCTGACAGAGATTTTATACAGAGCGGTAAGAAGAGAGGGGGCGGTATCGCAATGTATGTGAATGAGAGGTGGTGCAATCCCAACCATCTGTGTGTGAAGGAACGGTTCTGTAGCCCGGATATTGAACTATTAGTTGTAGGGATGCGTCCTTATTATTTGCCAAGGGAGTTCTCATCCGCCATTGTTGTGGCTGTGTACGTCCCTCCATCAGCTGACGCTGAGAGAGCAGTGGACACCATCCACTCCTCTGTATCTGGACTGGAGTCAACTTTCTGGTGCATTTTTGGTTATTACTGGGGACTTTAATCACACCACTCTGGATAAAGCCCTGCCAACTTTCCACCAGTATGTTGACTGCCCCACACGAAACAATACAACTCTGGACCTACTGTAAGCAAATGCAAATGATGCATACAGTACCACTGCCCTCCACCCTGCTTGACAGGTCTAATCACAACCTGATCCTGTTAACACCCAAGTATGTTCCTCTGGTGCAGAGGCAGCCTGTGACCACCAGGACTGTGAGAATTCAGTGTACACACCACCATTCCATCCCGGACAGTACACTGCTTCCCCAACAACAAGCCATGGATCACCAGTGACCCGAAAGCTCTTCTTAATAAGAAGAAAGCAGCTTTCAGGTCTGGGGACAGGGATGAGTTAAGGAGAGTCCATCGCGACCTGAAGGTGAAGATCAGGGAGTGCAAGGACTCCTACAGGAGGAAGCTGGAGGCCAAACTCCAGCAGAACAACGCAAGGGATGTGTGGATGGGAATGAAGCAGATTAACAACAACCGTAGCTTCTAAGTGTCCTGTCGTGCTATAGTGTCTTGTTGCTGCCTTGGTTAGCCAACTCAGGTTAGCAAATCCAGCGTAGCTCCAAACACCAAGACGCTCAGTCGCAAATAAAACGCTTTCCCAGCCATAAAATGTGCAACGCTTCTACGACACTGTTAGCCAGGAATACCGTTCGTAGTTGCTGGACTGAAAGTGGCGCACAAATCCTTTTCCTGGCTGGGTCAGGGTTGATGTCCAGCTTTTCTTGAAAAAGGGTTAAAAAAACAAAGCTACACCAAGCAAAATGCTAAAAATGTCATAACTTCTTACATATCTTTCAACTTGAACTCTTGACTCTTACTACTGCTACTACAAAGTTCTGCAAGCTAGTTTCACAGTCACGCTAGCCAACTGACCAATCAAGCCGCACGTTAATGCTGACGTACTCGGGTAGGCCACCCAGAAGCTCTGGCACATCAAAGAATACGTCCAACATGTCAAACTAAATATCTGATTGGTTGAATATTATGAAAATCAACAATGTCGTCCCCATTTACTTAAACTGCAGAGGCTTTCTTTCAGGCCTCGGGCCTCTCTTCTTACCTAGAGACATAGGGGTGAAATCTGATTGGATAAAAGCTCTACTTAAAACAAGCTGCACTGGAAGCAGAGCAACTGAGGAAGACAGTAGCTGTGCAATGAGAAAATAAGCTAATGGAAAAAATAATTGGAATACATGTAGTGTATTTATGAAAAATTATTAAATTATAAATAATACATTTTATTAATTAAATAAAATAGCTATAACTTTGTGATTCTGATGGCCCACCACTGCTGTCATGTAGTTTATGCAGGTCACATTTACATTTACTTGTGTGTGATTATTATTTTTTCTTCTAAACGCGGTACCTCTTCAGTTTTTAAATATAAATGTTCCGGATATTATTTCTCGTACAAAGTCAGCAGTATAAATGATTGAGGACATGTAATAAACTTCAGCAATATTTTATTGAATTGTAATGAATTCTTTTGTTTTCTACTTTTTTTTGTTGTTGTGGGGAATTAAATGCAAAAGTAGCAGATTTTATTACCCTTTGTAAATAAACGGTAACATGCTGGTTTTGTACCGTAAAATTACCATAACTTATTTTACGGTGAAATTGTTTGGAATGTACACACTGCTCCTTTGAAATGTCAGTTCACCTAACTTTTTAAATTATTAAAATAACAATCGAGGCAAAATTAACTCTTCATATGGCCAGGTATATCACAATCAAAATGCCAGAGGGCCTTCAAATTTGCTGTAATCCTGAATATTTTGGTGTCCTTTTTTTAAGCACCATGGCCAGTCCAAAATGTCCTCATAGACTATCAAAATTAAATGACGTGATTGCCATTCAATTTGTAAATGTTTCGTTCTCCAGAGGATGAACCCTTTCCATTTCGAAACTTTACTGGCGTTCTTGCAGTGTCACTAACAGGAAAACATGTCAATCTTTCACACGAGGTATCTCATAATAGAACTGGAAGTTAACCAAGAAAATGTTTAGTATATTCACGCTCTCAAGGGGATACAACCATTTGATTTGAATGAGCCTGATTTTTTTTTTTTTCTAGAGCCACTCTCTAGCTCAAATAACAGTAACACCCTCAGTATGTTGGATTGCTGGTTGTAATGGCACCAGAGCCTCTGGGAGTCTTTGGACTTTTGGTTTTGTTTGATTATTACAGAGCCTGACTGCACAGCACTGGTTTTACACTCACTGTTGCTAAAACTTTCTCATCTCCCAAGCTCATCGTGTTCGTGTCAACAGACATGGATTTACAGGTCATCTAACATCAGATATTTATGATGTGGCTTGTCACACAGATGACCAGTCATTACAGTGAAGGTCACACACACAGCTCATGTTCGATACAGACTCTGCTCTTCAGCGTGTGCTCATTAAACTTAAACATAAGTGTGCTGTAAAACACTTTAAGCTTTTTCACAAGAGTGGCCAAGCAGAGCTCTGCCGAGGGGGTGGGTCCACCTCGAGGATAGAAGTCATGTGACCTGGCCTGTCATGTAACCTTTTCAGATCATCGAAACTTAACGGTCTTGACCTGGATCTTACTGGGACAGTGCCGACAGCCATATGCTTGTAGCTATTGTTGGAGAAAAAGGAGTTGGGCCTACCTCACATTCAACAGCCTTATTTGGGTTAAATCACACCAAACCCCACCAGACGTTAAATCTCACCTGTGTTTGATTTTTGGACCAAACTCAACACTCAGGTCTCATTGGATGAGGGCCAGAGGCACCACGGAGGGATCACAGTGATACAGTCCTGATGTCACTGATACTATAAACATCAGAGCTACCTACAGCTCTGAGCCATCCCACGGGATTCAGTTCGTATGAAAGGGAGCGCACAACGTTGATGCTTTTAAGAAAACCTAGTAATAGTTCTACATTCGCTGCTGGAAAAATAGACTGTTTTGGATCTGAAGGAGAAGCGGATAACTTGCCCCGTACTCCACCAACTTTAACCTGCAGAAGAAAGATTCACATTCTTCAGAAGAAGAGAAGGACAACTTTCATGCCCCGCTCTCTTCCCAATTAGGTCGACATTTGCTGGTCATAAGGAAGAAAATTTCCTTAACTTCTAAAGAATTCCCGCTGCCGTAGGGAAGATTTATCGCCACACAGCTTCACTGAACCAGTGAAGCTCCAGATCCCGAATTGAAGTCAGGAATTCAAAGAAACAGCGACTGCTACAAAGTCATCTCAGTGTAAGAGGTTTGTGTCTGGACAGAGATAGATCATAGTGTGTTTATTACCTTGTTTGTTTTGTTTTAAGTTTAACTGTATTGTTTACGTGTTGCGTAATTTTACGGACTGCCGAGTTCCGTTTGTGTTGTGTAAAGTTATTGTTGTGTTGTTGCTGTGGTAATTGTCTTGTTTCAATGCTGTTATAAGAGGGTATATCAGGGTGGTGCCTCGTTATTAATATTTGTTAATAATCTTATTGATAATAATCATTTTATTAATGTCAATGATTTAGTTTTCATACTTGCTGATAACCAAACATGCTCCTGCCAGATCCCAGCACTATGCTAACATGTGCTCCATTCACAGCATGGGAAACTACTGCCGTATGTTTGGAGGTATCCTGTGGGGTTTTCTTGTGATGTTTCTTATCACCAAAGGTCATTGTGTGTACCCTCCAGCAAATATGTGCTGAGTGCATCTTTCTTTGCCGTTGCATCTTCACACTTCTTGGTGCATTACTGCACCAATTGTTCATCAGTGGAATAGTGTGAAACCCTCAGCAAGGATGTGGACATGCCATATTGTGTGGAGTAGAATTAATTAAATGCAGGATACACAAAAAAGGGACCCTCTCATGGAAATGTTTTTGGGTTGTACATTAAACGCAATATCTCCGGAACGCCTCAAGGGAATTTCTTCAAATTGGGCACAAACGTCCCCTTGGACTCAAGGATGAACTTGATTTTAGTGGGCAATGGTCAGTGTGAGTTTATGTGCGTCCCATTCTCATGAATGTGATTTTTTTTCAGCAATGCCTGACATCTTGTTCAAACTTCCACTTGGACTCAAGGTTTAACTCATCACAATTTGGTAGTCAAAGGTCACTGGAACCTCAAAAACAGTTTAAGACCATAACTAAAAGAGTTAATATGCTAATTACTGAAATTTCAACAAATATCTAATAGGATAAAATGAAGTGATGTCATGCAACTGTAAAATGCAACTCGACTGGTTACATACAACCGTGAGGCGGTAATTCTTCATAAACATAAACAAATCATAGCCAAACCACCAATGAATAGATCCCACTGTTATGAAGTACTGTTTGTGTCTCAAAGCCAGGTATATAGAGTTCCATACCATTGGGGCTAAATGGAAGCTTAGTGTTTCCCAGCGACTCATCTACATCGGCCTACTGTCAATAAAAGGAAAGTACATTGATTACATGATAAACATTCAATGAATCATCATACATATCACAAACCTTTTTGAACATTATTGATTGAGTTTGCTCACTAACTGACTACAAGACAAATAAAGACACTGCCTGTATCAAAACACTTTGAGGCTTTGCTTTGACTGAACAATATGAATGATATTAATTTTTATATTTATGCTTTGACATGAGTTGACATGGTGCCTGGATCTGACTAACGCTGAAATGGTGCTGACATCACTCACTGCAGGGAGGGGAGGAGCCAGGTAACAGGGAGACTGACAGGCACATGATGCATACAGAAGGTTACAGACAGTCTTCAGTTCTAAAAGATACACTATATATAGGAGCATTTTGAATGAAAACAACAAAAAAAGAAAGCAAAGGAAAGAATTAAAAATACACTTAAAATGTTTAATCTCAGGGTTCCCAATCCACTTTGGGTCAGCACCCATATTTTCAGAAATGCTGATTCAGAGGGACAAATGAATAAATGAAAATGACGGAGACATGGCAACAGAGGCAAAAAGTGAGACAGTAGGAGGAGAGACACAGGCGGGACAAATAAGTGCAGAGGCAGAGAGTGTGGGAGTAAATGAAGAATGAAAAAAGCTCATTAGCTAAAAGGCTCCTCTCTCACCTCCCGCTGTGACTTGTGGACACGTGTTTGTGTCTCTGTATGTGTGTGTGTGTGTGTGTGTGTGTGTGTGTGTGTGTGTGTGTCCACAAGCTTTCATTCAAAAGGACAAAGAGCCTTGTCGTAGCCAGTCAAGCAAACAGTACAGGTCACACACACACACACACACACACACACACACACAGGCTGCACTATATGTTTAGACGCGTGTTTTGTGTGAGGGTGCCCATGCCGTTTCCAAGTCATTTAACTTCAGATGGTGTTAGGTCGTCCAATGATTACCATTCTGTCTGAAATACAAACAGACACAGACAGAGAGAAGGGGGGGGGGGGGGTAGCCAGTAAATCACAGTTACAGTTGACGGCCACCTGAGGCAGTAAACTCATTCAGAACCAGAACAAGGGGAACAGGACAGTGCACTCTGAAACGAGCTGGACATAGGTGAGCTTTATGCTATCAGTAGAGCTTTAAAGCGGTATTTTTCACATTTTATAGAGAGAGTGTTTTCAATGTGACTTTTGTGATTGGATGTGTCCACACAAAATTGTGCGGCTGTAAAACGGTGGATAAACACGTTCAATCACCAATAAATTCTTCACAATAAAACTTTTTCCTGCTCACTCTGCCTTCCTGTCATGGACGGAACATGAGACGCTGGGTCCCCGGGCACCAACATGTAGAAGGCACATTAGGCATTTTTTGTAATCCATCCATGCTCCCTGCAGGATTAGTGGACTGTGATAAACACATTTAATTTTTTGTATTCTTTACAATAAAAGTCACCCCTTATTTTTGCTGTTTACTCTTTCTCCCTGCAGTATTAGTAGACTTGTTTGATTTTAAAATAGCAGCAAACAAACCTCCGCTAATTCGGCAATAAACACATTTTTCTAAAAACTTTTCACAATATGTGTATGTAATTTCATGTATTTGTCTTATATGGACCCTGAATCTGAAATAAAGTTTGATTGATTGATTGAATAAAAGTTCCCAGGTAATGAAAAGCTTTTATTTTGAAGCAGCAAAATCAGGAAATATAGGGTTTCCATCAGCAGTAAGTTTAACAGGACTCAGACAGCCGGTCCTAGCTGGGCTCCAGCCATGGTCTTCCCATAGCAAGGTCATGGCAGATGACTATGGGAAGAATCCAGAACTCCCACAGAGAGGGGGTGGCTTTGTGAGAGTGATACGAGGAAGTGAGAAATGATGATATGGTGAATCCTCCTGTGAAGTCATTTCTATATTAAATATGACTCCTAAGTCTATTTCTACAGCTTTTCCTAAAAAAACATCAGTAAAGGCAGCCTGCTTTAGGATAAGGTTGGAGGACATAACCAGTGTCTCCTTTGCAGCTCTGAATTAAAAGAATGAAAGACTTTCTTCTCCATTATATTATTGTATTATAAAACCCAACAATTTATTTAGTAGTTTAGGTGAACTGGCCCTTTAACCAAGTTCATGGTTGTCTGTGTTCAACACTCATGCTCACACTTACTAGAATCAGTGTGTGTGATTTGTCAGTTTTTTGTCGGATGAATGGAGGACAAATATCTGCGTGAGAAAACACGCACACACGCGTGCACACACACACACACACACACACACACACACACACACACACACACACACACACACACACACACACACACACACACACACAGGCCTGCTGTTCCTGAAATGACCAGGAGGTGATAGTATGAGTCCAGCAATCCTGTCCCATTCTCTTCTTCTCTAGAGTATGGGTGGCCAATGCAGCCCGTGACTTAAAAAAATGTATACAAATTTTGCCTGAGCATATTTCTAATAATTGCACTTTTTAGTTTCAACAACTATTTGACCTACATTGATTACTAGTTGATGAAAGCATTTACCTCATTAGTGCTGAAAATGTTGGAATCATATGGAAAATTTGTTTGTTTTCACAGAATTTGAGGGGAAGTGTGTTTACTTCCATTAATGTTAGAAGACACTATAGAACTAAACATCCATCCTACACTTTGCACTCTGGCTCATGTGGGTTTCTGATCTATAAACACTGTTTTTCTTTTAGAGTAAATGGTTGAAAACTACACATTTGATATTGTGTAAAAAAAGTTTGACCACTTTGAGCTAAAATAAAATGCGTTTCTATTTTCTTTCTTTCCTTCTTTGCTGACAATGGCTCCTCTCTGCCCTGTCTCTTTCATGGGAGCTGTCAGGGGGGATATTCACCTTGGTTACTGAAGCGGATGAATGACACCTTTTAAAGCTGTGAGGTGTGTGTGTGTGTGTGTGTGTGTGTGTGTGTGTGTGTGTTTGTGTTAAATGTATGTGCGGCGACGGTTTCATAAAGTGCAAATTCCATTTTTGTGGTGGCAGTCTGGAGAGAATATCGTTTACACTTCATTAGCTCTGTATGTGTGTGTGTGCGTGTGTGTGTGTGTGTGTGTGTGTGTGTGTGTGTGTGTGTGTGTGTGTGTGTGTGTGTGTGGAGAAAAAGAGGAGACCATGCGTCTATCAATCTGTGTGTGTGTGTGTGTGTGTGTGTGTGTGTGTGTGTGTGTGTGTGTGTGTGTGTCAGAGCACTTAGAGCTGTCAGAAAGTTTGTGTGTGTGATGGAAAACAATGCTTCTCTCGTTTGGTAAGAAATAGTCGCTTCATCTGTCTTCGCTAACATAATTGCAAAAACTAAACTAAACTACAAACTGTGTGATGGCACCGTGGCGTCTCACCTTTAGATTACATAAAGTCAACTGAGGACAGGGATGGGACTTCAACTTAAAATGATGTTGTTGTTTTTTTCTTCAAAGAAGTTGCTTGTTAATTATTACCTACCTACCAGAAAACTGCGGCCCTGGAAATAAAGCATTGTAATCAGGCCTATCAAGTTTAAATTATTTCCCTGTAAATGTATTAAATAAATTACCAGTTATTCATTACCTGCTTACTTTGAACTAGCGGAATATAATTATGAAATAATGTTGGGGTCATTTTTTATAATTGTTGGGGTAGCTGTGGGTAGTTTGAAAGAACTTTAAAATACGTTATCTACTAATTATCACATACTCGTCATGAAATTTGCAGACCTGTAAAATTAAGTGTACTTATCTTATTACTACACACCAAACTATTCTGTTTTAACAAGAAACTTGTCAGTATTATATATCATCAGTTTGATAGTTGGGATAAGACGCTAAGGTAAGGCTAAGGTAACATAATAATTATAGTTTAACAGCTGTGTTTCCTACATTTATAGAGGGCATAATTGTTAACCTGGACTAAAACATATTCATATTAACCTGTAACTACCTTACTTTGTTACTGATTTATTACCTAAAACACATGCGGTTATTAAACAAACAGGCAGTTATGGACATCTAATCTTTCATAATCCAGCCCAGTCCTGGATGAATGTACATTCTCCCCTGAGGGTTATATTCAGTGCTCATTTAAAAAATTCAAAATATAATTTTGCTAAACAACAAACCAAGTCAAACAAGTCAGACACTGGGCAGCGGGCCTCGGCGTCTTGATACCAACGTATGTGCCACCTTTTAGCAACTTTAAGAGATGCACCGGGCTTTCAGTTTACTTCAATGTAAACCCATTCACATCAGTATTAGAGCAAATTATGTTACATACATAGTTTAGGTCACGCTAGCGCCTCATACCTGCCTGTATTGTCATTAAAAATGGAGCTCCATAGAGCTCCATTTTTATCATTGTCAAATGATTGTCAAATGAAATTTGAAAGATAAATAAACAGGGTTTGTGAGAATTCAGAGAGATTCATGTAAGTGTGTCTTCACCAAATAGTCACTTTTGAGGGTGCCGTGTTGTTAACCTTTCTGAGCATGCGGGCAGTGGACCACGTCAGACGCACTCATTCTGCAAACATTTCAATGTCTCATGGCCAAGGCCTTTAAGTAAACTAAGTAAAATCACTTTAAACTGTGCTGAAACCCAGTTTTCCTTATAAATCTCTTCATTTACACAGTTTTATCATATTAGGTGCTCGATTTTCCTTCATGGCAGACCTACTGTATCAGTGACAGAGCTAATATATATATATATTGTTGAAGTAGCTACATCTCAGTTCTGAGCTATTACACAGGCCATTACTGCATTTACAAATTCCCAGTTCTATAAATCCAAAATGTGAATACCTGGAGCCTAGTATAGACATTCCTCAGTACTTTATATTCACATATTATTGAACAAATGCCACTGTACAAACAGAATGTTTTATGAATCAATTTTATTCCCAAATAAAAAATGGTAAATGCAATAGTTTCGACCCTCCAGGTGAAGGTTCCCTGTAGGAATTTAGAGCTCTAGTAGCGCTATCGAGCTGTTTCTCTGATCTACAGGTTATGATACTATAATGTGCCTCTGCGATGCAGTGCACAAACAAAGGCAGGGAAAAAGAAGACTGCAAGTCAGTAAACATGGATGTAAATTATGCTGTATTTAAAAATACTGCTTTGCTGATGTTTTATAAGGAAGTAAATGTACTTGACACGTTTGTTAGGCCTTACGGTACAAAGACAGCAAAAATGGTTGGGAATGACAACATTGTTGGCCAAAGTAATCATTCTCATATGATTATTATTAAACAAAAAAGATTAAAATGTCAAGAAAATACAATTTGATTTAGAAAAAAAACTGCTTTTTTTGTGAATGTGTGATGATTCCACATAAATGCAAATGTGGTTTGGGACATTTTACATATAGCACTGCATCACATTTTCTCCCCTGGAAGGGATCCAAGTGGGCACTTTATTTGCTTTATCTATCTGTGGGGCACCCAAGATGGCACTTTTGCTCGATTATGAGTCCTCCTGTCCAAAACATTTTTATACTAACTAACCAAAAAATTACAATTTGAGATGATTAATTTGGGTTAACGGTTAGTTGTAGAATGGAAGGCTTTTTTGCTTGATAGCTTTCAGTTAAGTAGGACATTAAGTTAAATAGGTAAGCTAAAACGAAGTTATTGAGTTGAGTTGTTCTCTGATTCTCCATTTGCTCTGTAATCTTTCTTAATGTTCTTCATAAAAAAACTAATGTAAGCAGTCAATAATAAGTGTGTTTTTTAATGTTAAGGCAACTTAAAATAGAAGTAATGAAATAGACAGTGCAGGATTTCTGATCCGCTTCACAGCACAAATTGATTAAACGTCAAATCGACATTTTCCACGGCTCTGCACTCTGTGTTATTATGATGTGAAGGCAGGTCATTCACTAGCAGTAACAATATTGAAGTCAGATAAATAATTAGAAAGTTGGACACAAACTTTGATTTACTGCAGCTTCTATCAGAACCAGATTCGTAATTAGAGAGAGACACTGTGAAGCCACCTCAGTGAACACAGTGATGAGACAACCGAGCAGAAAATTGCTGGTCGCAGGAGCAAGATGCAATAATCTGCTGGTTGACAAGTGCTTCATTTGTCGGTTTGTAGTCCAACAGACATTTTGAGGGGCTGCTGGATTTCAATGCTTCCAGGACTGGGCCTCATAACCATAATCAGTGTACAAGTGTGATAATTTGTAGTTTAGTTTGGGGGGTAAATGTAGTGATGAGTTTTGTTTGAGTTTTTGAAAATATAAATGGCACTACTTAATTTATTTAAAGCTGCAATGAGCAGTGTAATATCAAAAGGGATAAACTATATTGTATATACATTTAGTTACAAAGGAAACCAAACTTTTTTGTTTTTGTTTTTTATGCTTTAATATAATATAAATGATCACATGCTCTATCATATTGTTGGAATTAGGAGTAGTTAATGTTATATGCTATATGTTTAATGAGTGTCCTGTCAAGCAATGATGAATTGATGAGCTCAGGTCATTAAAGCGTCTGTCTTTAGTCAAACGATCCTTAATACAAAGGTGGATTTCACTTGCCCTTGTTTCTTAGGCCCGAACATCTCAGCATTGTGAGTGTGTGTGTTCACTAATGTTCACATTGTCACATTTATCACAGCTCATTTGGAGTTAGTCTAGTTGAAAATGTTTCTGACATGTTCATCCCGATTGCATGTAAAGTTGTTGTTTCCTTTTATTACTATGACATATAAATGTATAACTGACTACATTTTAAAATTTCAAATAGGACTTTTCTCGGTATACGTCTGATATATTTTTCTGTGTGTCTCTGTTTCTTTATCGCCGACAAAAACACAAGTGGATTTCTGCCACACTTCATTTGTTAGTGATGGATAATACTTACCATCACAAGACCACATGAGAATGGATGGCACATCACATGAAAATCCATTTAGTCAGGCTTCAAGTCATGCGTTTGTGTCTGGCCAGCCTGTTACCAGACCAATCACTGTCCTTTGAGGAGCGACTGTCAGCTACCAGCATGGTTTAGGTGCGTGTGACGCAACTAAATGGAGAGGCGACTGTTTGCTCTAAATAACAATAATGGCTTCTAATAGGCCTTTCACCAAGACCTCGACAATGGCGCCACTGAGCTCTGAAACCCAGTTTCCAATGGGTCCCTTCCCAACCAAATCAGACTCAATTCGGACATAATTTGTCCCAGGTAGCATTAAAATGTGCTACTAGTTAACCCATCCAAGCAGGCATACTGCAGCCAGTTGCCCACTTTTCCTATTATTCCAAATCTTTAATAGTCTGAAAAATATCCTGTTGGACCGAAGGCCCATTTGTCCATCAGCCCCTTATCTCGAAAACAAACGGCCAATGTTAGAAAACACAAACTCCCCATTTAACAAACACTCAGCACATTTTTATGCAGAATGACGTCATTAGAACTTCCTGATTTCTTGACCCACCATTTTGCTTCTTAATACACGATGCCTTTGTTGGTTAGTTTGCTTAGGCTATTATGAGGGGTGAGATTAGTTTAGAGTTAGAATATCAGGGTAAACAAACCAGAGGCAGAGTAGGGCGGGCCAGGCCTATATGGTAGAAAAAAAGATATTGTGACTGGGAAGGTCCGATGATGTCATTCTGCATAATAATTAGCCATGTGCTTCCAGTTGTGGAGAGTTTGTATTTTCTGAGTAATGGACCTTCGGAACAATGTGAATTTGTTTTTTGCAAAGATGGAGCACCCTCCACCAGGAGGGGTTACCAAGACCATCAGGAATCATCCTATGAGGAACATGGACGTCAACAGTCTGTCCAGTAGATGTCATGATGTCTTGCTCTGGACTAAAGTGTTAGACAGATGATCTGACATCACCATGTAGTGTATTTGTAGGACAGTTTCATAAAATATTGGATTTTACTTTATCATAGTGCTTTGGAAAACTAAATCCATGCACACCTTTTAATTTTCCATGTTAAATGTAGATATAGAGCTGAAGAGTTCAGTCTCAAAGTTGTTCCTACTTGTTTGAGTTTGTATGAACTTCCACTCCATTTGAATTCACACACACGTACGATTAATGCAGGGAGTACGCTTCAACACACACACACTCGGAATTAATTCCCTGCATGCATGAACACATACACATGCCCCACACTTATGCTTCAGCACACACACTGACACATCCATAACACCCAGTCCACTGTGAAAGAACGCACAAAAAGGACAAGCACACACACAGACAGTATGCACACTCTTAAGTACACAGTGACATAAATATACTCGGCGACAGAAATACAGCAAGGTCTCATTTGCAGAGAAAAAGAAATACCGGCAGAGTTCAAGTCATGATGATTGGGGTTGTTTTCTCATAAATCCATTTTTGCATACAATTAGGCTCCATATGACACATCCAAGAAATACTTGATCTTACTGTAAGTGAAGCACTACAGTTTACAGCAGTGATTGTCAAAGTGAGGTCTGGGGATTATAACTTCATCCTTGGCTTTGTGAGTGAGAATGCCCAGAAGCTTCCCTTTGTCCACAGTTGATTTTGACTTGCAGATCACATCGTATTCACCTGGAGTTTACCTACTTCGCAACTGAGAGCACCCTGTATTTTCTCCTTGATGTTTCTACTCAATTTAGACTGAAATAATAAAGTACAAAAATGTCTATTGTAATTTTAGTTAGCTGTTTAATTTTTTTGTCCCTCAACTCTCTTTGCTTATGTTTGTCTAGTGACAAATGGATGTTGTGGACTGTATTTAGACATATTGCATGGCATACACTTGTTAAAGTGCTCATTTGCACTATTATTAGGGACAGCTTCAGAGTCTTTCCACAATAAAAACCTTAAACTTATGAACCCAATTAGTATTATATTAGCATTTGCCAAAAATGTTCCTTTATTCCTTTAGTTGGAATACAATTGGGGCTGTTATGACAGGTAGGGTATGTCAGATTTACAGGTGGAAAGAATTGAGTACATTTCTAGTGGTAAGAGATATCAACCAGGTCAAAGTGTCCACGATGACAAATTTGTGGCATAACTCCAAAAGTGAAGTCTTTATAACAGACTAGAAGGTAGACTGATATCAGTCACCAAAATCACAAGAGCATCAGCCTGCCTGTCAGTCCACCAGCCAATCAGCCAGTTAGTCAGTCTGCAAACTAAACAACCAGTCAACCAATGAACAGGCCAGCTGGTCACTTAGCAGACCTGGAAGCAGCGAGCCAACGAGGTGGTTGAGTCACCCTCTCCTGACCCCTTCAGCAATTCATCAACTAATGCCATTTTTTTAATATAAGTTATCATTATGAACCAGATGCACATGTCATTTTCTTTGTTTTTCTTTCTTTTCTTTCTTTAATGAACACAAGGCTCTAAAATCACATGCTGAGAAAAAACATAGGAAACATAGACAATATATTTTCATTTAATTATGATTATTTTTGCCTGTCTGTCTGGGCCACACTGTTTTTGTTACATGATATGATATTTGCCTTAAAGGTATTTTTCAACCTATATTTTTCCCGTGTTTTTGTGTGTAACTGACTAATAATTGGGAAAGTGCTCCAGTATTGAGGGAGGAGGCTGCAGACTAAATGGGCTGTATCGTGATCCTATTCGGATGTTACAGTGAAACTTCTGCTTGAGTGGACTTGGACACGATAACAAACAGACTGGATCAAGCAAAAGGTAAAGAAAAAGGTTCTTTACATAATGTAGTCAACATTTACATTAACGCAGCTCATTTTGTTATAGCGCTCTCCCTCGATACTGGACCAATTTAAGAAATTGTTAGAATCAGAATCAGCTTAATTGGCCATGTATGGTTTATTGGCCATGTATGCGTACACATTGGTTAGTTACTTACTGTTAGTTTAAAATAGGGTCCTCGTTGAAAAATATCAAAGTTTAAATGTAGTCTAGTTTCAAATAATGAATTGTTTCTGCTACTTTCAGATCATTGGTTGGTTGCTAGTTAATAAAGTTGACTCCTTCCAGCTTTCACTGACCCCCCACATACAGTTCAGGCTCAAACAAGCTGATTGAATCCACCAGCACAGCATGAAATGGCAACGAGCCGAAGTGAAGGAATGGAGCAGCCAAAGACAGTTGGGCGGTTCTCTCAGGACTTGGTGGATCAAACTAAATCCTTAATTCTTTATTCATTGTAAATGTCGTACAAATAGATTCTAGGTGTCATTATCACCAGCTTCACGAGGTAGCAGCACGAGTTGGAGTGTGTTCAACAACAAGAATAAGTGTAAACAGTTGGGCGGGCTTGCCGGCTTTTGAAGTGTACCGAGGCTTTCTTGAGGAAGCAGCTGCCGGGGAACTCGTGTTGACCAGCTGTGTTTCTCTGGCTCAGACCTACTGCGACACACACACATGCACAGACAGCCTCTTGCTGGTTCAGCAGTTTAAATCAGTGAAGTGTTTCAGAGCACAGCGAGATGCGACCCGTCATCAATCACACACACACACACACACACACACACACACACACACACACACACACACACACACACACACACACACACACACACACACACTCCTTGACAACTGAGTGTGTCACTAGGCCAAGAGAGGGAAGCAGGTGGTGGGCAGACAGTGTGTGTGTGTGTGTGTGTGTGTGTGTGTGTGTGTGTGTGTGTAACAGAGCTGTGGTTAGGATGAGGTGGGGTCTTTTTACACCCCAGTGTGTTTACATGCACTAGTAGTTTGCAGTCGCCTGTATTTACAGTGTGTGTGTGTGTGTGTGTGTGTGTGTGTGTGTGTGTGTGTGTGTGTGTTTGAGGCGGGTTGTGGGAGGCATGGTGCGGCCGACAATGAAAAGCATGGTTAGCAGCCTATGTGAGCTTGTGGATAAGAGAATATTACAGTGTAAGATCTAAAGCCTCACTAAGAAGGAAGAGAGGATTAGGATTTTATTCATACTAGCACTCTTATCGATACTGCTTATTGGTTCAGTTCCTTATTGATACTCTTATTGGTTCTTTTTGATTATATTATGAGAAAAAAGACAATCACTTAAGAAAATAATCAACATTGATTTATTATTTTTGTTTGTAAAAAAATTGTCTTTCTTGAGCAGAACAAGAAGTTCTAAAATCTTTAGAATACATTCTCAGCTAATCAATGATCTAAGTGATTACCTTTCATTGATGATCCTGTTCTTCTGTTCACACTGCTCCACAAACAGATTGATGTTCTGCTTGTTGGTCACATGTTGTGATAAACTGCTGCTGTTTCCTCTCTTACTTTCTATTGTGTTTTATTGTGTTTGAGACAACCAGAGTTCTAAAATGTTTTCTTCTCTCTGATCATGATGTGAGTCTCACGCTGTACTGAGCCGGAGACAAAGACAAAGAGACAGAGAGAGGACATTTGAGACGAGGACTTCTCACTCCAGAACTAAAAAAGTACCGATAGTAGAACCGTTAACGAGGGACCGCATCAATAATCCAGGTTTTAATAATTTAGAACTGGTTCCTGTTTAGAAGCGGGTTTCGTGCAGGCCTCCTTAGAGAGGATCCTTTAGTTTAGGTTACAATTCACCCTAAGTTGATTGTCCCACCCCTCAAACGCAGACTGGCCAATCATCGCGTAGCATTGGCCAGCTCCAACCGGGGTCTGACAACTCTCCCACTGTATCATGTAATGATGTCAGATGTTCTTCATGTTCAGACTGGTTTCGTGGATTTGGAGCTAGTCAGGATTAAAGGTTTATAGTGATACTCGTTACCCAAAGAGGTTGGAAGGAGATATACAGTTTGCACCAACTACACTCAACAGAATACTCACAGCACACTCGCTTCTCTCTCGCTAAACCAACACACAGTCTTCTTCTCCCTGTCGTCCTGGTATCCAAGAAGAGAAGAGATGATCCAGGTTTTCATGAAAGGCACTAGATCAAACTTGCCCAAAGGGGGTCTATTTAGGTCCACCGACAGACGTGAAGACAGTCTCGCTTTAGTCAACCTGTCGCGGTTCTGACTGGCTGTCTCATTTATGGGTCATATTTGTTAATATGTGTTCTGAAAACGGCTGGGCATTAAAATGTGCTTTTAAAACACATTTTAGGGACAACTGCAAGAAACAAATCATTAAATAATAATGATTTTAGAGACTCACAGAAATGTTGCTATTCAGGCTTTCAGGGGGTCTGAAGTGTCAATCAAGGGATCTCGGACCCCCGAGCCCCCCTGTGTTTTGCACAATGGATATACTCATTTCTAAAACCTGTGGAGCTAACATTAGCAGAGTATGTTAGCACATCATTAACTAGCGTTAGCACTTCTATGCTACGCTAGTTACTAAAGGTATACTGACTTTGTACGCATGCTATGAATTGGACAAAACAAGCTCAAGGAACCAGATCTAGTCGATACAAATGCTGCCACAATATGAAAGGGTCATTCTGTCTAAAATTAAGTATTCAACGTTGTCACTGGTCTTAAATAACAGATTCTTTTTTCAGACTCGCTGCATCTTAGCCTTTTCCTCCAACGCTAAATTCAAATGAAGGGCAGAGAAGGTTTTTTTGGATGTGGGCGATAAGTGTGTTGTTTGTCTATTAGAGACAATAACAGCAACAGTGGATAATGAGAGAGTTCTTTATGTAGTTGTTGTTTTTTCATTGTTGATGATTATTATTTTAGTTAACACCTTTCTAATGAACAGCTGTTCTCCATTTTCCATGTGCATTCTTCAGTCTGTGTTTGGAGTCAGAAGGGCTGCAGAGGAGGAATGTGACGCCTGGGTCACTGATTCTGTCTCACTGACATGTTGGAGCTCTTTGTATTATTCTGCTTGTGTATCATGTTTTTTATTGTCTTTTGTAATTAACAAGCAGGTAGACGGGCCTGTGTGTGTGTGTGTGTGTGTGTGTGTGTGTGAGAGAGAGAGAGAGAGAGTGTGTGTGTGTGTGTGTGTGTGTGTGTGTGTGTGTGTGTGTGAGTGAGTGAGTGAGTGAGTGAGTGAGTGAGTGAGTGAGTGAGTGAGTGAGTGAGTGAGTGAGTGAGTGTGTGTGTGTGTGTGTGTGTGTGTGTGTGCATTGTCTCTGGCTGGTTGTTCTTTTCTATCTTTAATGAGACAGAGATTGCTGTTTTTATCTTCTGTGTTTTTTCTTCATCTCACACATTTCTAATGAACAGCTGCTCTATGTCTGAGAGTGCTAGCCAACACACACACACACACACACACACACACACACACACACACACACACACACTCACACGCACACCCTATAAGTTTGACTAGGCTCTGTGTGCCCTGGGGCAGTGGTGGGGGCCTTTTTGGACTTAAGACCCTTCCTGTTTTTTGTGTGTTATTTACTACAAAACACATAATTGCCAAGGTGTTAACTAATTTTAAAACCATACTGTGTTGTTTTACATTTTACATTTTTTGGCTTTCTGTAATACATCCATTCTCACACAGGAAGACTCAATCAACAAGTTAATTTATTAGACCTGAAGACAAATAATGAATACAGGATTGAAATTTGAATGTTGACCAATGATTAATTAATGATTAAAATGCATCTCAACAGCTGTGTACAGCAGTTCCCGAAATTCACTCACATAGTTGATACGATTTTCAAATGGATCAACCTCAGCCAAATAGTCCTGTAGAACTGCTGATGAGCCGCACACAGTCTGAACGACAACAAGAACTGCTTTCTTGCACAATCTCCCCAACTGATAACTCTCCAGAAGCTTTGGAGGGAGGCCTTAAGGGACAAGCGGTCATTGTTGCAGACTTGGCGACTTTTGGAGCTAATGCTGCCAGCTACTTTCATTGGGAAAAGTTGGCAACTTTTTTGGTTGGATACATTTTGAAGTTTACCACCCCTGCCTTTAATTGAATGAGAGTTCAATTAAAATCTTCGAACACAGGCATAGTTACAATGTTGCTATCTAAATCATTCACAAGGGCCTGGCGTTCTCCAGCTTACATATTGTTAGAGGGCCTACTCTCTCTGAGGGCCCCCACCCTATGGGCTAAGTGCAACTGCACTGCCTGTTGTGTCTATATTTACGCCACTGGGCTTGGAAATGACCGAGGAAAGAGGCGGCACATCGGCCCACGTAGCATCCCTGGCATGACTGTTTCCCGAAATCATGACCACATCGTCAGTTGGCAGTGCAGGGCACATCAGACTCATCTCCATCCCCTGCATCAGGATAAAAAAGATAACACAAACTCCACAATAAATAAATTATTAATGGTGTCTAAATCATACTTTATTGCCACATGCTCTTCACTGCTGACCAAAGACACAAAGTAATCAGCAAGAAATCATTAACACTACCCAGATCAACACCCTGGAACAGGAATGGACAGGAGCAGGTACGATGGGACAATATTTAGACACTCTTCTACCATCAGCTCTAGCATGTAAGGTTTTTAACATGCGAGGGACCAGTCATTGACAACTTGGCACTATTACAATGGTTAATACTTTACATATCACCTGATTTTAAGTATGCTTTATCACAAAATCATCAGCCAATTTTACTTACAGTGGTTGCCTTCTGTTCACTTACATAAGTTGCAATGCATTGTAGAATAAAATGTTTGATTGCTCCAACTTTATTAACACAAACAGGGTTTCAAAAGAATCAACTTAGTGGAACACCAGCGGCTAAAAATGACAGTAAATCACAGTTTTTCTGAGCCCTACTAGTATAGATGCACTGAGGAATTAAACTGTAACCTGCATCCGGCCATTTTATCGCATCCACAATGCTTTTCGAAAGAATAAAGCTTTTGACTTTTTATTAAAGAACTGTATTTTCTAATACAGTTAGTCATCTCATGTACTAATGAATCAAACGTAGATGATTTTTATGTTCATCCAAGCTTTGAAGTCCTTCCATATGTAAACAGGCCAAGGGGTCCCCCTGGCTTTTAACTACAACATGTCACTTAAAGAGACATTTCTTCACCAAACAGGAAAAGACTACAGAGAGACACAAAGCAACTACAAAGGGACACAAAACAACAACAAAGATACCAGAGCAACTACAAAGAGACTAAAAATAACTACAAAGAGAAAAAGCAACTACAAAGAGACTCAAAAGTACTACGAGACACAAAACAATTACAAAGAGACTCAACATGACTACAAAGAGACTCAACATGACTACAAAGAGACGCAAAATGACCACAAAGAGAATCAAAGCAACTACAAAGAGACTCAAAATTACAACAAAGAGACACAAAGCAACTACACAGAGACTTAAAACAACTACAAAGAGACTCAAATGACTACAAAGAGACAAAAAGCAACTATAAAGAGACTCAAAATTACTACAAAATGGGGCAAAATAGCCACAGACAAAACATAACGACAAAAACAAAAGAACAATTACAAATCAACAAAGGAAAAAATGACACAAAATCACACAGAGATGTGTAACTACTACAAAGACACAAAAATACACAAAAAAGAGGCTATACAACTATAAATTCTGTGGGTCTAATCCAAAGTATTAGTTCATAAGTTCTTACTCTTATAGTCTAACTTCAGCCCTCTTATGTCACTTTTCACCAATCAAACCAGTCGGTTGGACCACAAACAAAGCACATCTGGTCTCCTCATTATGTCATGCTCTCATGTCTTCGCCTGGGTCAAGATAACCTTTTGGCAGAACACATGAAGCATGTACAGGAAATGTTTGGAATCAAATTGGAGTGATATATTCCAATTTGTCTGGCACGCCTTTATCACTCTCTAAGAATGTTTATATGAAACCAAATGTGTTCAACATAAGTTATATAAACAGTTTTCTTATGAACCCAAATGTGGTGTGTTCAGAATGTAAGTTATATGATGATTTTCTTCAACATTCTCAGTGTGATACCAAACCGCTAGCAAAGCTTCACAAAGAGTGGGTTTATTGCAGGACAGTTGTATTGGACTGCATGAGACTGTACAGTCCTGTACATTTAATAAAGTGGTAACTACAGCCCACCATTTTGACGGTGAATAATTTTTCGCTTGACTAATTGACCCTTAATTCGCCCAAAATGAAGAAATAATTAACTGCAAAACAATGTCAGTCACTGAGCGTCTTTGCTCCCCCCCTCCCTCTGTGGTCTCGTTAAAGAGCCATAAATGAGTGACAGACAGGAAGTCAGATCGTAAAGGTGTCATTGTGTCACCTCATCTCCTCTGTTCCCATTTCAATTAACAGATCGCTTCTGGTCTGTATTTTCGGGACATATCTCCCAGCATGTGGTCTCGTGCTGCTCTTTCCTGGCTGCTGTTTCCCAAGTCTGGCAGTGGAATTCAACACTATGTTAATTTTTAAATATATATTCAAATTACATTAACATTTTTTGTTCTATGTTTTGGACTACATAGGGGCGGCTGTGGCCCAGAGGTAGAGCGAGTTGTCCTTTAATCAGAATATCGGAGGTTTGATCCACGGCTCCTCCAGTCCATGCCGATGTGTCCTTGGGCAAGACACTTAACCCCACTTGCCCCCGTAAGCTGTGCAAAGGTTGCGTGAATGTTAGTTAGTCCTGATGAGCAGGTAGCACCTTGCATGGTAGCCCCTGCCATCAGTGTATGAATGTGAAATTACATGTAGTGTTAAAGCATTTTGAGTGGCGCTATACAAGTACAAATCCATTTACCATTCCAAGTGGTGGTCACTGCCTAACCACTAGGTTAGTACATCAATGTTAGGAACTATCAAAGTTGGTTTTGATATCTGAAACCAGGATACCCATCACGATGAGTTCATTGTTGCAATGTTTCTGACACAGCATCATCCTATTGTGGCTCAAACAGCAGGCGGAGAGTTACAGTTGTGGTCAAAAGTTTACATACACTTGTAAAGAACATAATGTCATGGCTCTCTTGAGTTTCCAGTTATTTCTACAACTCAGATTTTTCTCTGATAGAGTGATTGGAACAGATACTTCTTTGTCACAAAAAACATTCATGAAGTTTGGTTCTTTCATGACTTTATTATGGGTTAACAGAAAAAGTGACAAAATCTGCTGGGTCAAAAATATACATACAGCAACATGAATTAGCAATTTTGGTGACTTAGAAAGTTGTGTCAATGAAATGAGCTTCATAGCATGGTCTCTTAACTTCTTGTGAGTGATTATGAGTGACTACAACTGGTGACTTCTCTGAGGCCATTGAAATAGGGCTCATTGGATACAAACGTCCACAAACGCTACAATGGGAAAGTCAAAGGAGCTCAGCATGGATCTGAAAAAGCGAATCATTGACTTGAACAAGTCAGGAAAGTCACTTGGAGCCATTTCAAAGCAGCTGCAGGTCCCAAGAGCAACAGTGCAAACAATTGTTTGTAAGTATAAAGTGCATGGCACTGTTTTGTCACTGCCACGATCAGGAAGAAAACGCAAGCTATCACCTGCTGCTGAGAGAAAATTGGTCAGGAGGGTGAAGAGTCAACCGAGAACCACCAAAAAGCAGATCTGCCAAGAATTAGAAGCTGCTGGAACACAGGTGTCAGTGTCCACAGTCAAGCGTGTTTTGCATCTCCATGGACTGAGAGGCTGCCGTGCAAGAAGGAAGCCCTTGCTTCAAAAGTGGCACCTTAAGGCTCGACTGAAGTTTGCTGCTGATCACATGGACAAAGATAACACCTTCTGGAGGAAAGTTCTGTGGTCTGACAAAACAAAAATCGAGCTGTTTGGCCACAATGCCCAGCAATATGTTTGGAGGAGAAAAGGTGAGGCCTTTAACCCCAAGAACACCATGCCTACCGTCAAGCACGGTGGTGGTAGTATTATGCTGTGGGGCTGTTTTGCTGCCAATGGAACTGGTGCTTTACAGAGAGTAAATGGGATAATGAAGAAGGAGGATTACCTTCAAATTCTTCAAGATAACCTAAAATCATCAGCCCGAAGGTTGGGTCTTGGGCGCAGTTGGGTGTTCCAACAGGACAATGACCCCAAACACACATCAAAAGTGGTAATGGAATGGCTAAATCAGGCTAGAATTAGGGTTTTAGAATGGCCTTCCCAAAGTCCTGACTTAAATCCCATTGAGAACATGTGGACAATGCTGAAGAAACAAGTCCATGTCAGAAAGCCATCAAATTTAACTGAACTGCACCAATTCTGTCAAGAGGAGTGGTGAAGAATTTGAAGGTAATCCTCCTTCTTCATTATCCCATTTACTCTCTGTAAAGCACCAGTTCCATTGGCAGCAAAATAGCCCCACAGCATAATACTACCACCACCGTGCTTGACGGTAGGCATGGTGTTCTTGGGGTTAAAGGCCTCACCTTTTCTCCTCCAAACATATTGCTGGGCATTGTGGCCAAACAGCTCGATTTTTTTTTCGTCTGACCACAGAACTTTCCTCCAGAAGGTCTTATCTTTGTCCATGTGATCAGCAGCAAACTTCAGTCGAGCCTTAAGGTGCCGCTTTTGGAGCAAGGGCTTCCTTCTTGCACGGCAGCCTCTCAGTTCATGGAGATGCAAAACACGCTTGACGGTGGACACTGACACCTGTGTTCCAGCAGCTTCTAATTCTTGGCAGATCTGCTTTTTGGTGGTTCTCGGTTGACTCTTCGCCCTCCTGACCAATTTTCTCTCAGCAGCAGGTGATAGCTTGCGTTTTCTTCCTGATCGTGGCAGTGACAAAACAGTGTCATGCACTTTATACTTACAAACAATTGTTTGCACTGTTGCTCTTGGGACCTGCAGCTGCTTTGAAATGGCTCCAAGTGACTTTCCTGACTTGTTCAAGTCAATGATTTGCTTTTTCAGATCCATGCTGAGCTCCTTTGACTTTCCCATTGTAGCGTTTGTGGGCGTTTGTATCCAATGAGCCCTATTTCAATGGCCTCAGAGAAGTCACCAGTTGTAGTCACTCATAATCACTCACAAGAAGTTAAGAGGCCATGCTATGAAGCTCATTTCATTGACACAACTTTCTAAGTCACCAAAATTGCTAATTCATGTTGCTGTATGTATATTTTTGACCCAGCAGATTTTGTCACTTTTTCTGTTAACCCATAATAAAGTCATGAAAGAACCAAACTTCATGAATGTTTTTTGTGACAAAGAAGTATCTGTTCCAATCACTCTATCAGAGAAAAATCAGAGTTGTAGAAATAACGGGGAAACTCAAGAGAGCCATGACATTATGTTCTTTACAAGTGTATGTAAACTTTTGACCACAACTGTATGTTGTCCTCATGACAATTCACGACTTGTGTAAACTTGGTAATATTGTTTATTTAAACAATGTACCAGAGGAGGAAGAAGAAGACGATTCTGATAAACAATCCCGTAACAGTTGAGCTTATATGGCAATCAGTAGCAGTAATAGATCTAAAAAAACATGTATAGGGCATGTTTATATATACAAATATCCATATGTCCACATATTGATATCCTTATGTCCATTAAACTTACTTTCATCTTTTACATTGATACACAATACTTAGAGCACATTTAGAATTGTAAATTGTTATATGCAATAGTAACTATTTAAAAGGTTACAGTAGTGGTACGATGGTTTATGTGTCCACAATAAGCAGTTAAGAATATACATTTAACTGAATGTATATTTGTATTGTGTTGCTTTCTCCCGTCTCCCACTGAGTTGTAACGCTTTTATTCTAGAAAAAAAGAAAAAGAAAATAGACCGGAAGTCGTCGTTTTCATCAGCGGAAGTCAAACAGGCAGCGGACCAAAAAACAAACAGCGTTTTTTTTCAGGGGGACGCATAACACCGTGGGACACTAACATGTCGTCTTTCGAGTGACAACCTTGTTTTTAAGGTATGCGCAGTGCTTTACACACAGAACACCAACAGATAGAAGATTAAATGTGTGTTTAATGAGAAAAATAACCAGACTTCCGGCTTCTTTAAACGTTTGTTTATCTCGGAGAACACTGGCTCATGTAACGTTAGCTACATACTGTGAAGATCTACCAAACACTGCCATGGTCCATAACACTCGGTAGATAATGTGACAGTACGTGGGAAGACGCAGACACAGTCGTAGTTTAGTACCGTTAGTGTAACGTTACACTCTACACTGTAGAGTGTAACGTTACTGGAGACAACCCAGTGTTTTTACCGTACACGTAACGTGTACGGTAAAAACACTGCGTTGTCTCCAGCTCTAGCTCTTGAAATTAGCACATTACTGAGCTGCTTGCTGAAGAAACTTGATCTAGAGTGACTTTAATCATAATCAGTGTTGTTGAGAGCACACAATAAAGGCTATAAAAGACTGGAAAAGACTTTAGCTTGAGAACGTTTTTCCACTTCTTAGTTAAACTGTTTATTTACTGTATACATAACCTATAGGGCAGTTAATAACATAATAATCATGTCACAGTCAGAAAATGGTGAAAAAAGCCCCTCACAGTACCCCAAAGCAAAAGGTGGTGTCTTCAAATTGTTTTGTCTGATCAACTACATCCTAAATGACTAAATTCTTCCACAATGACTAAAAATATGAATGCTGATCAGAGTGCTTGTTGGTCAATTTTGTTTCCATTGACTAATCAATGTTGAGTTTTAAGACAGATTCAATAGTTATGATCTCTTACATAACCCAACTACATAGTGTACATTCACTTAAGTCAATTAACAAAGACATTTCAATGAGATGTCAGAGGACTGGTGCCATTTGTAGCACTGATGGGCAGATTGTTGGCCTCCAGAAGTGCTGCTTGCAGTGTTGTAGAGAACTGTATGACTGCTTGCACCTGCTAATTGTGTAGTTGATTGGATGATTTGTTCTCAAAATTTGCGAAGGACAGTCATATACACACCTACAGACAAACAGACTGTTCACTGTTCATCCATCTGCAGCTCTGACCATCACACATACCGTGCTGGGGTTTTAAAGGAGTGTGCTTGGTTGTGTTTAGCGGCCTTGCAGCTGCGTACCTGTCCTCATACTGATTATGCTGCAAAAGCGACTGATCCAGCAGGTTTTAAATACATTTTGAAAGTTACAGATATGCATTGGAGGCAACAATGAATCCTCTGGTGCTTCTATATGGAGGCCTGTGGAAAAAGCATTGGCTCTGCAAGTAGAGGTTAGTGTTAATGAGACATCAGTCTGATGTTAGCGTTGTGTCCCAGCAGGGATGTGTGAAGCAGTGGAGGAGGATCTGTACGCTGTCCTGGGAGCCAGCCCCTCAGACTCAGTCCAGCAGCTCAGACACAGGTACCAGCAGCTGGCCTTACAGGTAAACACACTGCTCTGTGTCTGTGTCAGGGTGAAGCAGTCTGTTACTACAGTCCATTACACAATGGTCAAAGTCTGAACCAAGTCCAAACAGAAACATCTGATTTTTCTGTTGATCAGAGGCGTAACCCTAACATGTTAAAGAGACACAAGTGATCCTCTCTACCAGCTACATGGTAGAAGATGGGGAAGAAAATAGATTGTAAAGTATAGCTGAAGAGAATGTGTCTTCATATTCAGTGCCTGTGTGCCTCACAGTACCACCCAGACCGTCTTGGAGGGGGGAGTTCTTCAGAAGCAGAGTCTGGAGTGAAGAAGTTTCTAGAAGTTGATGCAGCCTGGAGGATCCTGAGTGACCACAGCACCAGGAGACAGTATGACCTGCAGAGGAGAGGTAGGATCTCACATTTCACTTTAGTGTTTCCCCTACCATTATATTAGGGGGGCGCCCCGCCCCCCCCCACGGGACCCTCCGCCCCCCCTTGAAGGTTGAGTTCATTTCATTTCATTTTATTTTCTATATAGCGCCAGATCACAACAGAAGTCATTTAAGGTTCCCTTTCCTATAGAACAGGTTCAGTATTTTGCCCAACGACACTGGAGGAGCTGGGGATCGAACTGCCAACCTTTTTTGGTGGACGACTCACTCCAACCCCTGAGGAATATCCATTAAACAATTTGATTTGGCCAAAAAATATTTACTCGGATGTAGAATTTTAAAACCTTCTGTTTCTAATGATTTAGAAAACGAATGTCAGTCTTTGTTAAATCCCGTTTTATTAGTGAACCAGTCATGACAGTCAGAGAAGCTTTGAGCTTTGAGTGTGCCAGTATAAACCTAGCACTGAGGCGTTGTGAGAGCAGCGAGGGTTTGAACTTTTTCTGTCAGGCTGTCTTGATTTTGGGAATGACTGCTGGTTAACATGTAGTATCTATGTGACTGGATTCATACTCGTTTAGTTCTCTGACAACAGAAAAATGTGTCAGACGTATTACTCATTGGTATCATTTTTATGGAAGGTAAGTTGCCGTGACGGAATAACTGTGTGAATGTTGTGGCTAACACTGGATCCACTTCATAAGATCTGGTGTATGCTATTGCTGCGTCTCTACACTCTCCTCCGTCCAGTCATGAACCAATATTTGTTTTTTCTTGAAAACCAATGGACAGGCAACAAATTCAAACAATTTTGAGTTGCATAGACTGTTTTCATAACGAGTGTCCTAGAACATGTAGAATACCACTCACTATACTCACTGCTGCCTGTGTTATAATGTCTGACAAGGCACAAGTATTGATTGACAGGAGTCTGGTTTTAGTCCGGTTTCCTGACATGCTGATTGAAGTCGTTTTGCTGGACATTAATTTATTCATCCATGCAGTTGGAATGAATAAAGACATCAAGGGAGTACACCCACAGTAATACACCAACCAGCGAGTGCTGGTTGGTGTATTACTGTGGTTGTACCAGGGTTTTTAATCTCTTTTGCCCTGGTCGTAATGTAAGGGGAAAACTAGCTTTTATAGAATGAGAATAATTTCCTCAATAAATTGAAACAAGCTCTTTCACAGTGTGATGAAGATGAAGATTGAATTATACATTCACGTCATGCTTGTGCTGCATTAAAAGTGATAGAGAAATGTTCCAGGCCTAACCAGGGACAAGGATTGCAAATTAACCTCGACTAACAATACTTTTTTTTTTAATTATTCCTCACACCGTGTAACACTAATTAAAACCCAAGCAAAGTTTAGCACTAATTATTCAGGGTTCATTAAGTCATTATCACTGTCAAACTGTACAACTTGATAATAACTGTTTCCTCAAGAGTGAACTGTAAAAAAGTGTGTGAAATCCATCTGTACACCTGCCTATCATTTTTTTCATTTCAGACAGTCCATCCATTTATCCGTCCGTCCATCACTTTTCATCCATCCATGCATTGATGCTTCTGTCCTGTCTTTTTTTTTCATTAGAATGCTTTCTAGCTTTGTAGCAACCATGGCCTTGTTTCCTAAATGCATCTCAAGGCTAAGGTGATTGTAAAATCCATTTTTCAGAACCTTCTAAAGATCAGATTGTAGATTAACGAGTGTCTGCTATCACTGTAGGGGGCTAAGGGCACTCTAAGAAGCTCTGAACCGACAGGAGGAACCAACGACTGCATGTTTTTATTTTTGTAGTTCATTTTTGGAGTAGATAGATTAGACACTTCTATCATAAACACTGATGTTCTTTTAGTGGTTTGATATATGAATTAAAAAATGAGTAAATGGAATGAATTAATTACACACAGATTAATGCATCGATATTTGACTGTGTAGTTTGGCTTGGTAGGGTCTTTGACAATCTGTCGTCGATATTGTCATTTTTATTTTTTGTTTGTGGTGCATATAGTGTGTGCCACAAACTTGCTGTATATACAGCAGGTGTAATACAATGATCCACACAATAGATGAGGTGAATATTCATGAAACTAATAGGAACCGTATCCGCTTCATTTGAGGTTTAAAATTAGCTTAAGAGTAACGTCTGCCTTAAGCAGCAGCTAAAACAATAAAAGTTTACTTTCTTTAATTTACTGTCTTTTCATTCAGTAACATGAATTAAAAAAGTGCTGTACACTGTTAACTAAACGTAAAGCTTGATTTTCATACTGAACAACTCCAAGTATAAAACATGTCTTTATGTCAATTACTGCACTTGCACCTTGTGATGAATGTGTTTTTGATATACAGCATGGCTTGTTCACCGTCAAGTCTGCAAAGTTACTGAAGTGTAAGAAGTGTAAGAAGCATCATCTTTAGTACGACGGACAGCCGACGGTAAACGTCCGTCAAAAAGTGTTTGCAGAGGCGCTCTCAGAGGCACTCATAGAAGTGCTCTTCTAAGAGCTCTTAGAAGCGCTCATAGAAGAGCTCTTAGAAGAGCTCTTAGAAGCGCTCATAGAAAAGCTCTTAGAAGCGCTCATAGAAGAGCTCTTAGAAGCGCTCATAGAAGAGCTCTTAGAAGCGCTCTTAGAAGCGCTCTTAAAAGCGCTCTTAAAAGAGCTCTTAGAAGCGCTCATAGAAGCGCTCTTAGAAACGCTCTTAAAAGAGCTCTTAGAAGCGCTCTTAGAAGCGCTCATAGAAGCGCTCATAGAAGCGCTCTTAGAAGCATTCACCGACTTGCTCTTGGAAGCGCTCATAGTAGTGCTTATAGAAGAGCTCTTAGAAGTAATTTTAGAAATGCTTTAACTTCTAAGTTGGTCACAAGAAGGGTTAGTAACAACTAGTGCTGGGCGGTATGACCAAAAATGTGTATCGCGGTATTTTGTAAGATTATACCGGTTTCACGGTATATCACGGTATTTTTTTTTCACATTAACGCATTCATTAATTAACGCCGAAAATTATTTTATCACGCGTTTAATTATTAAGCGGACATTTTTAACACAAGAACCGGCCGGCCACCCGGCCAGCAAGCAGTAAACAGCTGTTTGTGTGGCGTGTCTTCTGTCACTTCCTGTTTCCTTCACCTACATTCCCCTGGGTCCTAAGCCCCTCCAATGTACAGCTTGTTATCACCCTCTATGTACCAACGTACATTTATAACAAATACCACACATATTACGCGGTAATCAGCGTTGCATACGCGTCTAACCAAAATACCCAAAAAAGCAAAAGTCTCTTTGTTCCTCCTGCATCGCTCTTTTCTGTTCTTAATGTAGCGACCGAGCCTCTCCCAGCTGTTAGCAAACTTGTACTACCGGGGTAGCTAGCGAGCTGTACCCAGCATGCCGTTTGGTGTTGTAATTTTATAAATGTACAATTATTAGTGTTACAAATTGTTTAAGTGTCACAAACTGTTGTGTCATGGTGTTTTGCCCTGTTAAAGAGCGTTAGTTGTGGGTTATTAATTGTTGTGTTATAAAGTTATAACCATGATTAAGGGTCCCTCTCAATACAGTTAAGACAACTATCTCCGACCATAGCGTTCGTTGGGGCAAACAATATATTTTGCTACCTGTTGAAGAGCGACAGCAGTTGTTTCGACTATGGGGTATGGCGGTATATGAAAAATGAATATCATACAGGAAATTAAAACCAGTGTACCGGCTGAACCGGTATACCGCCCAGCACTAGTAACAACAATACAATAATATTTAAGGTATATAGGGTTACACAAACAGTCCTCCAACTACACATGTAGCCTGGTTTGTCTGAGTAATTTGGTTTTTGAAGTACATGTAAACACATTGATCATCTTCACCATCATCCTTTGTCTAAAACAGGTCGATGTTGATGTAACAAAGCAAACTGTGAAACTGTCAGGCTTATATATAACAGCACAAATCTTCATGAATCAAATAATAATATTTTGGGATAAACACTGTAATGCAACTCTCTGTTCCAGTTCCGCCTCCTTCGGACTCTCAATATCAACACTGTTCACAGCAAATGTAACATTATGGTGTTTGTCTTTCTTCTACAACTAATATAATAATGATGCATTAATGCTTCTCCAGCACAGGAACTGAAACAGGATTGGCCAGTGGATTCTACAGTCTATTTGGAGAACATGACCTGGGAACAGGGTAACTACACACCATATACACTAATACACACACACACACACACACACCTCGACAATGCTCTCTGGAAAACCATCACAGTGTTAAAGATTCTGGCGAAGTTGACACCTAAACATGTACAGCGCTTGTTATAAGCAACAAAGTGGTTCATAATTGAAGAAACTGTTTATGGTTAATATAATCAGAAATTAACGTGTGTTTTTGAATCATACAATTAATTAAATACCAGACCAGAAAAGGTAATTCATGACATCGATGCAAAAGGATCACGTGAAATCAAAAAATGGGTAATCCTCTACATTATATTGCAGCAATGTTCTAATACAACCAGAAATATATGTAAATGGTAGATGATGGATCCCAATGATGGTTTATCTGTTTGTAACTAGTTCGGTTTGTATGAAGTATGTATTCATGGTCCTCAGAGGATGAATCCTTTCATCTTGCACCACCGTCGGCTCAAACAGCTTTTTTTATATTATTGTTTTCATGTATACAAATGTTTTTATTCTAATGGTATACATAGAACATGATTCTCGTAATTATAGTTACTGTGTTTCACTTTTCTTTTGTTCTTTTTTAACTGCGTTTATCATGTCATTTTAGTTTTACCGTACAGAACATACAAAGCACATCTATACAAAGCACACCTATGTACAGACATTAAAATAAGGAATAACAACAATACTAATGTAAAACATCAACAAGATACATTAAAACAAATACATTAATAAGGAAAATCAAGGGGGGATTCAAATAGTACATAAATAAATCAATTTTAAATACAAATTAACACCATTTTCAAGTTTCAGTGACTTTTCGTGACCTCAATTAAGTTGCTTGTAACTGTCCATTTTTTCAAAATGCCACCCATTCTGTCAAGAACATTTCCACCTTCAATTTCTTAGATCAGTCAATACAGGTTATGATATATATATATATATATATATATATCCCTCCATAGAAGTGGAGGAAGGAAACGTAGGGGGGAAAATTAAATAAATAAGAGAAATGGATGCCTCAGAACTATGTTCCTTACTATACATACCTTTATACATATTTCTTTATTTACTTGTTAGGTCTTAGCGATCCTCTCAACTCTGGTCAGAACATTTCATACCATTAAAATGTTAAATTTCTCTTGTTGTTTTTTCAAAGTTTTCTCTAGTTCCAAGTATCTCATATCATCTCTCAATAGATTTGAATATGTTGGTGCAGTTCTCTGTTTCCAATTGAGTAAGATCAATCTTCGTGCCAGCAGGCTAACAAATTAAATCATATTATGTTCCATGCCGTTTTTTACTCTACTAGAGTCTATAATTTTTAGAGCCACCATCAAGGGATCCAAGTATATAGGTATATGCAAAATTCTTGATAGGGTCTGAAAATGTTGCTCCAATAGTTTGATATCCACGGGCAACTCCAGAAAATATGACCTAGTGATACCGGCACAAGCCCGCATCTATTTTTTTAAATATCCTACTGAGCTTTTTTGTTTCGACCTACGTAAACGACATATCTTAAACTACAGAAGGCCATGTCCTGCACACACTGAAGTCTTCTACTGCTCCTCTGCAATCTCTTTACCTAGGTTGTCCTTCCAAGCTGATTTCAAGTGTTCCATAGTTGTTTTATTTGTTAACTGAGACAGTTTCTCATATATATTTGTGTATTTCACTTTTCAACCAGCGTTAAATGTCATAGTCAAAATATCCGTAAATGGGGACGCTCACTCTCTGACCAAGGCAGGTAGATCTTTAAAATGGGAGTGTGTGTTGTTTCAGATGAGCGTGTGTACACGTACAGCTGCCGCTGTGGGGGAGGATTCAACGTCTCGGAGGAGGAGGTGGGGGAGGAGACACAGAGGAGGCGGCAGGATGATGAAGAGGAGGAAACGGAGGAGGAAGAGCACAGAGGAGTGGTTGTCTGCTGTGACACGTGTTCCCTCAGTGTGTGCGTCACATGGTCATTACATGGAAAGACTCAAACATTTGAATGCCAAAGATAATATCTGTTGGGAAACTTTCACCTATGACACTGCCGAGCCTGAATACCAAATATTAACATGACCCTTAGCAATACTGTTGGCTTCTCTCATCATCTCAGACTTTGTGTTCAACATCTCCATCACTTCTGAAGCAAGGCAGCAATAAAACAGCTCACTGGCTGACTCACTCAGCTAACATAAGAAGGTTGCATTGAGGTACATTAAGATGCGTTCAAGCTCTATTCAGAAATTTGTATAAGGTGAAGGTTTATAACATAACATTATCATGATGTATTCAAATGTAATCTTGTAAACAGTTGTTTTCTGTAGAAAAACTTGAATAAATCCATTTTAAAGGAGATGTTTTCACAGCAATATAAAATATCAGAAATTTGAAAGAATTCATGTCATTAAGAGCTCAGTCGATACTTTCAGTTAAATTTAAATTTCATCTTTTGCTCGCAGTTTACATTTATATTTCATTGTATAGTTTGTAATGTTTAGGCATTTGAAAGCATACAATTAGGTTGTGATATATACAAAAAAATCAATAAAATATATTTTTTTTCTATTGGTGCCTCTGAAATATATTGTGTATGAACAGTGTTGGTTATGATCCAGCTTACTGGGAGTAAGATATGCTTTTGCAGGTTTGGACTCAAGGTCTTTCAGACTCCAGATCATGGTCAATCCAGTCAAGCAAAACTCATTCAAAACGACGCTCAATCAGTCTCTGCATTTTCTCCAGATACCTATAAATCCAGTAATTCCAACATGAAGTAAAGAGTGTCACCATCTGTATGTTTGTGTCTGTCCAGGCACATCCACTACAGTGCAGTCATTGCTGTTGTAACAGGTTTAGGTTTTGTTTGAGGTTCTGCCAATCAATAGCAAAGTGAAGCCCTCTTATTGTCACGTGAACACAGCGACATGTACACATGGGACATGTTGTCTGCTTAAAACTTAAACTTTAAAATGTAACTGCTTAGCTGTACGGCCCAAATTTAATTTGTTTCGTGCAACAGACTTTTCCTCTACCTGTCAACATGACTCCTCAGGCTCTCAGCAATACTTTTACAGCGCTGTGGATGGAGGTTGTCAGGAGGACCAGTGGGGACCATCATGGGGGTTTGTTCTGAGGTAATGTGATGCCGAAGCAGGGTGATGGGCCGTTCCCTGGAGGATCTACCTGTGAGGATGAGGGGGATCTGTACCCTCTGGGGTCCTCGCTACATGTCTGGACCTGCCTGATAGGCATGATGCCGCTCGGCATACCTGATGCTCATCAACCGCCTCACACGGATAATCAGCAGCTACCAAAACCAAAGAACAGGTACAGCACATATGAATACATATCTACTCTGCTTATTTCTTTCACTGCACTTTTTGTCTTGATTACAAATCACTCTGAAAATTAAATAAAATATTTTATTCTGAAAGATCTTTACATGGTATCATAACTGTTGAGGTTATCTCTGTGTGACTTGAGCTAAGGACGCACCTGCACACATGGCAGGTATGAGAGCAGACACACACCACACTCCCCTCAGCAGCATGAGGTGAATTATTCAGGTGAATCATATACATTTTAGTGGACTTTTGAAAGCATATTGGATTTTCTTTTTCAAATTACAAAACACGTCTTCCACTTCCTTTACCTATAAACAGTTCTGATTGTGGGTGTAAAAACACACTAGATTAATAACACACCAACCCCCTAAACATGATCCAGAATTAAATACACCACTGAGTAAACCTCTGTGCTATTTATGTCTCATATTTAAGTAATTGTTTGCTGTTCTTAACTGTGATACCTCCCCTTAAGATAATAATAATTTAAAAAAAGATTGATATATTAATAGTCCTCTCCGGCTGCCTAAAAATTGACCATTATTATTATTATTAATTAATTAATAAATAATATTATTATATATGAAGAATTATACACTGTTTCTCTCACATCACCTCATATCACAGAACATGCACACCATTTGTTTCAGGATACATAATTAAAGCATCCCTCCAAACAGCAGGCACAACATAGTGCAAACTGTTCTCACTCCCAAACTTGACAAATACTGTCACTCGCTTCAAACGCTGAACCGTAGGAACTCCTCTAGCATCAGTTATGGACGTGGCAGGGACAATGTGTCATTTTCCGCTCGTTACATGCATACAGTATCTTTTCAAAATAAAATTCCAACCTAAGTTTACTTGGTTTCACTTAGGCAACAACAGGTTTAGGAAAATATTATGGTTTTGGTTGAAGGGACAGTGTGTAGGATTATGTGGAATGTAGCGGTATTGTAGCAGATTGCAACCAGCAGAATACCCCTTCTCTCACTCTGCCTTTTGCGGGGGACTGTGGCTTAGTGGAGAGCAGGGTCATCCTTCAATCAAAGGATTTAAGAATGTGTTGGGATCTGGCAGGAGTGTGTTTGATTATCAGCAAGTATGAAAACTAAATTATTGATAATATTAAAAGTGTTAATATCAATAAGATTATTGACCGGGGTGGACCACCACCTCACTGCATGGATCCTGGACTACCTCACCAACCGTCCACAGTATGTGCGGATACGGGAGTGTGAGTCTGAACTGTTGTCCTGCAGCACGGGGGCCCCACAAGGAACCGTCCTAGCTCCATTCCGCTTCACCATCTACACCTCAGACTTCACACACAACTCTCTTAACTACCACCTGCAAAAGTTCTCTGACGACTCTGCAATCGTCGGCCTCATTTCCGCCAATGATGACAGGGAATACAGGGAACTGAACCAGGACTTCATAGGATGGTGCCAGCGGAACCGCCTCCAGATCATCTCTCATCTCATCTCATCTTCAACCGCTTATCCGGGATCGGGTCGCGGGGACAACAGCTCCAGCAGGGGACCCCAAACTTCCCTTTCCCGAGCCACATCAGCCAGCTCTGACTGGGGGATCCCGAGGCGCTCCCAGGACAGTTTGGAGATATAGTCCCTCCACCTGGTCCTGGGCCTCCCTCGGGGTCTCCTCCCAGCTGGTCGTGCCTGGAACACCTCCCTAGGGAGGCGCCCAGGTGGCATCCTTACCAGATGCTCGAACCACCTCAACTGGCTCCTTTCCACGCAAAGGAGCAGCGACTCTACTCTGAGTCCCTCACGGATGACCGAACTTCTCACCCTATCTCTAAAGGAGATGCCAGCCACCCTCCTGAGGAAACCCATTTTGGCCGCTTGTACCCGCAATCTAATTCTTTCAGTCATGACCCTGTCCACATGACCATAGGTGAGGGTAGGAACAAAGATTGCCCGGTAGATAGAGAGCTTTGCCTTGCGGCTCAGCTCTCTTTTCGTCACAACAGTGCGGTAGAGCGACTGCAATACCACACCATTGTGACCGTACCAGATCATCAGGTAAAACCAAGGAGCTGGTGGTGGACTTCCCCCGGGGTATACGCTCTCCTCCGATACCAGTGAACATCCAGGGAATGGACATTGAGATCGTGAGATCTTATGAGTACCTGGGTGTTCACTTGAACAATAAACTGGACTGGACTGATCACACACACGCACTCTACAAAAAGGGTCAGAGCAGACTCTATCTGCTGAGGAGACTCAGGTCCTTTGGAGTGCAGGGAGCACTCCTGAAGACCTTCTTTGACTCTGTGGTGGCATCAGCCATTTTTTATGGAGTGGTCTGCTGGGGCGGCAGCATCTCGACAACTGACAGGAGCAGACTCAACAAACTGATCAAGAAGGCCAGCAGTGTGCTGGGGTGTCCACTGGATACGGTGGAGGTGGTGGGAGACAGGAGGATGATGGATAAGCTATCATCCCTGATGAACAACACCTCCCACCCCATGCGGGACACCCTGGCAGCTCTGTGCAGCTCCTTCAGCCACAGGTTGATTCACCCCAGGTGTGTGAAGGAGAGGTACCGCAAGTCCCTCCTTCCTGCTGCTGTCAGGCTGCACAACCAGCTGTGCTCCCAGTAGACCACACAACACTAACAACACAAAAAATCTGTGCAATAATTACTGTGCAATAAAAATACTCTATCTGTATATATAATATTACAAATTTAATTTTAATTTTATTTTTAGTTATATTTAGTAATTGTGGACTTTTTTTTCTTCTTTTTTTTTTAACTTAGTTGATATTCTTTACTGTTTATTACTATTTATCAGTGGCGGACCGTGCATTTTATACCTGGGCCTTCTGTGTTGTCCTACTAGACTTGAGCCACCTCCTAATAAGCTCATTATGACGCCACAGCTATGGTTATTTGTTTCTAGGGGTGTAATAATAAACGTATTCATATTAAACCGTTCGGTTCGAGGCTTAAGAACCAGACAATACGTTTGAATAATACTAGTGCATTTGGAAAATGCAGAAGCTTAAATTGTAAAATTATTAAATTATAAAATAGCTATAACTTTGTGATTCTGTTTAGGCCAGCAGAGAAGGCTTAGCTGGCCCTGACAGCCCACCACTGCTATTTATAATATTTGCTGCTCTTGTTTTTTACCATGTACCTTGTTTGCACTGTCCACTTTGCTGCTGTGATCCTGTAAATTTCCCCACTGCGGGACTAATAAAGGATTATCTTATCTTATCTTATCTTATTAACAAATGTTAATAACAACGGGGTACCACCCTGAGATCAGGGACCAATAACCAAACTATAAATTAAGTCTCATAGTTAGTGTTCACTCACAATTTCAATTTCAATTTCTACTATTACACATTCAGAGTGAACAGTGAAGGTTTTGAATTTGAGCACAAGCCACAATATCCAGCTGTTATCACAATATATTGTATAAATATTATAAATAAATATTATCAAATTCCAATAATAATGATCAAGTCAAACAACATCTAAAACTAACAATAACTACTGTACAATTGCAAGCTATCTAACATCAACAAACAATCATGTGGTGAGGGTGTGTGTTTATAAGGGGGGAGAAGCAAGAGCAAAAGCAAAATGGTGGCCGTGATCTTGTAAGTGATCACGCCACCCAAATGGCAGCGAGGCCACGAGTATTTAATGGAGTAAAGAGGTACACAATAGAGGCCGCGTTTACACACCACGTGCGTCTGAGATGAGCATAACAGCACAGCCTATATGTGTGTATGAGTATGTGTGCGTGTGTGTGGGTTAGTTTAAACAATAAGGAAAAAAATATAGCAACTGTTACTTTATCACACCAGAGGGTTAGAATCTGAGTTCACCAGACTGGTGAACTCAGATTCAGCAGCTGTGTCACTGGACCTTTAACTAATAAAGTTACAGTTACCAACCTTACTCTCCGTAACTGATCTAAACACAACACTATTACAGCCACATGGAATAACACTTGTATAACAGCATTGAAACAACACAATTACCACAGCAACAACACAACAGTAACTTTGCACAACACTAACGGAACTTGGCGGTCCGTAAAATTACTCAATAACACGGAAACAATACAGTTAAGCTTAAAACAAAACAAAGTAATAACACTATGACCTATCTCTGCCCAGACACAAGCCTCTTACTCTGAGATGACTTTGTAGCAGTTGGTGTGGTTCTTCGAATTTATGTATTCAATTCGGGATCCGGAGCTTCAAGCTGTGCAGCAATAAATCTTTCGTTTGGCAAGTTAAAGGAATTTTCTCCCTTACAATGGGTAAATATCGACTTGAATGGGAAGAGAGCGGGGCAAAGAAGTTAACTGTTTTCTCCTTTGTGATCCAAAAACATCTATGTTTCGTCCAGCGAAGTTAAGACTATCAGCTGGGGTTTCTTAAAAGCATCAACATTGTTATCCTTTAATCGAAATGGAGTCGGATGGGACGGCCTGGAGCTGGAGGTAATGCTGCTGTTTATAGTCTCAGTGACGTCAGGGCCGTATCCCAGGGATCCGCGTGGTGCCTGTGGCCCTCGTCCAATGAGACCTCAGTGTTGATTTTCGACCAAAATGTACACGTAGGTGAGATTTAACATTGGTTGGGGTTTTTTGCGTGATTTAACCCAAGTCCGGCTGTTGAACGTGAGATCGCCAAACTCCTTTTGTTCCAACCACATGGTGAAGTCTCAACAAATGGCTTTTTCTTTTTTATGATGTTTCATATAATTAATTATCACAGACAGTGGAGTGAAAAGCAACAACGAACAAAAAAGCTAAAATGGAGGAGAATCGGGGGGAGCAAATGATTAGTACGTTAAAACTATATCCTATGACCCTGAAAAATTATCTTGTGATCACCTAGGGGTCCTGATCCCCAGGTTGGGAACTGGTGCCCTAAATGACAGAGCTATTCTCCTCTCAACGGGGCTGCGACAGACACACAAAGGGATAAAGGCTGGTAATGACTCTGCTCTCTCTCTGGTCACTCAGCCTGCAAAGGTCACAGCTGACAGAAGCACCGAGTGATGATCATCTCTCATCTATTATCCCCTCTAATCTATCCATTCATCCATTCATATCTGTCCTCCTCACAGAGAGGAGAAAGAAAACAGAGAAAGTTAGGGCCTGACAGAAAAGAAGGAGGGGGGTGTATTGTCTGAATTCTGCACTAATTATTTTCTCCCGACAGCTTCGTCAGAATCAGCCGAAGTGGTCAACAGTGAAGGAGAGTTTCTACTGGCACACTGAGAGAGGAGAGGGGGTGGAGGCTGTCTGTGTGTATTGGAGGTGAGCAGCTTTAAATGAGAGGTTGGTCGAATATTGATGTGACAGACACAGAGACGTGCAGGGATGTGCTGGGACACAAAATCACTTTCACGAACACACCACCTACAATTAGAGTGCTTTAGATCACTTTCTAACCACACCCCAAAATCCCACCCCTGCCCTTTTCATACACTGTAAAATCAATTTAAATCAACTCCTCTTCTATCAGTAACTCATTGTAATTAGTCAAAGGATAACTCCAGTTTGTAACTTAGAGGGCACTTCATTAAATTTTTCTCCACTGGAAGGTTATTTTAGACCAGACCTGGGCATTGTACAGGCTCCGGGCCGTACCCGGCCCTTTGGCTGTCGCCGACTGGCCCACAGGACGTCAATAGAAAATTAGGAATAAAACATAAATAATGCATAAAATACATTTGCATTGCTTTTATTTTGAAGGTGACTGTTGCTGTTTGTTTTTTCTCAATTTACGTACGTTCATGTACGTAAATTGTGTGCGAGCAGCAGCGTCACTGCAATGTGTTGGTGAGATGTGAGTTAACTGTTAACCCCTTAAAAAATTGACTTTTAAGTATTTATTTACTGAAGTCAAAGGTAAAGCCGTGTGCTTAGTTTGTGGAGAACGGATCGCAGTGTGGATTACAATTTGAATCACCATTACGAGACCAAAAACTTGACTGATGCAGAGTGTCACGGACCTCTGAGGCTTTGCTAGCTAAAAATATGTGAACAAACATTCTCTGTGATGAAGTTTAACAAATCCAGATCCAGATCCTCTCTCACTGACAATCACCTGTCAGCTGTCCTTCACATCTCCACCTCACACATTCACTCGTTCAAGCCCAATACAGACTAGATTTTTCGCGCTGAACTGAAAAACTGAAAAACTGAAAATTAGGTAATTGGACTTCAAACAATAGTGATAAAAGTACAAATTTTGCAGAAACATGATCCCTGTGAAGGGCACCCTAGAGGGGACTTCATCATGTTTTCTCCACTGGAAGGGTCACCTAGAGGGGACTTTATCATGTTTTCTACACTGGAAAGTCATCCTAGAGGGCACTTCATCATATTATCTCCACTAGAAGGGCACCCTAGAGTGCACCTCATTATGTTTTATCTACCATAGGTGCATCCAATAGGGCATTTTTCTTGTATTTGCTCGAACGTGGTTGCTGGTCGCAACACTGTAATGTTTTTTACAGTGTATCCTGTCCCTCTCTATCAAAGCCCCATCCCTGTCTCTATCCTGCAATTAAAGCCCTTAGATCACTTTCTGTCTCTAACCACCTCTCCTCTCCTTTTCTCTTCCTTTTATCCTTTCTCACTCTTTGACCGCCTGCAAATAGACCTATTTAGTCCATGCTCTCTGTCTGCTAATGCCCACCTCAGTCTATGTCTCTCTATCTTTGTCTGTGTTTCTGTTTCGGTGGCTGACAGTGGTGTAAGGTTGATAGAGGGGGGTGGAGGTGTTGATGGATGTGCTGAATAACTGTCAGGATAATAACTGTGAAATGGTGGCATTGCCCTTTAATAACTGGAGCCCCTGGAAGGCTCTAGTGAATGTGGATTATACAGCGCATTCAGAAAGTATTTAGAACCCTCCCTTTTTTCTCATTGTGTTATGTTGCAGCCTTATGCTTTAATCAGCACCAAATACCCATAATGACAAAGAAAAACAGAATATTAAATTTTTTTCAAATTTAATAAAAAAAAATAAAAAATGTAATACCTCCCTGACATAAGTGTTTAGACCCTTTGCTATGACACATTCAATTTAGCTTAGATGCCTCCCATTTCTCTTGATCATCTTGATGTTTCTCACCTTCATTGGAGTCCACCCATGGTAAAAATCAATTGATTCATTAATAATCTCTAATTCTCTCTCTCTCCCTGTGATTACTCTATCAGCTGATTGTGGGCGTTCACTTGAAATCAACCAACCAGGTTCTGCACAGTTTCCTTAAACCAATCACATTGTTGCTGTCAAACTTTAAAAATGTTCTCCTGTCTGCCAGTTGTCATTTCAGCTCAAATCAGATGTGACCCTCCTCCACCCCAGTCACCTCCAGTCAGCATCACAGTCATGCTCCTCCTCATCATCTTTATCATCACCACCACCACTAGTGTCTCGACTCCAGGGGGATTAGGCCTTATCTGACCTCAGCATCACTACCCCTCTACTATCCTACTTCAGGATGGAGTCCAATCGCCAAAGCCTTTGCACTATTCCAATTTTATGCATGTGTAATAATTTTTTTTTATTTCAAACAAAGTCTCTCCTGATTGAACTTTATCAATTTCAAATAAAATACTTGTTTACATGAGTTGATACGAGCACACAGATACATTGATGAGATGACACAGTCACTTGTTAAACCGAAAAAACAAGAGGCCCCTTGTCACCCTAACGTTACCCATTACAAGATTTGCTGTTGAAAGACTCTTCAACAGTCATCCGGATGGAAAACTGAACTCTTTGTCCCTGCTCTCATATGAAAGAGACTACAAAGAGATAATTTCAGTGTTCAACACCAAGCATTGTTATCTCCTGCTGGAATCTTCAAAGGTAAGCTAATTTAGAATTTTGGACGGTAGTGGCCTATTTTAATGGTATTAATTATTGGGTTATAGTTTTTGTTGGATGTAGAACTGGATTTAATGCTGATCATGCTTTGTCTGTCTGCTGTGTGTGAGTGTGTGTATATGTGTGTGTGTGTGTGTGTGTGTGTGTGTGTGTGTGTGTGTATGTGGCCTCTGTGCCAGGCTATGCCAAGCTGCTGATGTTCGTCCTGTTGATGTTCCACATCACCTCTGATGATAATAATGTATAAGAATTGTATGATTAAACTTTGGTGCATTCAGGGAATTATAGCTGTGATCTCTGATGAAAACAAGATTAAAATGTTTTGCCTCAATTCTAAGCGTGGTGGAGGAAAACCAGGTACCACTCATCATTTTATTAGGGCCGCGAAGGCCCTATTGAAATTTTAATACACATAGTACATCGAGCGCATATTTGGGGGACTTGCCATTCACAAAAACTCACCATATTTTGCAGACTTGTCAGGCCTGATGAATATAGCCATCTGATATAGGTTGCATATTTGTGTGTAAAAAAATGGCTCTCTAGCGCCCCCTAGAAGTTGGACCGGCGACGCCCCTCAGCCAGTATGTCCGATTTACTTGAAATTTTACGCACATGTCCAGCTCCGCTAGATCTACAAAAAAGCCTCTCAGACCCCTAAACTCCACCTACTTAGATTTTCTGCCATTTTTTTATTTGTGAAAAACATATTTTTGCTGATATATTATATATATATATATATATATATATATATATATATATATTATATATATATATATATATATATTATATATATATATATATATATATATTATATATATATATATATATATATATATATATATATTTTTTTTTTTTTTTTTTTTCAAGAAGCCTAGTAGTAGTAACGTCTCTGCGTAGCCAACCACTGTCAAATCAAATAAAGAAAGTACACATCAATTATATTTTAATAATTATTATTCTCAGTTTTCAAATTTAACTGGATGGATTATAAATAATACATAGAAATACATAAATAAATGTTCTTCTCATTTCAAGTAAAATAAGGGCTGGATTAAAGAATAACTGACTTTTGAAAAATGTGCATCTTAAAATAAAATATTCACTGAAATGCTCTGTAGCTTTAAATTCAGTTAATTCAGGTGTGAAGTGATGTCAATCAAAAAAGTCACATTATTATATTTTTCTCATCTTCTAACAAGATAAATTAGTGAGCATGGACTTTATTTGTGGTTATTAAACCACTTGTTTCAGCTCTATTATCTCTGTTAACATCATTGTTGGTCATGAATTAACGTGTTCGGAATCTGATCATGTTGGGCTCTTAGGTTTATTTTCTGTGTCTTCATTTCAGATGTGAGTGGGTATGTTTGGTCAAAAGAGTTGTGCTTTGTCTAGTGCCGCTTCACATTATCACTTTTAATAATCGTCACGGTCTCTGAACATGAGACACACTGGTTTTAAACTGTCCGTGTGAAGAATGAACCTATAAGAGTGTGTTAATTATTGGTTAAAGACTCTGGTCTCTCTGATGTCATGTGAAATAACTTCTCTGACTCACGTAATAATTATCCTACTCCTCTTTCTCATTCCTCGTCTCCCCCGTGTGTGTACATCTCACTCGAGTCAGGAAACTTGTCAGAATACCCATATTTGATTGGCTGAGCTGCATCACGTGATGTGATTTACTCCGCTGAACAAGTGCCATAAAGGCTGAAAAAGCTGCGCCGGTTAAAATAAAAGCGCTCCGTCAAAATGTAATACTTCTCAATTATCTATCGGTTTTAGGTCCTGGGTCCGGATACAATGGCGTCTGGGTCCGGATCCAAAACGCGGTCCGCCTATTAGTGACCCCTGCTCTAGATCATTATTGGATCTACATCATTAATGTATTAACTTTTTGATATCTCTTTGCGTTTACAAGATATGGACCAATAAACTTCTTAGGGGCGTGGCTTATATATCCCGCTTACAATATTTCTAAAGAGCAGCCCCAGCGCTGTGTGCCAGGTAAATGTATGAAGCATGCACATGTATCCTTTAGAGACTTAAAAAAAAGTCTTTTGGGACCATGCTCTAAACTGTACTGGAAGTCGGACATTCTAATTTATGTGTAAATTTTCCCTTGATTTTGGACAATTTATAGGCGTTATACGTTAACAAACTCCTCCTAGGTACTTTGTCAAATCCACTTCAAATTTGGTCAGTACAATTTTAACATCGTTGTCATTAAAAGTTATCGAAAGCTTTACGTTTGGTAGCTACTTTAGAGTGATTCCCCATCAAAAAAGCTGATGTAACTCCACTGGACTGGGCTGGTCCCAAACTTCCCATGCTTGATAACACTCATGGCCTCAGGATGCCGACAAGCTAATTTTCACTAATACTCACAGCACCACCTGCTGGCGAAAGAAAATCTGCAAATTTCTGACAAACAGCATCCAATTTACCTGACATTTACAAAATGTGGTTTACACTTGATATAGAGCAACATAATGCATGTTTGTGCGTGTTCTGTAGCGCCACACAGCGGATACAGGAAGCGATGTACGATTTGCAAAGCATCATTTCCAGCATCAGGTGATCCACCTGATGCTGGAAACGTTGGAATCACGGATGCGTTGTCCGACGGTTGCGGACGTTCTCGGCCACGCAGGCCGGAGTCCAGCCGGCAACCACCTCTTGCTTTTCTTTGGAAAATTTCTGTGGGTTTCTATAACTCAGGGCATAACGAAATGGGAACCTGCCAAATTAATGAACACTCTATACAGCAAGGCATTGCAAACCAATCAAATATTTCCAGCACAACTTAAGCATGACTGTGATGTCCAAATCCTTGAATCCTTGTTTTGTTACATATTTGATTGCACCAAATGAGTGGACAGCATGTGGCCTCCAGCAGCCACCTTGTTAATAATAAGTGATGTCCCATTGGGTACTAACTAATTGGCTGTAGCAGACAGGACCTCAGAGACACAGAGACCGAGTCAACTCATTAGCATGTTGTTAGCTTGTTATTAGCGTAAAGATAGTTTAGCTCTTCAGATTGATGAATGACTGAGAAAACAATCAGTGGACCACTCAACCCCCTATGCTTTTGTGTGTGTGTGTGTGTGTGTGTGTGTGTGTGTGTGTGTGTGTGTGTATGTGTGTGTGTGTACGCTAGTGTGTGTGTGTGTGTGTGTGTGTGTGTGTGTGTGTGTGTGTGAGAGTGAGAGAGAGAGAGAGAGAGACTTGTCAAATAATGTCATATGTCATCTGTTGTGGTCTATATACTTACATTATTATTCTCATCCATAGCCCTCTTTTGTATTATTAATATTATCTCCACCAGGCGTATTCTGTGGAGATGATGTGTTCTGTTGTGTGTGTGTTCATCTGTCTGTCTGTCCATGAATAATCTTGCTTGCCACTGGACCCATCAGCCTAATATTGTTGGTGCTCATTTATAACTGTATGCTCCAGAGGACCTTTCATGGTTGCAGTGATTCACACTCTTTGAAAATCATATTTTATTGACTGTTTCATATTGTCATTGACTGCTGACTCTTTAAAACTCTAAACCAGCCATTAGGGGTCGCAAGTGATCAACAACTGCTTCAGTTTGGTCTCTTGTTTCCGCTACGGATTACAAATACTACGGGTTACTCTCTTGGTTTGCTCGCCTAGGTAAGACAATTGTATGTATGTATGTATAACTATAGTTTAGCAAATGACAAACTGAAGCAAGCGCTGACTACAATGGAGCGTGTCTTCTCATGTCTGCAGTAGGAGAGCTAGTTAGCTGTTAGCAGCTGGTGGGGAGTCTTGCGTGTGTTTGTCTAACAGATGGGGTGACCAGACATCCCAAAGTACAAGCAGTTGTCTTAAATCCTGAATCCTTTCCCACATGTCCCAAAAATAGTACTAAACGTTTAGTTTTGATTAGCTTTTTTAGCCTAATAAAATTGATCGTTGAGAATTTTGGTGTTGCCCATAGGCAGGCACTGTAATGTCAGTAGGCTACATTCATTATGTTGTAGTTTCTGTTGTGCTTTGTTCTAGTCATGTACAGTAGAGTGAATTGATAAACAACTACATATAGCGGCGGCAGCGCAAAGCAATTTTGCATAGCAGCGTTGCAAAATTATTGAAGTGAAACATTTATGGTGGGAAATTAAACCATCCATCGCTGACATGGAGCCCAGTGTACCAGGACCTGATGGATATCGAGCCAAACAGCAAAACGTCACTGCAGGTACTGGGAGGAGTGACCCGGGGATCATTGCTGCCTTATGAGATCCAAAGTTTGCAAAGTCTGCAGGAAAGAATACTGCTTTACTATCACTATTGTTCGTTAACATCATAGACTGTATATAAGGGCCATCGTGACGTCATGCATGGATTTGAGGACTGCCGTTATTAGGCCTTGAGTTCAACAATTTTGCTGTCGTCATCTTGGAAAATGCCGGTTGCCATGTTGTATATTTGGAAAGTGGTGGAGTGACGTAGAGACGCCGGATAGGTCTCTGGTAGCAGCAGTGACCTGTCAATCACAAGGTATCCCCGCCCTAAAGCATACCCTGCTTTATGGCCAGGTCTCCCTCGAAAAAGACATTTTTAATCTCAATGGGACTCTCCTGGTTAAATAAAGGTTTAAATAAATTTTAAAAAAGACCAGTTGACTCTAAATGGACCATAATTTACTAAATGAACATCATGCTGTATTGAAGAAGACTTGAAACTAGAGATTGAGACAATATCTAATACTGAGGTAATAGATCAAGAGAGAAGTAGAGTCATTTTCTCATAGACTTCTATACAATCAGAGGAGTCGCCCCCTCTGATCAGTAAAGATAATGCAAGTTTTAAGATACGTCTGCATTGGCTTCACTCGGCAGAACTGGGGGTTGCCGCCTGGTTGACACGGAATGTGATGTACTGGAGGCCACGCCCACCCCCAACCCCCCTGTCCTGAATTTCATCCATTCTCATCTGGTCATCCCACTAACAGAGCTAACGGCTAACGGGGCTAACAGAGCTAACAGCAAATGGAACTAAACTCACAGCAGGACTGACAGTTTTTGTTCAGAGGAAGTGTTTAGCAGTGACCTGCAGTTTAGCAGCATCGATTAAAATGAGAGCACATCTGTCGCGTTAGACATGCAAGTGAATAATATGTCTGATATGCTTCCAGTCAACGGGGGGCAATTGTGGTTTGTATTTATTCAATGCCACATTACAGCAGTGGTCTTTGCAAAAACACCCAGCAGAGATCTGCACTCTACTGAGTGCACTTTCCTATTTTGATGCTGTGATGTAGTGAACACACCACTCACCTCAGACAGATGTATACTGACCTTAGCTACCTGCAGAGAAAGACATCTTTGTAGTCCAAACATTTTGGTCAATTGAATCAACCAACCCTTTAGAGCTGTATGTAAAAATATTCTTCTGCACTGTTACACATTTCCTGCAACTGTCTCACCTCAGTGTCATACTTTAAGGTACAATATTTTTTGTGATAAAGATGCTCAATACACAGTAGCAGTGCCAGATACTATGTTATAAATCATAAGCAATGAAAAAGAAAGAAACACTGTAGGAAGATGCATCTATGTTTCAATATGACAATATCACTCTGAATAACTGTACAGAAGGGTTTATCAAGTGTCAGCATGTAAGGGACATAAAGCCCCAGATGACCCCCACCCAACAGCCACATGCTGTCTGGTTTAATCACATGACATGTCGGACTGTCTCAGCAAGACAAAGTAGAATCAAAAGAGAGATGTGTCAAACTTCACCAACACCATCTTTTTCTCTTCAGAGCTCTTTGTCCTTGTTATCACTTCTCTGTCACTGATTCACAGCTCAGGTTCCACCCCCGTTACTCAACTCATCTAAATTACGGATTGAAGCATACTTTTTTCTGTTGGAGTATGAGCTTCAGTGCATTAAATGCAGATATAACTTCAGAGGGGAATGTAGAGGCATTTTACACTGTAGTCGCAAGGATAATGAAGAAATTAGGGTTTCCTATTTTGGACATTTTTAAATGAAACCAATGTTTCAGGTGAGTAGTGGTGATGACATTGATCAGCCACTAGAGGGATTTTAGTGTCTTTCAGAAACCAGTCCATTACCTCAGGCTTTGTTGTGTTCTCATCCTCTCTCTGTGAAACCATATTGTTAAGTAAGGGTCAGTCTTGAGTGCTGCAAGTAGACCACAAGTCAAGGAGTCTTATAAATAATAACCCTGGAGGAGAAGTTGCTCACAATTCTTTATTTCTTCATTAGATTTATTAGTTTAGGATCACATGTACAAGAAGTGTTTTAATGTCATTCTGTTGTTTTATGTTTTCAGCTAAATTAGATTTTGCAGGTCCTATGGATTCTCACAGTGGTATAAATTGACTTAACACATTTACACAAGTAGCTTACTGGACTGAATTTTGCGGTACACTTGAACTGGTACAATGATTTGTTTAAGGGGGTTTCATTAATATTGCTGCAGCTACTAACTAAGGCTATACATATGAGAAAAACACAAGAAAGGATGCACGTCTTATCTGAGCATCTTTTTTCTATTATTTTACCTATAGTCTTGAGGGACTATAGTCAACGGTTCCATTCTTTTTAGATTAAATGATTGTAATGAACTTAGTTGTTTTGCCAGACAGAAACTAATCTGTAATATTTAAGAAATGAGGGTTGTCATACTTTGTCCATCATGGTTTCAACAAAAAGTTGCACTGTTCTTTACCTCCAACTGCAGAATTGAATCTGTATGACACTCAGCTGTAGCTGAAGTCAGAGGTGTATGGAGGAAACAGGAAGGGGAGAGGACGGTCCCTGTGTTGCTCATTACAGTTCTCAACAAACAGTCCCTCAGTCTTACAAACTGTGGTTCAAACTCAGCCCAGTGTTGTCAACTCTTTTCCTATGTAAGTAGCTAGCAGCATTAGCTCCAAAAGTTGCCAAGTTGGCAACACTGACAGCCCGTCCCTTCAGGCCTCCCTCTAAAGCCACTGGAGAGTTATCAGCCGGGGAGGTCGTGTAAGAAATCAGATCTTGCCGACCCCTGCTCAAATGTAATATAAAGTATTCATCCAATACCTTATGATATTGCTGTGTCATCAGTATTGTACTTGTACCTCGTGGCTTTATCCAACCCTACCTTAGTTTTAAATGATCATATAGTAACATATATTTGAAGCCAGAGAATGGAAGCAGCATGCCGCCTCATTGTGCTGCCTCCCCACACACGATGCCTTTCTATACTGCCTGTCTAGATTAAAGTTTGTCCTAACTGGGGCACTAGAGGAGAAGTCATGGGGTCATTCAAATTATCATTAATGCACTCAGTACATTTAGAAATCTTTCCATAAGAAGACAAAGTCTTTGAGTTAAAGTTGTATTTTTTATCCTGTCGGTAGGATTAAACTACAAATTGTAATAAAACCCATATATTAAGTTATAGAATACGGCACCACGGACCAAAGTATTAAATAGAAAGACTGAGCAAGTATAAAATTGACATCTTTAGGTTCTTAGGAAAAAAAGAGAGAACCCCCCCACCACATTGGGGGTGTCCAGAGGGAGGGCTGCCCACTGAATAGAGCAGAATAGAATAGAGAGCAGTGTGTCCTAGCCGGAGCTAAGCTGCTTCAGTCCAGGTTAAGCGTGAGTAATCTGTGTTGGCTCACAGGCCCCCAATAGGCCCCGGGGCCCCCACTCCCTGCCCTGTCCTCTATGCTTAATCTGCGCCTCGCTACCTGCCCCTCTGCCCTGCCCGGCTCTCCCTACCCCATTGTCTCTGTATTATGAGCGAGAGCCACAGAGCTGCACAGACGAGGCAAGCAGGCTCAGAGAACACTTTCATTCTCATTTAAGAAAAAATAACAAATAATAGTTCACTCTCTTTTTGTCAGATACATCTCTGCAGATCGAGATGAAATGAGATGGATTGATAATTGTCTCTTTGCAGAATTCTCCCTTCTATCAATAATATAACCGATAAAAAAAACAGATCGGGGATTCACTAGTGAGAATTAGGGGCGAATGACCCTGACAGTTACAATGGTCACTGAACCATTTATTGCCAAGGTATGTTGCACATACAAGGAATTTGTCATGACGGGTGGTGCATAACATTAAACAATCAACAACAATCAACACAGTGAAAAAGTAGAAACATATTAAAATGTACAGTAAAATATAAAATAAAGTGAAATATAAAATAAAGTGTACAAACGAACAGATAACAGGACTATAAACAAGTGAGATGTACAGTAAGTGTAATGTGAAAGTGTCAAGTGTATTTAAGTAAGAAACCTAAAGGGGATGTGCAGGGGAGTGATTGGTAGGAAATTGTCCTGGGGATGTCAGAGTCAGTGGGGGTCCCGGGCTTTGTTGATGAGCCCAACTGAAGACGGGAAGAAACTGTTCCTGTGGCGTGAGATCTTGGTCCTGATGGACCTCAGCCTCCTACCAGATGGAAGGGGCTCGAACAGTTTGTGTCCAGGGTGAGAGGGGTCGGCTACAGTCTTTCTTGTTCGCTTCAGGGTCCTTGAAGCGAACAAGTCCTGGAGGGATGGCAGATTGCAACCAATCACCCTCTCAGCAGAGCGAATGATGCGCTGCAGTCTGCCCTTGTCCTTGTCTGTGGCTGCAGAGTACCAGACCGTGATGGAGGAGCAGAGGATGAACTCAACAATGGCTGGGTAGAAGTGCACCATCATTGTCTTTGGCAGGTTGAATTTCTTCAGCTGCCTCAGGAAGTACATCCTCTGCTGAGCCTTCTTGGTGATGGAGCTAATGTTAAGCTCCCACTTGAGGTCCTGAATTATGATGGAGCCCAGGAAGCGGAAGGACTCCACAGCGTTGACCGGGGAGTCACACAGGGTGATATGGACAGGTGGGGCTACATTCTTTCTGAAATCCGCAACCATCTCCACTGTCTGTAGAGTGTTGAGCTCTAAGTTGTTCAGACTGCACCAGTTGGTCAATCTCCCACCTGTAGGCGAACTCATCCCTACCAGAGATGAGTCCAATGAGGGTGGTGTCATCTGCAAACTTCAGGAGCTTGACGGACTGGTGACTGGAGGTGCAGCTGTTAAGCTGGGGGAGGGGGACCTGGGGGGTGGTGGGGGGGGGGCACTGGGATGGGTGGTGCAGAGGCATGGGCCCCTGCTGGGCTGGGGGAGGGGGACCTGGTGGTCTGGGGCTGGTTGATGGAGCCATGGGGGATAGAGTCAGGACTGTCCCATTGTCTTTCAAAACGACAGTAGAACTCGTTCAGCTCATTTGCTAGGCATAGGTTGTTCATGGATTGGGGGGCTTTAGGCTTGTAGTTGGTGATCTGTCTGAGACCTCTCCAGACAGAAGCAGAGTCACTTGCTGAGATCTGGTGTTGCAGTTTCTCAGAGTACAGTCGTTTAGCGTCTCTCACCGCCTTGCTAAACCTGTATTTTGAGTCCTTGTCCCCAATCCTAAATACCTGTTCCTTGTGCAGCCTTAGAGTACATCCACATTACTCCGTTTTCGTTTGGAAACGCATATGTTTTACTACAGTTGCACTGAGCGTCCACACTACGCCGGCGTTTTGGAGCACCGTAAACGGAGGAGTTTAGATATGATACTGAAGCCGGATAACTTTGGAAACTCCGGGTAGCGTATTCGCATACGTTTGGAAACGATGACGTAGACACCCGCGATCGACTACCAGGTTAACTGACAACTGATTACAGGCATTGCTGACCTTGTTGTCTTTACTAGCAGCTGTTGTCCAGTTAAAGTCTGCATGTCTGCGGAGGAAACCGCTGTTATCGTAGCGAGCGGAGAGAGAGAGAGAGAGAGAGAGAGAGAGAGAGAGAGAGAGAGAGAATCTTAAGTATCAAACACATACTTACGATCATTAAAGACTACTTTATTACTCTGGTTGCTTAGTTACAAAATACGACAATCTACTTCCTGTTTACATCAGCGCATGCCCAGTGAACGTGAAGAGTCACATGATATTCGTTTCCAGGCGTGTAATATGGACGGAGATCACTTCGGAAACGATGGCTGAAACGCCGTGTAACGCCTGAAAACGAATATCACGTGACTCTTCACGTACACGATGATAGAATGATGTCTTCTCTCTGGTTTAGCATTTAATAAACTGTCTGTATTTGGGGAGTTCATGGCTGAGGTTTCCTTTGTTAAAGTCACCAAGGACAATAACTAAAGAGTCCGGGTTGGTCCGCTCCACACAGTATCTGTTCGGCGAGTGTCCGCTGTACCTCCTGCACATTACCCTGCGGCGACATGTAAACACCAACCAGTATGAATGAAGCAAACTCACGGGGGGAGTAAAAGGGTTTACAGTTTATGATGAAAGATTCCAGGTCAGGAGAACAGTGCTGCAGAACCACTGTCACATCATTACATTAGCCACTGTTGGTATAGAAACAGATTCCTCCACCCTTCAGATTTGAGTAGAATCTGTCACGCGGTGTGGTGGAGGACTCAAATGCAGATATGACCAGATGCAGAGTGAAACAGGTCTTTTAATGAACTAAGACACGATAGGAATCTTACATGAAAACAGCAGGGAAACCAAGGACGAGAGTCGGAGTCCACAGCCGGGTGGGTGGAGGGGGTCCGGAGGAGGGACAGCTGGATCCAACCGGCCACAGGGCTCCAGGGAACGGGCAGGAGGGCTCTGGACACAGGTGCTCGGGAGGACGACCGGACGGCCGGACTTGCTTCGGACACGGGTGCTCCGATGGACGGCCAGACTTGGGATGAGATGGGAACTGGGCTCTAGAGGCTGAGGACCAGGAGGACGGAACTCTAAAGGCTGGGGATCAGGAGGCCGGAACTCTAGAGCCTGGGGGTCGGGAGGACGGAACTCTAGGGACTGGGGATCGGGAGGACAGAAGTCTAGAGCCTGGGGGTTGGTAGGACGGAAGTCTAGAGCCTGGGGTTCAAGAGGACAGAAGTCTAGAGCCTGGGGTTTGGGAGGACAGAAGCCTGGGGACACTGGAGATCAGGGGGACTGCACCCTAGAGGACAGGGATCAGGAGGGGAACTGAACTCTAGAGGACGGGGCTTCGGGGAACAGGATTCAGATTCCCGGAGACGGGGTTCCGGGGAACCGGATTCAGACTCCCGGAGACGGGGTTCCGGGGAACTGGATTCAGACTCCCGGAGACGGGGTTCCGGGGAACAGGATTCAGACTCCCGAAGACCCGGATCGGACACGGCAGCGGCTGGAACTGGAGCCCGTTGCAGATCGGAGACAGCAGTGGCTGGAACTGTAGCTCGCTGCGGATCGGAGACGGCAGCGGCTGGAACTGGAGCTCGCTGCGGATCGGAGATGGCAGCGGCTGGAACTGGTGGAACAGGATAATCTTTCTAAATTCTTTAGATTTTGTTTTTCTGCAGGAGGACAGGACCTCTACCTCTACAGGAGGACAGGACCTCCACCACCACCTCTACAGGAGGACAGGACCTCCACCACCACCTCTACAGGAGACAGGACCTCCACCACCACCTCTACAGGAGAACAGGACCTCCACCACCTCTACAGGAGGACAAGACCTCCACCTCTCAAGGAGGTGTGTTGTTATCTTTATGCTTCATAGTCTTCCATTCAATTTGTTGTCACATTATTGCTTGTCTTATAATAATAATATGATTTTTTGTGAAGAATGTTTTGAGTTTGGGTCACAACAATGTCTCTTTAAAGAACAGTTTAAGAACGGATGAACTTTTTTAACTATCCCCTTTACATTAACATTTGAAAAAAAAAATTGTCAGTAAAAAGTAAAATGTTTAATAAGAAATGTGAATGCATTTATATACTCAAATAATATGATTGAATAAGAAATGTTTATATTCTATTATTCTAGTTTATTTTCTTAATGATAGTAGTTAGAAATTTAGAAAATACCAAAAGCAAATATTACAAAACAAATACAAATATTTAATGATTAAGATTAATAATTCTTGCATATGATTCCTGGCCCCAAATGATGCACACACTGCAAGCTGTTGGTTTAGACTACAGCCATTTTTTTTCCAACTCAAGCATACAAATAGAAATCGGAACACTTGAGATCAAATAACCTACCCATAAAGTAACTCTGCTTCAAACTGGTACCAGCCTGACGTTCCCTAAACAGAAAACAATTGTTTCACTGCTCCTCCTGTTTCTGTGCCGACACACGTCTGTCTCTTGAATCAAACTCTCTGCAAACAGAACCAGAATCAGAGCGGTGTGAATGTGTGAGTGGTCCTCACAAAGACACTGTTTACACTTCATTTCATCACTCTCTGCTCACTGAGCTCAGCATAATCACTTGTTGTGGAAATCACTTAACACTTCCCTTCCATGTAGAGAGAGAGAGTTGTGTGTGTGTGTGTGTGTGTGTGTGTGTGTGTGTGTGTGTGTGTGTGTGTGTGTGTGTGTTTCTACACTGATTGACTTCAGAGTGTGTGTGTGTGTGTCTATACATAAACCGAAGTCAGAGATAACTGCTGCTTCACTGACTGCAAACTGTGCTTTTCACGTGCACATTGTTTCTGTGTAAACCACTCTACACATGATGAAACGAAGCAGACCATTGTAAAGCACAGGGAAGACCCAAGGTATGAGTGGCTCCTCAGGGCCCTTTATCCACTGGGGCTCCCCAAACAAACTGAACATCTGAAATCCCTGGTTATGTTGTCTGTTTGGAACCCCAAAATACGCGATATAATACAAAACATTACAATGAAAAGGAATTTGTTTAAAGTCAATTACTACTCATCCTGGGGTTCATTACAATCTAAGATGTTTCGGATTAATTATTTTTTTAAATAAAGGTTTATTACCACATACACAGATAATATTGGAGCATGTCCCAGAAGAAAATATTGTATGTTTCAAAATGAAATGCATCAATCTGGTGCACTTTGAGAGCACAAATAAGAGGCTAGATCTATGAAGAGCTTTGTTCTAGCTGGGGTTGATCTTACTCCTTGTCCGCTGTAGTGAAAGCAGCATGTTAGCAAAGCAGCAGTAGCAGCCTCAGTCCTCCGCCTGGCTGAACATAAAGCGTCTTACTTATGAAATACGCTTGGAGTTGATGTTGATGTTTTAAAGCCTTGAGTTCATCATTTTGGCCGTCACCATCTTGGATTTTTGCTACTAATGAACAGGAGTGACCATATTTGGACTGCGGAGAAGTAACACTGCGGTAGAGACGCTATATACGTCTCTGGTAGCGTCAGCAACCTGTCAATCACAGTAGCCCCGTCCTAAAGCATACCCTGCTTTATGGTCTATTTGACTCTAAATCAATCATAATTTACTAAATGAACAACATGCTGTATTGAAGAAGACTTGAAACTAGAGATTGAGACCATAAACTCATGTTTACAATGTTTACTGAGGTAATAAATCAAGAGAAAAGTAGAGTCATTTTCTCATAGACTTCTATACGACCAGAGGAGTCGTCCCCTGATGGACAATAATAGAGAATGACAGTTTAAGGTGCTTCAGCAGTGGCTTAATTTTTCAGAACCAGAGGTTGCTGCCTTATACGGAGGAGGTCGCATTTGATGGGTGGGTCAAACACCAAGTAGACCACTATTTGTTTCCCGCGCAAAACCAAAAGTCAGCATTTACTTATTTAAATTTAAGTCTGTAACATAACAAATGTAATTATTTTAGGCCAAACCATGAAGTTTTACTAAACCTAACCAAGTACTTTTTAAAAAAATTTACGACGTACACCACGTTTTTAAATGTGTGACTGTAATCTGAGAGAAAATACATTTCCTTTGAAATGTAATTGAGAATCCTGTTTAGTTGTATGGGTATGTATATTCTTTTAGGAGAAAGGGTTGCACCATCACAGCCAGTACAGTAAAATGATACATTTCAAATGAAAAACAAAACATCTTTTAGTTTGTTTAATTTTTGTAGCCCATGTTTGTTCATCACAACCTGCATTCCAATGGGCTCAGCTGCACCGCTTTTTTTTTTTTCAAGAGCTGATGGCGGCCACTTACATTTTAACGTAATTAGTTTTTCCCATTTTCCCATTATTATATATCCCGAGAAAGGGAAAACAGTTTGAAATCCTGTTTTCCAGAATCAAATCTTAATTTACACCATATAGAGCAATCTGCATCTGTTTTCATTCCCTACAGGCTAAATAATCACATTTGTATACTTTCATTTCTTTTTTTAAGTACCATTGACCAGTGTGGCTCATTTTCAGTGTAATGGATGGCATGACATTTGTCTAAATAACTATAATCAAACATTATATTTGTTTAATAGAGCTTTAAAAAATATTTTAAGTACAATAAAGTGGAATCCAAGAAGCAGGTGAAATTCCCATCATTTCAAATGTCGTCTGCTGAAGAGAACCAAGTATTTCAAGAGTGAATCATCACTTTGGTTTTGTCCCCATGATACTTTTTTCCTCCTCTTCAATAAGATAAAGTCAAACCATTACCACTGACAAGATAATGATAATGATGATCGTGTGTGTGTGTGTGTGTGTGTGTGTGTGTGTGTGTGTGTGTGTGTGTGTGTGTTTGTGTGTGTGTGTAGCTTGGTGACGCCACTGGAGGGAACTGTTATGACATGCCTGTTGCTATAGCAACCCCAGGGTGGGGGTGTCTGACAAGAACCATGTCTTCTCTCTGAGGGAAACATGCACACACACATATGCATGCACACACACACACACACGCCCCTACACAGAGTTGTTTACCCGTGTGTATATGTGTGTGCGTGTATTTGGCAGGCTGAAACATGGCGGAGCCTCTTGGGTTCTCTTTGTGTGTCAGTTTGGTCCCCAGGGGCCCGCAGGAAAACAACTGTAGTCACCAGCTAAATGATGACACAGTGTGTGTGTGTGTGTGTGTGTGTGTGTGTGTGTGTGTATGTGTATGTGTATGTGTATGTGTGTGTGTGTGTGTGTGTGTGTGTGTGTGTGTGTGTGTGTTATTGCTTTGTAGTAGGTGAGCAAAAGATTTCTGCAGCTGGACTTGCTAGTCCTCCCCATTAGTTATCAGTGTTTTGCCCTGGGCGGCCAATCTTTTGAATTTCTGAAAACTCTGAACTAATTTGATATGCTACTGTGTAAAACAAGAGAACTGATTTAAAAATCATATTCTAGTTAGCATTGTTCAAAACCAGTGTCAGAAACACCTCTGATACAGTCTAAAATGCTGGAACATAAATCGGCAAGTCCACGAGTCATGCACCAATCCAACATCACGTTATCAATTATTTATCAGCTCACTTAAGCTAAAAAGGAACAATAACCACACGTGTCACTCGCTACCCGTACATCATGAACGAAATGTACTGCGCATGTGCAACATCGTTTTCAGATGTTGAGAGTTGCACAAGCACAGTACCGATCTGGCAGGTGCTAGCGGAGAGTGTAACGTTAGCCAGAGCTAGCAAAGTGTAGCAATTTGGCAATATTATACACTGGAAAATCCTACCTTCCTGCCACTCTGCCTGTACAACACCCAACATTACCAACCCAGGCTTTCAACCAGCAAAACCTACCAAAAACCAACTGCATGTTTAATGTATTTATTACAATAATCCAATAGTGTAATATCTATTAAATACACACTCTGAAAGAGGTCATTCTGTCTGCATTCTGCTTACTTTTACTTTGATCTACTCAAAAATACATTTTGCAGCTAATGCTATCATCCTTTTACATTAGTACATTTTTTAATGGATTTTACATTCTACAGCATCGCATTGTTAATTTTCCTCAAGAAAAATATCTAAATAATTGTTCCACCACATCCCGAAAGACATCAGTGGAGTGGGCCAGTTCCATTCATCCCCTTAGTATTTGAATGGAGGCATAAATCTAACAAAATATCTCAAAGCCTGGACAAATTAAACAAACACTATGAGTGTTTTTTGTAGTTTGGGTGACTTTTACCTTTTTAAAATGTTCAACTGCAGTGCCTACAGTTCATTCTCCACTTGCTACTTGTGGTCAAATGTGTCCCTCACAGACTTGTCAAATTCCCAGGGCAGTGAGAGTAATTATCACCAATCACATGAGGTCATGAGGTTACACCGGTGCTGTGTGTGAAGGCTTTATTGAGATACTTGCTGCGGCCTTTTGTTGAAGGTCAGTCTTTTAAGTATCCAGGGTGGGCTGGACGTCTTCATCACCTCTCTGTATCTAGCTGTCTATTGTCCTGAGGTCTTGTATTTAGTGAAAGCCTCTTACAGGACCTCCCTCCCTCCCTCATTTTAGTCAGTTAAAGTTAGCCACAATTGGCACAACAGTTGTGTTGGACTCTCCATGCTCTCTACAGTTGTTTATTGTTTGGCTTCCATACAGCCAGCGAGCAGCCAAAGCCTCTTATGCTGCCAAAGGAGCCTGAGAGTACAAGTACCTATAGGTGACTGCCCTCTCTTCACATCAGTAAAGCCTCTTATTTGAGCTCCTCTTCAGCTTTAACTCAAAATGAGCGCAGTAATTGATACTTCAACTCTCAAAAAGCTGCTCATTTGACGTCAAAATATGTGTAAGAGTATTGATGACAATGTTTTTCTTAATGTGGTTGCAGTGGTTTGGCAGACATAGCTTTTTGAATCCAAACATTAGATTTATTGTGAATCATCTGCTTTTTTAGGGAAAGTTCCAATTCTTACTCTTTTTCTGTATTTTTATTTCACTTTATTTCCAGTTCATTTGGAATCTGGTATGGTGGCCTACTGGTGCAATGTTGACAACATCTTTCAAACCAGGCTGTTCATAGCTCTACCTACAGACAGTAATACAACATAATTCATATATAACCCATGTAATCAATTTGTTTCCTAGTCATTTTAAACCAAACCAGGATCTTTCCCCAAACCTAACCGAGTACATTTTTGGGCTAAACTTAACAAAGTATTTAAAAACATAAAAATTTTAACACATACCACTGATCGCTCAGTTTGCTGGACATTCGTAGGAGGCGCACGAAAAATAACAAAATTACATTTCATCAAGATATACAAACTGTTGAATTAGGATACGTTCCTCAATCACTGAAGAAATTCAAAGTGCTCTATAGAGGGCAAATTAATTAATTAGAACAACAGTCAAAGAACAAAGTTGGTCTTTTTCTATATTTTTACTTTTTATCAACAAACTACTCACTATGTGTTGCTCTCTCCCAGAATACTTCCTGACTTCCCTACTCGGTGTCAAGCCCATTGGTCCTTCTAAAGATTTAAATCTTTAAGACCTCACAAATATATCAATATATTTTCAAAGCTCAGTTACTTCCTAAAACAACTAGTTACTATAGTTTTAATCAAATGTTACTGTAAGAGGAACTGCTGCATTTGTACTATTTTAAACTGCGGATTAATCCACAATTGGTGCTCCAGTGAGTGTTTGTGGCAGCAGGATGGTGTTTGTGGGATTGAAACAAACTAAACAAGTGTGTGTTCACTGTAATGGAAGAATGTGTCATCCAGTGTTTTTAATGAAAATGGAGCTCTATGTCACAGAAGAAGAAGATATATCAGGCTTTGATTCACACACAATACCTGTTTGTACATTCAGTGATGGTTTGGATCTGCATCTGTGCTGACTGTAAGAACAATATAACGATATGTTGAAGATTTGTTTTGAGTGACGTTACACAGAATTCAAGGCACTGAATACACAAGTATTAATATAGAAAAATGAATAATGCTCAATTTATTAAAATTACACATTGCCCTAATTTTGTGTTTGGCAACTGTAATACAGTTTTTAGCATAAATTCAAGCAGGAAGACTATCATTGTATTTCTTCATCACCTCTCAGTTATTATCCAGTGTCCTGTCTTATTGTTCTCGTATGTTGAAGTTTAGGGAGTTAAACCCACTTTGTTCATTTTAGGGAAGGACGATGGCCATGACTAAATAATAAAACATATCTAAATGTATTATGAGATGGGAAGTGAACCTGAAGTTAAACCTCCTAACAGCACACTGCCTTTGAACCACTATAGCACAGTTGCATATAAAAGTACAGTAATGCAGCTGAAAGGGTTCATGTCTTCCTGAGTTAACGTCTTTATTTGCTAACAGTTTTATACGAGCACTCCTTTCAGTAGGATCAGATGGTTGTTTATTCAAGTGTAACACAAAGTCATTTTGATGGAACTGATACACAATAGGTTGCTATGGTGATAAATTGCAGTTTTTTTTCGAATGCGTTCTTATAAAGCTAAATGCTGTCCTTGACTGGGAACAATATATTGCATTATATTAAATATCTAGCTGATCAATGAAGATAAGTTATTATTATGCTGATTGATCATAGCCCACGTTTCAATATCTCTGCTGAACGTTACCTCACATTCCCTCTCGTTCCCTCACGTTCCCTGGGAAAAAAACAGTAACATTTTGTTAATGTTGCTCTGCCTGTCTTTGTCTCCTCCTGCCTGTGTAACACATAGTCCCAAACATTTCCAAGGATTTGGTGATTTTTAATCTTTATTGCACGTCCTCTCCTCCTCAATAAATCCCCTCCATTTTATTAATGAAGTCCCCATCACAGTAATGAAGCTTTAAGTGTAATTGTGACACATCTGACTCTGTGTGTGTGTGTGTGTGTGTGTGTGTGTGTGTGTGTGTGTGTGTGTGTATGTGTGTGTATTGTACTTGCTACACAGTGAGGACTAAAACACATTTTTAACTACAGAGTGAGGACATTTTTGGAAAGTGAGGACATTTTGGCTGGTCCTCACTTCTTTAAAGGGTTTGAGGGTAAAGACCTGGTTTTAAGGTTCAGATTGGAATTAGGTTAGGGTTAGGGTTGGGGTCTGGCATTTAGTTGTAAAGGTTACGGTGAATGTAAGGGGCTGGGGATTATTATAGGTTCCTCAAAAAGATGGAAGTATAGGGATGTGTGTTTTAATACCGGGTGAGAATTAATGTGACAAACTGAATAAGTCTTGCTTATATACCTTTTTCTTTCAGTTGTAATTCTATGTGCATGTGGATGCACATAGAATGTGCATGTACATGCTTTTTCATCTCAGTTGCTTTCAGTGCTGTTTGGTTGTGAGACACAACAGTGCATTTTCATTCACAGGTCACAAGGTTTTTATTTGAGCTTAATCTTTAAAAAAATACCTGAAAGGGTTTCTTCAAATGGTATTTGTCAAATGGCTCTTACATTTTAACATTTGACAAGGGGTTTCATAAGCCTCTTCGTCACTCGTTGGACGCCATTTACTGAATCATTCAACGTTTGCACTGACTTGAACATTTACCATTCACAGGCCACAGCTGCTCACCTCTAGCCGACAAGAAACCTCAGATTATTTACGGCGTAAAACATTTGAATCATTGAAGCTCTGTTTGTTGAGGGATCCTGTGTGTAAAACAGTTACACTATAATATTAATATTATATATAATATTGATGTTTAATAAGATTATATTATTACATATATAATATTGTTATACTGTCTGTTGGCTATGTATTGTTTTAAGTGGATTAAAAAGTTTTTGCCCAAGCAAATTTTCCCCTTTGGTGACAATAAAGTATATCTTATCTTATCTTAATATCATGTTTAATAGGGATGCAATGAAATGCTATTATATCAGTTTATTTCACACAAATATTTGTAGTCTGATTCATAATGAAAGTGGGCAAGACCTAAATCAGACTGTTAGAAATCTACTAGACTGCATTATCTTCTATGCTTAGTTGTAATCTAGTGTAATTTAAACTAATCAGATAAGCTCACAATATATACTATAATATAATATCATAAATATAGTACAATTATTAAATTAATCAAATAATTAAATATGATTTAAATTTGAAGCCCCTTCAAAAATAGAGAAATTACAAAAAAAACCTGAGTCTAAATAGCTGTGAATAGACAGGGTGGAAGTTAATAATGGAAGGTTTTAACAATGGAAATGTGATAATTAGATTAGGCTTTATTGCATGACTGCGTGTCTAAAAGCAGGATGCATTAAATGTAAATGAATGTAAAGTTAATGTAAATGAATGTAAAGGTGGTCTGAAGTGCCCTTGATAAAAAAAGGTATTGAAAAAAGGGGTCATAATAGGTCATTATAGCATTTTGCATCCTCTTTTTTCCTTAAGAAGCTTGTGCATGCAATTTAAGGAGGTCAAGATGAAAATGAAGCCTGTTTGAAGTGATGAGGAACAATGACGAAACTGTTGACAACAATCTGAAAAGGTCAGTTTCCATCTAATATCAAGTTTCCAGGGTGCTTGCTTAATGTCGAAATGTTAACCTTCAAACTATCCACCCTGTTTTTAGCTTGAAGCCTGTTTGTTAACATGTTGGCAAATCTGCATGAAAAGTCCTTCTGCTTTGGTGATGAGCAGTTCATGTTCACACTGAACAGATAACAATCAACTGGATCACGCTGGTAATGATTTATGAGAAAAGATCTTTAGTTAGAATGAACACCATTTTTACATTCTTTCTAAATAGATCTATGGATGTTTATTCCTATCATCATTAATGTGTTCCACACATCGATTCCGGTTGCAGACCTTTGCTATGTGTAGTTTTTCCTCTTATGTTTCCTGTCTTTATCTCTTCTGTAAAACTGTTACCTGTTAGGATGCATGGAAGTCAAACACACTATACATGAACACAAAGGGCTTCTTCATGTATTTGGTTGTGTGTGTGTGTGTGTGTGTGTGTGTGTGTGTGTGAGTGTGTGTGTGTGTGTGTGTGTGTGTGTGTGTGTGTGTGTGTGTGTGTGTGCATGTGTAAGTGTGTGCGTCCACAGCTTATCTTGCATACTACTGGACCCATCAGCCTCCTATTTTTTGTGCTCAGTTGTGGTTTCTATTCATTCAATCAAACATTAAAGCAGTGGCCATTGCCGATACACCTGGTGGAAATCTGCATTTTTCTTATTAAAGCTGGTGTGACTGGGCCCTTAATTAGGATGTAAGCCATTGCATTCCATGGCTTGGATATTTAACATTAGTTTTTTCAGATAATACATTAAAAATCTTCTTTAAACACATAACTTTGAAGTAAATTATCCCCTACAGCCCACCCTTCTCACAGTATTGACAAATGTGGCATGTAGGTATGGCGTATATCAAATGCATCGACACATGGTTACAAGGAAGCCAGTTTTCCTTTAAATGAGTCCCACCTGATCGTTACAAGCTTAGTCAAAGTGTGTATTCTTCCATTCAGAGCTCAGGAGAGGACAGTAAACACAGGCACACATTATTTGGGGTAAATGTTGATCCAAGGCGGTGTTAGCCATTCATAGGACGACCAGAGCCGGCCAACATACTTCAGTTAGCGGCGCTGACACCTATTCAGTTTGTTAAGTCAGCGTTAAGCTCCCGTCGTTATGAGTCAAGCTGAACTCTTGACTGAGCGTCCTGACTGGAATTCTCTCCATTCTGTCACTCATTCTTCCACAGCAGCAACAAACGGAGCCCAGCACGTCGAGGGCTTCAGGTAGAGACTCTGAGCTGCTGAATGGTCTCTTAGACCAGCTCTGAGGATGCATTTAGATGTGCTGCCGTGGCATTGAGATGTACTGAGCCGTATTAAGATGTAGGGACGGAGTATTGAAGCTGCATTGAGAAGCACTGAGGTTGAATTGAGATGTTTTGAGCCATATTTAAATTCTGCTGAAGCTGTATTGGAGCTGTATTGAGATGTATCAGAGCACAGCTAATTGAAGCTGAGCAGCAGAGAATGTTGTGCTTTGTAGCCGGACGGGATTGTCCATGCTGCAGCAGCACGGCATTGTGGTCTAAAGGGATCCTCCATGCTATTGTGGTGTAAGAAGATTGTCCGCAGTAGAAGGTAAGAAAAGGAGAAAAGCCATGAAGAGAAGGAGCACTCGAGCTGCCAGAGGTGATGTAAGTCTGCTGGGCTGTGTGTTGTCCGTCTGAGCTCTCTGTCCCAATAGGAGAGCCAGGGCTCAGATTAAATGTGTCCAGTGTGTGGCGCGGTACAGCCTCGCTGTGTGATGTGTGGCCCAGGCCAGCCCCTCCATTTAATACGTGGATCAGTTTGACCTCCACATTTGATGTGCAGAGCAGCCTAACCCTTCTTTTGTCCCAAAGAAAAGCCCCTAATACTGAGAGCAAAGACCTTTACAAGGATCCGCTCAGGAGTTAGTGTGACACACCAGAATTCTGCCTGATGTTCACACTGAATGGCCATTTGGTTATCACTCCATTAGGCAGTCGAACATTTCAATCAGTCTGGTGTCAACAATAAATCATTCAAAAGTGAATTCTTGAGTTTAGGAATTGCTGTTTGACAACACAATTCTAAGGCAACTTATTAGCTTTTTTCAGCGCTTTCAACAGTCTCACACTGTCTTTATCAGTCCTAAATGTCCTACCATTAAAATCAGCAGCCCCATACCTGGCACTACTAAGTAAACTCCATCTCCTGAGGCTCCGTGAAAACTCAAAGATACAGCTGAGAGCTCCATAAAAAGCATAAAAAATTGAGTTTGGCTTTTTTTTTCTGTCAAACTGTCAGTCCTGCTTTATGTTTGGTTCCGTTAGCTGTTAGCACTGTTAGCCATCCCACCAGCTGCTAACAGCTAACCTACTACGGTTTAGTTTATTTGCTAAGCGGTAGTTATACATACATATTTACATACATACGTACGTATATAGTACATACATACATACATACATACATACACGCATGCAATTGTCTTACCAAAGACAAGCAAAGGCAATCTGGACAGGAACAATTGAAACTGAAGCAGTCGTTCCGGCCTGTGCAGGCTGGTCATTAGTAGTGAGGAGTCAGCAGTCAATTACAGTATAAAACAGTCAATAAAATATGTGCGAAACACTTAAATCACAAGAGGTCTTTGAGCATACAGTCATACATGAGCACATGCAAAGGCAAGATTAGCCGTGGACAAACAGACAGACAGACACACACACACACACACACATGAAGATACATAATTTCCTGGCGAAGGTAAAAGAAGATAAGACAGGCTACCTTGGAATTGTTCTTATATCCACTGCTGATTGGCTGCTTGTTTACAGTGAACTAGAGTTGGTTCCAGTGTTTACACTGTTTATGGCTCACATGTATATGATATGAAATTGACCTGCAGAAATAAGTCTTTGCAGAAGCCTTATACGTCCATATCTGCAGTGGGTTCAAACAGGAGAGAGATAAAAAACTGAAGGTGGAAGGGAATAGTACTAGTATAGTATACTAGAGTATAGTCCCAGGGTGGGGCCCTTCCAGCACTTTCCCCTATCTGTTATATGTGGGGCACAAAAGCAAAGGAAAACAGCGACCTGAAAATAATTGTATTTGCTTTAGATGATGGTGGCATCACCAAATATTGGACTTCTGCTGAAGTGATGTCCACATGTGACCTGAAAATGGTCTGCAAATATAAACGATTCCACGTTTAACCAATTTTTCATACCCACAACTCGTCAACTATTGCCACTTGGTCAGTGGCCCGTGGCGTCTGATAACAAATCACGCCTAATCTGTATGGGACGCTCAGAGCTTTCGACTGACTCCAATTCAAACCCATGAAACTGTATCTTTAAAAAAAATGCATCTATTAATTCACTTTACTATTAATTTAATATTGGGGAACATTTTAAATACAAATTGCCAATCAAATTAAAATTGTTACAGTTCTGTCGGCAGTGTACTATTGTACACGTGTGTGACATAGTGTTATGTTGTGGCCAGTGTGTATGTAACTACTCTGCCCGGAAATTTGCTCGCTTTCCAGCACTGTAGGTCCATAGCACTGCCTGATGTTGACTACCCCTCCGGCCAAACATGAAACACGGACCCCATCTTGTTAAACATGTTTGTGGGTCTGACTTTTTGACATGTCATCCCCATTGATATCTATATAACCATTGTTGTGATCCATTTGTACAATTTGTGTTATACTTTGTAGCAGAGCAATAAAAGTATTTTTTTATGACAATCCATTCACTTAATTTGGCCACCCATGAGGAAAAACATAAATCAGATGAACAAACGTACTAATTTAAACCCAAACCATCTTCTTTTCCTAAACCTAACTAGGTACTTTTGTTGTGTAGGTAAACCTAAAATCTAAGTAAACCTACATTTGGAAGTTTATTTTGAAAATAGACTGCATGCATATAATGAGCTTCTACTACATTTAAACACAGAAGTTTATTTTGAAAAGGCACTATGCACATAACAACCATAAACTGACAAGCTGACAGGTTCAATACTGACACAAGAGGAGCTTCTAGAGCATCACAGTTTGAAGTATACGGCAGCAGTAATTGACAAGTTTGATGTTAGAATGTATTGGTTTTACATGTGCATGATATAATAATAATAATAATAATAATAATAATAATAATAGCAATGGAGAAGGCCCTGTACCCCCAGGTCCGATGCGTGGGGGTAAAGAGGTTGGAATCAGCGGATCTGAGGTTGCGGTTGGGAGCGTGTCGATGCAGGAGGTCAGAAAGGTATGAAGGGGTTTAGGGCTATAAAGGGCTTTGTATGTGATGAGAAGAATCTTGAACTGGATTATTTGCTCTGCTAGTGGAGGTTCTGAAGGACTGGAGTGATGTGGTCTCTGGAGTGGGAGAGCAGACGGGCAGCTGAATTCGGGATGTATTGTAGTTTGTTGATGATTTTGGTGGGTGAGCCATACAGGATGCTGTTGCAGTAGTCCAGTAGAGAGGTGATGAATGCGTGGATGTGTGTTTCAGCGGCTGTGGAGGAGAGGGAGGGGCAGAGACGGGCGATGGTTTTGAGATGAAAGAAGGCGTTTTTTGTGATGTGATTGACGTGGCGTTCAAAGGAGAGGGTTTGATCAAAAATGATACCAAGGCTACAGACGTGTGGAAGCAGGAACAGTGGTGCCATCGATGCAGAGGGAGAAGTTGTGGTGGGATTTGTTTAGTGATTTAGGGCCGGTAATGAGGATTTCAGATTTGTCGCTGTTGAGTTTGAGAAAGTTGGCTTGCATCCAGGTGGATGGAGGAGGGCTCGGGCAATGGTTGGCGTAGGGATCTCGTGTTGGCTGACATCGTACAGCATACAACAGCATATGTTTAAAACATATGGGCGCATGCGCATAACCTCTAAAAATAGCTAATAATATCTGTATATAGGTGATGTGTGCCAAATGTGGAAGTAAAAATCATTTATCTGTATTTAGTTCATGCTTTTGTGGAGCTGTGAGAATACGCAGCCTTAATAGGTATCAGCTAAGTGAAATTATTTTTATTTATTTCACAGTGAAGAGCTCAGTGAAGGGAGATTGAATGAGTGAATAATTGCTTTGATAGGATTCCTCCAATGATGAAATAATTCTCTATTGACAGTTGACAAGCTTCCATTGTGATCACAACCCCGGGTCTTTTATTTGGTTGTTATCAGAGGCTGCAGGACAGCAGCTCTCATCACAATAAGAGTTTATTTATTACAGTAGTCTCTGAGGAAAAAAAAAACAACCTTCCCCTGATTGAAATAAAGATGTCAAAGTGAATCAGACAATGAGCGGATTCCCATCTGCTCTGTGCGGTTTCATTTCAGTTTGCCTTTATCTCTGTCTGTCCGCTCTGTTCGTCTGTCTCTTTATTTGTCTGTGAAAAGGCAGAATGCTTCCCTGTCACAATACCGCCCCGCTGTGATTACCATGCAAATGCATTTCATTAGGATGTAAATGATCAACATAATGATGATTTTTAATTAGAATGTAAATGATGATTATTTGTATGAAGATATCAGCAGCTGTGGGAGAGGACTGTGACAGCAAGCTCTTGTCTCTGACTGACTGACTGACTGACTGAATGGATGGCTGCTCTTTCATTTATCATCTAACAGCATTCTGTTCTTCCCTCTTTCATTCCTCCCTGTTTCTCTTTCTGTTCTTCCTGCCTGAGGAATATGAGACAATATACCCACACACACACACACACACACACACACACACACACACACACACACACACACACACACATTTATTTCATTCACTGTACACCAGTTTGCAGCAGAAGGGGTTCCAATGCAACGCATTCTCATTCCCAACTCGTCAAATACCATTAGTTGCTCAGTGGCCCTAAGCTTAAGATTATGGCGCTCTAGCATCAGTTTTGGTCATAATATGGTCAGTTTCTAGTCATTACGTGTCATTCCAAAAATAAAAATCCAATGTAGCGTTACCTAGTTTTTAGGTTTACTTATGCAACTAAACTACTTTGCTAGGTCTAGGAAAAGATGACATGTTTAAATAAGTGTGCTTGTTACTAGGGCTGGGCTGGTTTTAATTTCCTGTATGATATGAATTTTACATATACCGTCATACCGAAACAACTGTTGTCACTCTTCAACAGGAAGCAAAATATATTGTTCGCCACGAAGAGAACAGAGAAGAGCGATGCAGGAGGAACAAAGAGAGACCGAAGATGCACCAATAGAGTCTGTGCCCAAGAAAGGAGCTGACTGCTGTTTGGAAGTGTTTTGGTTTTTATAAAATCCGATATTTTGTGAGTTTGGAGCCACTGTTGTTGCCGCTAGTGGTAACACGAGCAACTTGCATCACCTCAGCAGAAAACGTGAGTTATTTTCATGTGTGTAATAGATGCAATCTGAAATGTACACCTTGAAAACTGCAAACCTATCTACGTCATATTTTTATGTTTGTTAAATTATCAGTAGCGATAACTAAATGATATGCTTATTATACATATTACAAACAAAAACACATTTTTATTTTAAATTACTTTTTTTTGCTTTTTGGGGTATTTTGGTATATGCAACGCTGATTACCTTGTAAAATATGTGGTATTTGTTATAAATGAACGTTCGTACCTAGATGGTGATAAGAAGCTGTAATTGGAGGGTCTTAGGACCCAGGGGAATGAAGGTGAAGGAAGCAGGAAGAGACGGAAGACACGCCACACAAACAGCTGTTCACCGCTCGCTGCCGGCCGGTTCTTGTGTTAAAAATGTTCGCTTAATAATTAAACGCTCAATAAAATAATTTTCGGCGTTAATTAGTTAATACGTTAACGTGGAAAAAATACCATGATATACTGTGAAACCGGTATAATCTTACAAAATACCGTGATATACATTTTTGGTCATACTGCCCAGCCCTACTTGTTACGTAATTAAGCTAGCTGTTTGTGGAATACAAACAAAGATTGCACGGGCAAAATAGGCCTTGATAAACCAGGTACAGCAACTCACGGCAGCCACAACCCAGACCATTGCGGCGCTGCCGCCACCTGCTTCTGGACTTTGTCACTGGGCTACCACCATCTGAGGGCCACACTGCCATCCTGACAGTGGTCGACAGATTTAGCAAGCTGGCCCATTTCATTCCTCTGCCCAAACTCCCGTCTGCTAAAGAGATGGCAGAACTCATCTCCCTGCACATCTTCCGCCTGCATGGGATCCCAGTTGACGTTGTCTCCAACCGAGGTCCTCAGTTCACCTCCATCTTCTGGAGGGAATTCTGTGCTCTGCTGGGGGCCACTGTCAGTCTGTCCTCTGGGTTTCACCCCCAATCCAACGGCCAGATGGAGAGGAAGAACCAGGAGATAGAAACGGCCCTCCGCTGCTTGGTCTCCCAGAATCCTGCCTCCTGGTCCCGCCAGCTAATGTGGGTGGAATACGTTCACAACACCCTGACCAGCTCCGCCACAGGCTTGTTACCCTTCCAGTGCGCATATGGGTTCCAGCCTCCTCTGTTCCCCGAGTTGGAGAAGGAGGTTTTCTTGCCCTGACCTTCATCTGCCGCTGCCGCCAAACCTGGATGAAGGCCCGAGCAACCCTGCTCCGGTCTACTGACCACTACGCAACAGCGGCTAACCGACATCGCACTCCAGCCCCCATCTACCAGGTGGATCAGAGACCCGGGACCTACCCTTGCGGGTAGAGTCCAAAAAACCGGGCCCAAGATTCATCGGGCCCTTCGGGATCATCAACCCGGTGGCAATGAGGCTCAAGCTCCCCAGATCCATGCGCATTCCACCCCACGTTCCACGTATCCAAGATCAAACCTGTCCGGGAGAGTTCCTTGGTGCCGGCTGCTCCTCCTCCTCCGCCCCCTCGCCTCATCAAAGTAGGTCCTGTCTACTCAATTCATCGCCTGCTTCGCTCCCACCGCGGGGGCGAGGTCTTCAGTACCTGGTCAACTGGGAAGGATGCGGTCCGGAGTAGAGGCAATGGGTTCTGGCTCGTAACATCTGCGACCCCCGACTCATTGACAGTTTTCATCAACAGCATGTGGACCAGCCTTCCATTACTAAAACGTCTGCCAGGAACACCCAACAGGCTCGCTGGCCGGTTCCGAGGAACCCTACCGCCAGACCCCCTCCACCCACCTGGCTGTGAATTCTGACTCTGCAGCCTCAGAGAAGTTCTAACCCTCCTTCGGGCCCCCATCGTCCTCCCTTGTTGAGACTTTTTGGTACTTCTGGAGCCGTCCCTTGAGGGGGGGGGGGGGGGTTCTGTCACAGTTCAGCTCCCCTTCTCTCGTGCCACTCTATGGCCAAATCCCAATGTCCTCCCTAAACCCTAAGCCCTGAACCCTCAAGGACTTAATTGACGTCACCTGGTAAGTGGTCGAGTGTGAGAGGCTGCAAGGGCTCGAAATGGTATAAATATGAATGGGACAGCACTTTGCTGCAACATATCACGTTACCATGAAAACGACAAAAAATAGGATGTATAATTGTGTGTATTTATTTTACACTTTGTACTCCCTGATTTGAACGTCTTCAGGCTCTTTCCTCACAAGATGAGAGGTAATTTCATATAATCTATTTACTTGTTTTTGTCAAAACATCTTCGATGACAAAATCAAATATTTGATGAATAAATAAATAAATGTCCTCTGATTTCAAGTTTATTTTTTGTTCCATCTTTAACCTTTAATGTTTCTGAGTAAATATAATAAGACAGGCTGAACACACATGAGCCGTCCTCTTTTTTTACCTTTTTTTTACATCTCCATGCGTCCACTGGTTACCCCGTGTTTAACGTCACATTGTTTTGACTTGTGGGTAATTCCCTTAGGCTAAGTCAGCATACCATGCTGACTTATAGAAAGGGTTCATAAAGGGCTCAAAATGTCTGCCAGAGAGCCCTCAAACACTTGAAGATTTGACAGTGGGACAACCCTAGACCCTCACGGACTTCGCGGGAGCGCCTCAAAGTCCGTGAGTCCGTAAGGGGGGACGTTGGGATTTGGCCAATCTCTCACTCACCTAATCAGCTCATTCAGTCCAGCTGTTAGTCACACCCACCTCATCAGCTCAATCACTCTCACCTGCCCACTCTGCGCCACCTACTATTTAAACCCCAGTCTCACACACACACTCACTGCCACATCGTTCTCAGCATTATGCCAGGCTTTCCCACGTTTACCCTCCGACTATTTTCTCGTTGACGACCCTGTCTGTTTGGACTTCTCCGACTTGCCTCTGTCGCCATATCGCCATAGCCTTCTGTCCCCGACCACGAGAATAGGCTCTGCTTCCTCTGGTTTCTGTCTGCCTTCTCCCCTCATGGCTTGGCATTCCACCGAGTGGATTTCTCCATGTGAGCTGATCCGAGACTGTTTGCCTGTTGTGTCTTCTGCCTGGAATAAAGCTTTGTTCAACTATTCTGTGTGTCCTTCGTACTGCTTCTGGGTCCTTACCACATCCATTATACCCTCCACTCATTTCATTTGGACCGAATGCAATGCTTATTGATTATCAGCATATAATTTCAACAAAAATATCCAAAATGTTTTTGAAGAAGATTTCCAACCCAACTTTAAGAAGACAGGTTAAGCAACAAAACTAGGGTAAATAAGTCAATGTTAATTCTGTTTCTAATTCACACGTCTCCACACAACCTTCTCCCTAAGCGGACCTTCTCACTAGTTATTAGGGGTGTAACAGTACTTTGTGTAAATTGTGGGAAATATAAAGTTATCTCAAAGCTACCTGACTGTAACGCAGGGGTCACCAACCTTTTTGAAACTGAGAGCTACTTCAAGGATACTGAGTAGTACGAAGGGCTACTTGTTTGATACAAACTTCCTGAATTACAAAGTTGCACAGATCACCTTTTAATAATAATATATGTGAAGAGACTGTCTGATTACATGTCAATGTTAATTATTCCTCACAATAATTAACAATTATTTCTACAACATTGATGGTAGGAAACACAGATATATTTAAACATGCAACATTTATTTCCGTTTATCTGCTTCAACATTTGAAAGTCAGAGGTATCACATCTCTGATATGTTTGTAAATATCTTTCTTGACAGTTTTGTATGAATAAGCACATTTGTAGCATTTGATTCAAAATCACACCTGTTATATTTTTTTACAAATTATCACTATTAGTGAATAATAATATCATAAACTGTCATATCTTCAAATCATGTCTCGTTTGTTCTAACCATTTTTGCAACATTTTTGAACAAATCATGATCAACAAATCATGAACTCTGTTCATGTTTATACAAATTATCAGTTATGAATATCCTGTGTTTGGCTTTGGAGCGGATGCCATTCATGATCTTCACGACAGGAGTCATCACATGATCAAAGCCGGTTACTTTTGCACATAGCGCCTGCTGGTGAATGATGCAGTGGTAATGGAGACATTTTGGGAAGTCTGAACCTTTGCATTGGTGACCCAGAAGCCTGCATTCCGGCGCCTCATGTCGGGAGCCCTGTCAGCCCTTGCATGTAAATTAACAGTTAATGCCGTCAATTAACAATGACAGCAGACTACCGTAATTTAACAGCATGATACATTATTTTTTGTGAAGAGGTGGATACACGCTTCTCTACATAAGTTCAGTGAATCACAATCCATCTACATTGTACTGTCTATTGTAGATTAATGTGTCTGTAATGACGATATAATATTTTTATTATTCAAACTGCTCATTGCCTATAAGTCATTTATGATTGACAAGATGTGGCCGACTGCTCCTGAACGTGACTCTGGACACAATAGCTTCAGTTCATCCTTCTGAGCAGCCATGTGGAGATCAAAAGAGGAGACGAGGTAACTTACGCTTATCATCCGAAATTCAAAGTCTCCGTTATTGTTTTGTCTTCATGAATATTGAACTGTTAACATCTCAGATAATGTTTCACTTGGTCTGTTTCGTTACATTAGGTTGCTAATCTTGACGGCGCTAACGTTAGCTCTGTAACGTTAGCTAGCTCAAGCTCAAGTAGCCTTAAAAAGGTTAGCGAGCTAACAACATATTTATGTTAAGTTAACATAAATAAAGTTAATCACCAATTACAGTGTTAAGATGTAACGTTAGTAACCTAACTTGTGTTTACTTGTGCTCTTATTTAACCGACTGAAGGACCGCAAACGGGATGATTATCAAAATGGAGAGAGGACCAGAAATCACCGACGTGTGTTCAAGACGATGAACAGTTGAGGTAACGCTAACAGTAACGTTACGTGTGTGTGTGTGTGTGTGTGTGTGTGTGTGTGTGTGTGTGTGTGTGTGTGTGTGTGTGTGTGTGTGTGTGTGTGTGTGTGTGTGTGTTATCCCAGGAGCAACATTAAAACCAGATCAAACTCATTTTAGTGTTGAACGTTAGTCCATTGTGGTCCATTGTCTTAGCTTAATTACTTCACCTAATGTAATCAGCTCATCACACAGGAGAGTCTGTTGTTTTAAACGGTATGGTATTGTTGTATTAGCTTTTTGTAAAGACTTGCACTGATATGTTAACATATGTGAGGCACATGCAAACCCACAGTATCACACCCAAAGCTTCTTTTAAGTGTTCATCCTGGATGTCGTACAACTTTCCAGAAGTTCAGAATATTGTGTTTCTAATTTTTTTATTTTGTTTGGTTTACAGTCACCCGTCATCAGAGATTGAGGATACCAGCCAGACGCTGCAGTCAAGTCCTCTTTTAAGTTGTTTTGTCTCCTCTTTGTTTTCATTCATGTGAGTTCATGCAGTTCAATTTAACTATAAAGACTTGTTAACAAGCTCTGTGATGCAGTTCTATTACACTGTTCTTGATACTATTTTAATTCAGTGTTTCATTCAGTGTTTCACTCTTAAACTTGTTTTATTCTATTGTATTATTCTATTCAAATTCTATTCTGCTCTGTTGTTTTATTGTACTGTATATATTGTGCATTTCCATACGTAATATTTTATTTTACTCTGTAACTTTGTTTGCTGCTGCTACAAACTAATTTCCCCCTGGGGATGAATAACGTTTCTATCTATCTATCTATCTATCTATCTATCTATCTATCTATCTATCTATCTATCTATCTATCTATCTATCTATCTTAATGCTATTTTCATTCAATGTTACACTGTTGATGCTAATGAGTTCAGTTAAGCTGGTCATTAATGATTTTATTACTTTATTTGGTTCTAAACATGCAGTAAACTGAGTTTTGTGATGTAATACAAATGTCTCTTTATTGTTTGTCTTGAGACCATGTATTAAACTGCAACAGTTATCTATTGAGTGTCTGTTGTTGTTCTTTTATTTATTGGATATGAAATGCAAAAGTATTGGGTTGTATTATTCTTTGTAAATAAACGGTAACATTCTGGCATATACCGTAAAATCAAGGTAAAACCCAGTTATCCTACGATCATCCTACCGTAATCCTGTTTACGGTAAAATACAGTAAAAAATTAATTATGACAGTTCACCATAAAAACAGTAAATTACTGCCGTCCCTGCTGATTAATTTACGGTGAAGTTGTTTAGAGTGTAGTAAAAGGCTCGTCTATAGCCGAATGTCTTATGACAAGACATATTGTCATTTTAAAATCAACATTAATGCAAGCGTTTTTGATTCAAAATGAACAGCAACTGAACATTTTAGACGGAGCTCCATGGTGACTACTATTTTTAGAACATGCCTTGCGGGCGACTCATGTGGTCCCTGTGGGCGACCAGGTGCTTGCAGGCACCGTGTTGGCTACCTCTGCTGTAACGACACATTACCTCACTACTGAATGGGAGATGAAGAGCCATGTTCTTCCCTTGAGAGGCGAGGATTTGGCATTTCTGCTTTTTTGCTGTATTGAAAATGTACCAAAATGTGGCACCACTGTATCGTATTGAACCGAGAAATTTGTGAACCATTACACCCCTACTAGTTATACTTCTTTAGTTGCTCTGACCATCTAATAATGATGCAGATGGGTTTACTTTGGAGTTATTTGAAAGCCTGGTGTTCAGTCGTTGAGGGGCACTGACAATATGATTAGACAATATGATAATGGTCCAACATGGGGAAGGGCCAGTTGATGGTTTTTGACACATTGACATCTGTTAATTAAGATAAATAGTATCATGTGGTGTAATCCAACATAACACAAATCGTGAATAAAGCATCCAGTTGTCTTGGTTCCAGCCCCTGAATCAAACCCCCACGTCTGCCTCATCTGGCACTTCATAGGCAGAATGCACCCTGTTGAAGGGACTAAAGTAGTTTTGAATTATTTAACTTTTTGGCATGATGCTGTTTTTTAAGTTCTGTTTAAAGATGCCTTCAAATCAAACCTATTGTTCCACACTAATATTGTTTATTAACAATATAATGGATGGACTGTATGGATGGTTGAGGTAAGAGGAAATATCATGTTTATAGTAGAAAAAACTACAACCAATTGTTTGGCCTGCAACAGGATGCAAACTTTCCATTGTTTAATGGGTTGTTTCTATAGTTGCTGTCAAAGCAACACGTCCTTGATCTCAAACATGAAAAACTGCTTAATTTTTGCCATTTCACATGGAATCACGGTAGACAGCAAAGCGGATATGATTTTAGTGGATAGAGCAGGACGGTAAAATTAGGTGAGGCAGAGAATACCGGTAATGGTAGACGGTCGTGGCGTCAAAGTTGAATATCCTTGAGAGAATTTTACAACCAGATGTTACGTAGCTCCCTCACACAAGGAGAAAGTTGTTTAAGTTTGCAATTGAATATTAAGAGAAAGTTTATTTTATAGCTCCATACATTATAAAATAATTAAATGAAATACTAGACACATCATACTTTATTTCCCTCTCCATATCAGTATCATCATGTGTGTTAAGTTTTGCAGTCCTTTCATTCCGTTGGACTGTTTGTTTTTCCCGTACCGTCCAGAAGGCGTTGTCTGTCTGCTGTCTGCCTGATTCCATGTATGTAGTTCTCGGGGAGTCCCCAGAACTGTTTGGTCCGAAAATGCCTATTGATTCTATGCTCTGTGCCCCTATTGGTCTACGTCATGGACATGATGGAACACGTCATGGAAGGCAAAAAGAAATCTGGTTAGTTGTCCATTGTTATTGACCCAAAGCCCTAAGTGGCTATAATCTGGCCAATAATGTGTAGTCTGAATCCAGCATTAGGTTAAAATGACAAATGAGAAGCGATGCTTGTTAAATGTAATTAACGGGGCTGTTCATCCAGCAGCACAAAATCAATTTCAAAAATGAAAGTAGTATTATTTACGCTGATATGAGCTGTGTCTTTGTTCATGTAGGTGGAGAAAAGAGGTGTCCGCTGATCTCTTCACCTTGATTGAAAACCTTAAATGTTAACCTCCAAAAAAAAAGGCAAATTAATGTTGAGATTATTAAAAAGACCAAATTTTGCCGAAATGACGGGTAATGAATGATTTACAATTTTTCAGAAGGAGGTTGCAATGAAAGTTAAATTGCCTTGAATAATAATTAGGGCCCGAACACGACGTAGTCGTAGCAGAGGACCTATTGTTATTCTAATGTTTATTATTATCATGCGTGTTTCGTTGCAAAAAGGAGGTGCTTGGGATACTGGGATTTTTTTTTATTTGGCACGCAAGCCAGAATTTACAAAAATTGCAGTCTGGTTGGGGTGTTTGGCTCGATATCACCCCCTATTGAGTAGCCCCAACATTGTATTTCACTTAGCTGTATGAAATTTGGTAGGTATGTGGAATGTGATGGGACGTACAAAAAATCCTCTTGAAATGTTTCACTAAACCAAAGAGGAAGTTGGCCATTTTGAATTTCATGATGTTTTTGGACCATTTCAAGGAGCCCTACTTTAACGAACTCCTCCTAGAGATTTAACCCCATCGACTTCAGATTTTTTCGGTATGCTCTTGAGACCTTGGCAGTGAAAAGTTACTCAAAGATCAAAAAGTTATCGAACTATGTATCCGTGGCGTGGTGGCAAAAAAACACTATTCGCCATGAAAGAGGAAGTTGTTGTAGCTCGGCCGTACGTTGTCTAATCTGCTCCAAATCTCTCATATGTAATAACATCCTGACAATTTAGTAATAGCGCCACCTAGTGGCAACTGGAAGTTGTAAGTTTTGTACTTTGACATCCTGCTCCCCACAGATTAATCAGATCCATCTCAAATGTTGTCAGAAAAGTCTTAAGACCTTGATAATGCTTCATTGTGAAGATTGTTAGAAGTTGTTGAAGGGCGGCGACGTGGCAGCTCGGCGAATTTCAATCCTTCGCCATTAACAAATAAACTGATGTAACTCGACTCCACATCATCAGATCTTAACCAGATTTCACACGTTTGATTAGACTCCAGTCCTGAAGACATCTGCAGGCCAATTTTGAATCCTAGTCATAGCGCCACCTACTGGTAACAGTAAGTTCAAGTCTTTATACTTTGGCTTGTTTCTCTTAGTAGGTAAATCAGATCCACATCAAATTAGTTTCACACAAATGTAAGAAGTTCATAATGCCAGTTCATGAAGCTTTTGATGTTTCGTCGAACGCCGTTGCCATGGTGAGTCTTTGTCGTGAAAAACTAAGGAAATTTTGAGGGGCTAGAAATGCTCGAAACATAAGCAAACTTGGCACACAGATTACAAGCCCAAAATGTAGTTATATATTATGATTTTATTCGTTCAGAGTGGCAAATCGGCTCATTAGCGCCCCCTACAAAAGCAAAAAAACCAACAAAAGCAGCCCTCGCAGTACGTTTCACATAAATGTATAAAATTTGGTAGGCTCATAAATCACATTTGGACTTAAAAAAAAGTCTCTTGGAGCCATGCTCTAAACCAGTGCTTCTCAACTGGTGGGTCACGACCCATCCGTTTTCAGTGGGTCCTTTGCCTGAAAAAAATAAATAATAATAAATAAAAAATCTTGCACTTTTATTTTGAAGGGGATTTTTTATGCAGCGGAGTTATTCACACTCCTTAACACTATTTGGCATGAATGCCTTGTAATGCTAAGAAAACACCCATCATTTCACAGTATAGAAGAACACCCACAAAGTTTGTTTTCATGTGCTAATTGAGCGAAACGCAAGTACGACACTGACTACATGAGATATAGATTTTCTTACATTGAGGATAAAAGAGGGCAAAAACCTCAGAGTGTTTTGTGCAGCGAGGTTCTTGCACAAGAGAGCATGAAGCCGTCAAAACTGAAGCGGCATTTGTTGGATCATTCCGCAGCGGATAAACTGAAAACTATACCTCTGTCAAATGACACTATAAGTAGGAGAATTGACGACATGTCGGATGACATCAAACAACAGACCACAAATCGATATAAGGCAAGTTGTCATTTTGCATTACAAATGGCAGACTCTACAGACATAACAAACAAAGCAGTTTTACTCGTTTACGTGAAACATGTGTGGGACGGGGACTGACGGGAACAATTTCTCTGCACAAGAGAGCTCCCTACTATTGAATATATTTAAGTTGAAAATTTGGGTCGTGGCTTGTCATTAAGGGGTGATGGTGGGTCCCCTAGACAGACCAGTTGAGAACCACTGCTCTAAACCCAACCAGAAGTCAGTCATTTTTAATTTTTTATGAGTGTCGTTTTTGTCATTTCCAGGCGCTGTACTTTAACGTACTCCTTCTAGGGAAATAATCGAATCAACTTCAGATTTGGTCAGTACAATCTAAAGAACTTTGTGACATCATTTTATGTGGCCCACGAATCCGCCAGCAAAAGAAAATGACCATCCCCATGGTTGAAATTCTGAGATAGAAAGTCTAAATTATGAGATAGAAAGTCTAAATTATGAGATAGAAAGTCAAAATTATGAGATAGAAAGTCAAAATTATAAGATACATCAACAAAGGCTGAGTTCAGGAACTAGCAGGAAATCTGACAACACAGCTAGCCGAAGAGACGAGCATTAGCTGTTGATGAAAACACAGACAACACAGATACAGCGCATCTATCAATGTTTATAAGACGCTGAAGGCAGACTTGACCATCAGTGAAGAGCTCTTGGATGTAGCTGCAAGAATGTGACGACGACAGGGAGGGACATTAGTGTTGTTATCATCAAACAAAGTTAATGTAATAACTTGTGTTTGATGATATTTGTCTTTATTTTCTTTAAAAGCTTGATTTTTGATAGAGTAATGTGAGTTTCTTAACCCTAAATTAAAAGGATTTATGTTACAATAACAGAAATGTGCTTAAATATAATAATAATATTTTTTACATTTATATAACTGTATGTACAATATTGTTACACTTGAATAAACAATCAAATGCAGAGACAGTTATTTAACAATATGTTAGGGAGTAGTTACAGTTATACAGTCTTACAGTTAAGACCGGCCGTTTGAGGGCAACCATATGTGGCCCGGGGTGAAAATGACTCTAAACCCAAGTCAGCCATTTCAAATTTTGTATGAATTTCTCGTGTTTTTTTCCATTTCCAGGTGCCGTACTACGAACTTCTTCTAGGGAATTAATCCGATCAGTTTAGAATTTGGTCAGAACAATTGAAAGACCTTAGCGATTAAAAGTTACTAAAAGCTTGAGGTTTCATTGAACAACATGGACTTGGTGTAGCGGCCATTTTACATGGTTCGCCATCATCCATCAAGCTTACGTCCGTGTTGCAAACACGGACGTAAGCAGGATTCTATAATTACAGCGGCCCAAACACTGAACTTAATAAAAGGGTTTGTGGGCACACCATGAGAAAAAGACTTCTCTGATCTAAATATGTGCAAACTAAGATGCTTGGAGAGCAAAAGTTAGATAACAGTGGTTCTCAAACCATGTCAGTGGGCATTAGTATAAATGATCTGTCCAGAGCTTCTACATGAGAATCAGGTTAAATGTTACAATGAATGCTTCACACTACAATCTAAAGTTACAGAGGAGCTTAAAATGAAAACAGTGTTAAATTAAAGTGTTCAAGTAAAAGCAAATGACTACTACTACTGTTCTGTTGACTTTCATGTAAGTCCAAATACAATCAGCAGGACACTGCAGGGAGTTGAACCCCATCCCAGTAAACTGACAGTCTGTTATGTTACAAACACTGAAGCGCATTCACGCACATTCATGTTCTTAATGATCTTAACAGGCTTACATTTATGATTGTATTGGAGGTATACTTAAAACATTTGAGGCTTAAGACCTGGCAACATGATCTTGCTACGCTGCTGGTCGACGCAGAAAACATCATCTAACTCGTGCACGCAGTGTATGATGGTCACAGAAATGCGTGGCCGCGTCACCCAGAAAGTCCTGCCAGTACCAGGAAATACCGTTTAATTAACTCGTGCACGCAGTGTATGATGGTCACAGAAATGCATGGCCGCGTCACCCAGAAAGTTCTGCCAGTACCAGGAAATACCGTTTAATTAACTTGTGCACGCAGTGTATGATGGTCACAGAAATGCATGGCCGCATCAACCAGAGTCCTGCCAGTACCCTTGACGTGCGTGAAGTTGCGAGGACCCGATCAATACTTTAATTTCTCTTGTGATTTTAAATTCATTTCTGTAGGTGTGGCCAATGTCTATCTCATATGTTATATTAAATACAAGTCCAAAAGTGAGCTGGTAGAGAAGGTGTGGGTGTGTTAAAAGAAGCTGCCTTAGAACCCTTTTTTTGCAGGGTGTGGTGCATATCCTTGCGCGCGCACACACACACACACACACACACACACACACACACACACACACACACACACACACACACACACACACACTCATAATCATAGTCCCGTTATGACGAGAATAACCTAATGATCTCGTCATCCCTCTTGTTTCAGTGTTGGAAGGTAGGAAGCCATCATTGATCACTCTCCAAATGCTCTTTGATGATTAGAGTTCCTATTATGCTGTTTGATGCGGACAGTAATTGATAGGTGCTGACATGATGTAGATTGTGTGAGATGTAATGGAATGAAACTTTTCAGAGCGAAGCTGCAGGTCATCTGTCTTGAATCCCCTCTCTCTTTCTCTCCGTGACAGCCGTCAGCTTCTCTTTCTCTCTTTTTTTCCAGTCTTTTGTTAGGTAAATGAGGAGAGGTTGACCCCATTCTCATTTTGCAGCCACCCGCTGGCCGATGGAAGACAGAAAAAAATGACGGGCTGAATGAATGAATGAAACAGGGGGGGAGAGCCAATGAATAGTTTTTTTTTTTCTTCTATTCAATGGTGCCTCACTTCTGAATTTGCAGTGTATGAAATTTGGTTGTACCTTTTGTGTGTGTGTTATAATATTGCTGTACTCTGAAGGCCATTTGTCAGTTCATCACCAGCTTCCATCCCCAGCCCAATAGAGACCAAACCAAACCTCACAAAATCCCCATAATTTTCAGACATGATGGACTACCAGTGAAAGTTGGTAGTAAACACACATTGGTGACAAATGAAGGAAAACCTGACATAAACTTAGTATGGTGTTGTGCCACCACAGGTCTCCCCACAAAAATTTAAAAAAATTGATTTCCCAAAGTTGCTGACTGGATTATGTTCAGAGACAATGTTTATTTCAGTAAATTAAGTGCAGTATTTGTCTAATGCACAGGAGTCTTAGAGAGGTGCTGGAATGAAGCGGGTGTGAATCTGGGTTAGATAAGAAAAGCACTTTGAAGGTCAGTGAAACTTCGTGGTTTCGGTTGAAAGCATATCTGTAAAGTCGTCACCTTTCACCTTTCCGGGTCAATCAGGTGAATCGTGTAGATCCGAGGAGGTGGAGGAGGTTCTGTGGCTGTGGTTGCACATTAATTGTCATTGCTATGAGATCTACGCTAGTATCAACCTTATTTGATTGTACAATATATAGTGTAGTATTTCATTACTGTGGCATTTCTATGGGCCAATCAGAACTTTCGTCTCGTCTGCTACTTAACGCCTACTTGAGGGCTTCCTTCATTGTTGCTCTTGTCATGTTTGGAAGCTACAGTGATAAAGTATTTTCTCAAGCTAAAGTGAATTACTCAAGAATGATTGTCCATGGCATGCAAGAGACTGTCGTTTGATTACCTGCAGCCTGAGCATATAAAGTGACAACACTGCCAGAACAATGTCAATAACAGTGGGGGCTGTTTGATGTTGAACTAGATAGCATTACAAAAATATCATTTGCAACTCGACTTGGACTTTAATTAACCCCAAAGAGTCATGACTTTGCTTGGACTTAAGCCTTTTGACTTGAAGATACTTGATACCTACCAACAACCCCAAAGATGAAAATCATGAAAAACCTGAATCATCAACACTTAAAAACTTTTTTTATGATTAACTTCAGTTGCACTTGTTTTAACAGACTATGACTTGTTTAACACTCAAAACTTAAACTTAAAGTTTCTATCTTGGAACTTGACTCAGGACTTTCTTTTTCTTGACTTTGGACTTGACTTGGAACTTGATTGGAAAGACTTGAGACTTATTGTACCAAAACAATGACTTGGTCCCAGCTCTGTTAGTTACTGGTTACTTTGCAGATTCAGATTCCAGCATGGACAATTGTATGGAGTGTGGACTGGTAGCTGGAGTGTGGACTGGTAGCTGGACTGGTAGCTGGAGAGCTGGACTGGTTGCTGGAGAGGTGACAGTTCACCTTCTTTATGGATCAATAAAGTGCTTCTTCTTCCTCTTCTAAAAGTCACTGCGGACAATTTCTATATTTCTGTAGTTCTGAGTAACCGGAGGTTCTTCTGCCCGACTGAACAGACTTAACGGATGGCTATTCCAGGTGTGTTGCCAGTTAGTTGAATGAATATAGACATCACTTTTAGGAGATGTCGCTCCCTTAACTGTAAGAGATTATCCAATTGTTTGGAACTCTCCTGCAGATATGAACAGCATCCTTCAAAATTATATTCCAAATTTGTTTTTTGCAGTGGTGGGCCGTCAGGGCCAGCTAAGCCTTCTCTGCTGGCCTAAACAGAATCACAAAGTTATAGCTATTTTATAATTTAATAATTTTTCACAAATACACTACAAGTATTATAATTTTTTTCCCATTAGCTTATTTTCTCATTGCACAGCTCCTGTCTTACTCAGTTGCTTCCAGCCTGCAGCGCTGCTTCCAGTGCAGCTTGTTTTAAGTAGAGCTCTTATCCAATCAGATTCAGCCTCTATTTCTCTATATAAGGAGAGAGGCCCGAGGTCCTCTAGGTAGACCTTGCAGATTAGTATATGGGGACGATATTGTTGATTGTCGTCATCTTCAACCAATCAGATTTAGTTTGACATGTTGGCCGTATTCTTTGACGTGCCAGAGCTGTCTAGGTAGCCTGCTAAGTACGTCAGCATTAAGGTGCGCCGTGAGGGCCAGTGTAACTTTTGGAGAGACCTGAGTGGACTTTGTCTGTAAGTGAAAAGCAGCTGTGGCAAGTTAACTGATTTTGAGTCTTTACATCTGCAGTAGCGTTTCTACTGTGTCAATTTGTCTACTGTGTCGTTTTTATGAATAATATGAATGGCTTGTGCTCTAGCGCCGCAGTGTTGCTGGATTGATTTGTTGCTTTGTTGTCATATACATATATGTGACTGGTTCTTGAGAGTTTTTCTTGTCATTGTGTTAATTACATTGATCATGCGCAGGGTTATTGTCTGGACATTTGAATCCGTTTTTAGCTGTTGTTTCCCTGCTAAGCTAGTTAGCTTAGGGCCCTGAAGACACGTGCAGTGCCGCAGCCTCAGCTGTTTTTTGTTATTGTTCTGGGTTCAGAGGTCACAAAGCCTGTTGTCTGTTACGTGAGCGCAGTCCACCGAAAACATTATATTTCCCACAATTTAAGCTTCTGCATTTTCCAAATGCACTAGTATTATTCAAACGTATTGTCCGGTTCTTAAGCCTCGTACCGAACGGTTTAATACGAATATGTGTATTATTACACCCCTAGAAACAAATAACCATAGCTGTGGCATCATAATGAGCTTATTAGGACATGGCTCAAGTCTAGTAGAACAGCACAGAAGGCCCAGGTATAAAATGCACGGTCCGCCACTGGTTTTTTGATGATGGTGCTGAAGGGCAACACGCATCTTCTCGGTGTTGATTTGCATTCATTCTCCAGAAAAGCATACATTTTATAACACTCACTTCTCGACACATCCCAGCCCCAACACCTTTACTGCTTCTGTACATCTGCATGGCGAGTTTAGTATTTGACAGGTGTCAGATGACACTACACAATGCGATGTGGCCTGTGTGTGTTGTGTTTAACATGTTGCTCTGAAATTTCCCAACAGTGTTTTAATTGGATTGAGATATGGTGACTGTGAATGCCATAGCATGGTTCCATGGATGCTGGGAGAAGGGGTCCTGAGGGCATAACAAAACGATCAGATTAAAACAAAAAAAGTTTCTCCTTTCTCCCTTTTTACTGGGATATAAATATGTAGTACAACAGTATTTGGTGGGACAAAGGATGTAATTTTCATTCATTGCTTATTGTATAATCCTTCCTCCAAAGTGATGTGGACCTGCAGCATTACATGTTCCATCGCAGTCGTTGAGGTATTCAATGATCATCCTGTCGAACAAACCCTTGGAGCGAGTTCATTATAGCCAGCTGTAGTTGGGTGACTGTAACTACTGTTGTACAGTGGAACTCTAGGCCAGTTGCATTTGGTCATAACTCTTGATTGTAAAATAAATTTACCAGACATTGCTTTAAAATTTGGAGGTTAGGCGTAGTATTTATTTCATAACTCCCAGAAGAGCGCAAGATAACACTGACAGCTGCCTTATATGAATATATCCAATGTTGGTGTAATGCACACCATTAGATCTGCTTCATACTCGTAGCACCCTTGGTAAGGAAAGCTACGAGACGTTATCTTACGTGTGGTGTTTTATTGAGGACTGTGGGCCGTAGCCTACGCCAAATCAACAGTCAACACCGTTCAACGTTCTCTAACATGCTTAACAATCTGCCCCCGGTCATAGACTAACTCTCCACCGGTTAGCAGCACAAACAACAACATCCCACCTCACTCTCTCTCTGCCAATCCTAGGTATGCTCATGTGTGCCACCCACCCCCCTAGGATGATTGACAGGTTTTGCAGCTTCACAGGGCATGAGACCTTCACTGACCTCAGTAAATGCAATAACCAATCTTCTCTAGAACAACTTCTTCCTGTAAACACAATAACACTTATAACATAACAGGTTAACATTACATGTCACTCAGTCCGTTACAATGCGCTCATCTCCTGTATGAAATGTCTGAATTGTCAATGCTCTGCGTTTTCATAGATTATGATAACCTTGTCATGGGCCACATTTCTCTAGCCCGTGCTGCCTCGCTTCTGATTCCTCCTGGCAGATTTCATGTTTGAGTAGTCGGCATTTGTAGTTGCTGTGGCTGCTATGACATACAGCAGAGGCCATGGGTGATCAAGTTTCCTGTCTGTTGAAGTGTAAAACTTTCTAAAATTGACTGTTTAATTCAATGGAAAACCACTAATGTTGTGCAGCATTTAATAGAACATCATTTTAAACACTTCCACTGTCACTGATTAGTACATGAATAAAGTTATTATTGTTACATTGGTTTAGGTCACTGAAGACTGGACGTGGTCATGTGAGGCAGCTGATGTTGATGCTGGCTGCCTGAATGCACCATTACAGATTTTGGTTCATGTAAAAGAAGGCTGCATTTTGAAGACTCATTGAACGGAACAACCTTTTCATTAGATCATAACTACTATTGCTGGCACAGTGCTGCCAATTTGAAACACTTAGACAACAAATAGCAAGAATGTCTTATGTTCACATAAAACAATGAGTTTTATGTGTTGTGAAGGCTTGTAATATTTTGGAACCAATTGTTAAGTGGTACTCCCAAAAGGGAAATCAAGCTTGGACATTATCCTGTTGACAAAATTTCCTATGGTAAACACATTCTCACTCCCAACTCGTCAAATATCAACACTTGGTCTGTGGCCCTCCATTTCCAACTCTGACACTCTACGTACCTCTCTAGTGTCCGTTTTGGACGTGTCAGATATGCATAGTGTATTTTCTAAATAAACTTCCAACTTAGGTTTACTTACTTCTAATGTTTACTTGGGCAAAAAAAGTACTTGATTAGCATTTAAGTAACAAAACTACTTAGTAAGGCTTTAGAAAAGATTGTGGTTTGGGTTAAAATAGGTATGTTTGTTACATAACTGGTTAAGTACCTAAGTGTACTTTGACTTGATTTCGCGCGGAACACAGTGTGTCATATCAGACGCCCAGGGGCACTGACCAAGTTTGTATATTTGACAAGTTGGGAGCTGCTTGAAGTGGTTGTGTTGTTCCATAGTGCCATACAAGGGAGCTAAAATTGCCTTTCGTTGCTTTTGGCAATGTTGTTGTTGTACATTAGAGTTGATGCTGCTGCTGCTGCTGATAGGCCTGAACAAGGATCCCTTCTTGTGTATCTTAGGGAGTCACAGTATATCAGCATGGGGGGGCATCCTTTGGATAGCTGTGATGATATACAGTCCAATCAATGTGTTTGTTTTGTGCAGCTGTTGTCAGCATTATACATATACAGTTTTCTTTATACCCAGTACAACTGTATATCCTATTGCTTAGTTCCGAGTATTGCTGCTTACAATATTGTGGAGGGCATGGCCGTTCAGTGGGCTGATTGCTTGGCTCTTGGCCCTGGACATGCTGCAGGGAAATGCAGCAAAAGTGAACTGCAGTCAATAAGTCGGCGCCTGTAAAGACATGCTCAAGTACACAGAACTATGAAGCTCCACCCCTGCTGCCATTTAGAGCGGTATTCACTTGTTTATTCAAAGTTTATTTATATTGAACAGGCCGTGCTGTGTCCACACTGAACCAAATTCAACCTAGCACTTCAGGGAGCCCAGCAAAATACCCACCATCTGTTAAGTAGATCTGATGAGCGGTTCTCGATATAAGTGAAGAACACACAGACATTCCTTGCTTTATAGTTGGATTAGTTATTCTATGTCCTTTGACCATAATAATGGAAAATCTTCATACTGCAGATAAAACTAATGGTAAATGGACTTGCAATGCAACCACTCGTAGCGCTGTACACTACATGTCAACGTTCACCAGTTCACACCCACTTTCATACTCTTATAGCAGAGGCTGCCCACACAAGGAGCCTGGGAATTGAGCCGCAGTTCTTCCAATTAGTGGATCTCCTGACCCACTGTCGGTGGTGTTACTGTGTGTTCGTTGGTAAAGTGTTCCATCACGAGCCTCAAGAACAGGTTCAGTACAGTTCACCAAGAAGGTTCAACAAATAAAAAACACAACATGAATAAATCCATACCAATACTATAGACTGTAACAAGCAATATAATTGAAATAACTTTATTATGGAAACCCTCCCAGATCACTGGAGAAGACAAATACTTTACACTTTAAAATTAGAAACAGATTTACACCCCAGACACAATCTAATGTTCCCTTTTTATAAGCTAGCAGAGTGTTTGTTCTGCTTCCAGTCTTTCAATAGTTGCTCTACTGTAGTATTTATGGACATAGGAGCTTTGGAATTAAAACAAACTGAGACCCCCCCCCCCCCCCCCCAAACATTGTTTTTAAGTTCAAAATCAGAGTCCATGCCAGTTAGCAAATCACATTCAGATCAGGTTTTTTTTTTACAATACCAAACACATATCACCAGAATCCACATTCTGAAATTCTATACACATTCCAGGCCAGAGCTTTTGGAATCTGCTGATGAAACAAATTCACACATCATTTCAAGTTTTATTAAGTTCCTCCCTTTATGTTTCAGTCGACGTCGTTTTTTTTTTTTTTGCTACAAATACACCAACATGAAAGAAAGTAGAGGTAATATGTCTTCCCACAGAATGTCCAAATGGACACACAGCAGTTTATTTCTGTCTGGAGTTTAGTGTTAACAAAGGATGGGCCACCTTCCTGAGCTTCCTGAGTATGATCAGGCTAGAGCTTTTCATTCTGGGCTTGTGCCAAAGTGTCATGACCAAACACACTTTGAATGGCAGCTGGGGATGACGTGGCGACAGATCTCCCCAAAAAACTTTGAACCAGTTGTACAGTGGCTGAACTTGTACTGGTTTATAGTGATTTTCAAATCCTTCATTTGGAAGAGTACTTCTGTCCTGCTTGTCTCCAGAATTTGTTTTGAACATTTTCTCGTAAACAATAATGAGAGTAATTCCTTCATATTCATTCGATGTGGTGTAGTCTGCTTCAGGTCCTTCTTCACATTCCAGCTGTAAAGTAAGGGTAGGTCAGGCTTTGATGTCCCATACAGTCATGTTGCAGCAGTCACTACTTGGGATCACCACAGGCAAGACCAATTACCGTGGGAAATGACATCACTGCAGGCGTGGCCAGTACTGTGACATGTCCGCTTCGTTTCCTGGAACTTGGACCGGAACTGAGACACCAGGGGAAATCAGACCTGGTGATAGGAGAACAAAGAGGTCATTAGAGTTGACAGCCATGACACAACAAAGTTGAAAGTGTGTTTTGACTCAACGCAAAGCAAGTTGTATAAGTTGCACAGCTGCATATTAAGTGCAGATGCAAGTCTTTCCATATTGAACAGAGTCCACACAAGGCATTTAAACTAAACTAACTGTGCAGACGTATGGAAATAGCTAAGAGAAGGCTTGAATAGGTACTTAAGGATGCAAAATTGGTTGCAATCAAACCAACAATCAATAACAAGATTCCAAACTGGAGAAGTCTTGTGTGCCGTGTTTTACAATAGCAAAACTATATCAAGAGATCGTTTTACACACTCTTAAATAACTCCTTCAATGTCATCCAAGTCTCATTTATCCAGACATATGCTCGCATGCATCTTCCCTAAAATCATCATCTTCCCTAAAGCCTGTGTTATCCTAGAATTCAAGGTAACACAGGGTGTGTAATTGATATACAAATTGTCATTTTGGGGGTGAAGTATTCCTTTAAAAAACTGAATTACTCTACAGTAAGTGAATGTTGAGAATTAACAACTGTTTAGAGTTTAAGAATTTTAGCCTTTATTAACCTTTCATTTTCTCAATGTTTCTCCAAACCTTTAATGAGCTTGAAGTTGAATATGTTTTAAGATTTTTCTAAGTCCAAACATGATTCAAAGAAACATAATTCTTCCAGTCTGGGAAGTATTCAAACCCAAAATGTTTTAATGTATATATCATTGATCATCATCAGTATTCATTTCTGGCCCTGTCTCATTTAACTAGTTATCAACATGCATCCTGCAACAGTTGTCAGTTTGTATTTTCCTACCTGTTGACGACGTTGCAGAGGACGTCATTGACTGGCTGTTGATGTGTGGCTGCATGTGTGGAGGAGTATATGTCTCATAACTTCTTCCATTTATAGTGGGGCTGGTGGGCAGCATGCAGGAATAAGAGGGCTGGCTGGATGCCTGGAAACATAAATTAATATTACCCATTAAAACAGCAGAATTTACCACCTTAATGAGCCATTCACCATTGGGTTGGTGTCATGCAAGATTAACACTGATAACACTAATAATTAATCACTCAATTAATTGCCTTTTTTCCCATAGCAAACGTTATGGTAAATTAGTCAAATCAGGGTCAAGAGGCATTTTTGTTTTTATTCAAGAAAGACTACATAACATTTTTCAGATGGTCTTGGATTCTTCCAGAATACCCACCTACAGGAGATTACATGTAGATTGTCTGGCTCCGTAAAGTGGGTGCTCAGACTTAAAATAGCTCAGCGTTAAAACCATGCAAAAAGCGGCTTTGGTATGGCCCAGTGGCCACAGGTACAGGTGAGAAGATGAAATATGATCCAGTGAGTCTAGTTTGAGAGACACTGTACATGAATGACTTTTAAATCTAGTCAGACACCAACACAGGGGCGTATTACACTGTAAGGAAGGGATTTACAACACTGTAAAGAAGGGATTTAAAACTCTGGAAAGTTGGCCACAATAATTTTATCCTCCATCACTACAATCTTAAGGTAACTCTTCAAATGTTCAAGGGTTATTTGTAAGACTAAGAGTTAAATTAAGAACTCTTTTCATCCAAAAGAACCCCTTTCTGGAAGAAAAAGCATTAGTGTGTAATGATGATCAGCCCTGGCCATTTTGGAGCCTAATGCTGAACCTGGGTGGGTTCTAGATAAATCCCATATAAATAGATGTATAAATGGGTTCTTGATAGAACCGCCTGCGTGAATTTTAGATAAAACCCTTGAAATTAAAAAGTTGACTTGGTAGACCCCCATCATGGGTTCTTGTTAGCTCCCTTTTGAGGCTGAAAAGGGTTCTGGGTGGAACGATTACACCATAGAAGTATGCTCTGTAGAATCTCGTATAGGGTGTTCTGGGTTGACCCTTTTTACAGATGATTCCAGGTATAATCCTTTGTGTTGGGTTCTAGGAAGAACCTTCTGAAAGGGTTCCAGGTGGAACCTTTATAAACGTTTCTACCAAGAACCAAAAGGGGTTCTCCTATGGGAACAAGCCAAAAACCCTATACTTGTACCCTAAACCCTATATTTAGCACCTTTATTTCTAAAAGATACCATGTGCAACATCAACAAGTGATATACTAGGGAATTACAAACGGTGAGCCTCTGTGTCTGGGCTGCCTGACTTTGTGTTGGAAGTTCATAGTGAGCTATGTTCACTGGGGGCAAACATTTCTTCAAAGATGTTCTAAGCAACTGTAGGCAACACATCAACTGTTCACAGTGGAACCAGAACCTGACACACATGAAGATGCTATCTCTTATTTGAGGTGTTGAGGTGTGCTTGTTTTAGTTGTATATTGTGCTGTCTTGTAAAATAATCTTACTTGCATAGCAGGCTGGCAGCATACTGAAGCTCGGCATAGCTGGTTAGGCTGTAGCTATTGGACAGAACTGGATCTGACCTCCCCAACATGGATCCTGATGAGAAGGACACTAGAGAGATAAGGATGGGGAAATCGTGAGAACACAGAGATTTGTAACAGTATCCAAGG